>NC_142805.1:70445306-70753759 GCF_049724085.1 Artemia sp. Qi Xiang Cuo | reverse complement strand
TGACTGAAGATAGAACGCAGTTTCTCTTTTTGCTGATTAAAAATTTAGATTCTTGGAAGCGGTATTTGAACTCAATTAGGGAACGTTTAATTTCTGCCTGAATCTTCTTTAGAAGGAAAGAATCTTGTATTTTAAATATATGGTATTTTACTGCTGGTGCACAAATTTTACTGCTTTCTCTTTAGGAAACAAGAAAGAATCTTGTATTTTAAATATATGGTATTCTACTGCTGGTGCAAATCACCCTTCCCATCAAATAATGACGTCCCGTCATTAGTGACTGCTCATTAGGAGTGCTTAAAAATTTTTCAATTATTTTTCTTATTTTATTCTACGTCCCTATCTAAAATTCATCTACCGGACTAGGATTATTTATGGTTCTAGGTTAGCTACTATACTAAAGATTTTTTTTTCTATATCTAACACTGATTATTTTTACATTTCCAACAAGGTTGGGACTGTTCTACTTTTATATTAGTTTTTTTTTTATTTTGCTGTCTATATGATGTACTACATACTATCTACACTACGTTAAATGAATAACATGATAATATTACACCTAATTCTACTTGTGGTACATACATGAATGATTTATAACATACAATATTGGGTTCATCATATTCACTGATGACCTTAAAACATTTTCACTATTGGGATGTTTGAATTGTCAAAGATATTAGGAAGTGACACATGTAGCTTCACATCTATTCATCACCTTTCGTGTCCTTACTGTACTACACCCTTCTGTTGTAAATTACTGTCCTTCACTCCTTTTGTCGTGGCAAAAATTTCGAAGCACTTACGTTATGGTTTCTTCATGGAACAGTTCGAGTCTAGTTGTCTTCACACGGTAAGTTTTCCCTAATAGTCAACTGAGAAATGACCGTTAAATATCGTTCTAATAGTCAACTGAGAAATGATTCTTCTCACTATAGGTGTTGGTGTTTTTCTTCTCAGTATATCATTTTTTAGGACTTTTGAGGCACATAGAGAATGTATCCTTGCGTAAAATTGTTCATTTGTGCCTTTTGAAACGGGTTGTCGTCATACTATAGTGACTCTTTTAATATATTGTCTTTAAATTCAACTTCAAACATCTTCAAATATCATTTAACTTTAACTATCATTAAATATCGTGTGTTGATCAATGGGGTTCTCAGGATTAAACTTAAAATTGTCTTTAACTTCAGCTTCAAATATCTTCAAATGTCTTTAAGTATCTTTTAACTTCAAACATCGTTAAATATCGTTTATCTTGTACTGCTCGATGGTGTTCTCAGAGTTAAAGTTCAAATTGTCTTTAATTTCTGCTTCAAATATCTTCAAATGTCTTTTAGTGTCATTTAACTTCAAATATCGTTTATCGTGTGCTGATCGACGGAGTTCTCAGAATTAAACTTCAAATTGTCTTTAATTTCGTCTTCAAATATCTTCAAATGTCTTTAAGTGTCATTTAACTTTAAATATCGTTTAATATCGTTTAGCTTCAAATATCATCGCTATACTGTCAAATTATTCTGGGGTCCATAGTGAGTATCAACAGCGATATCTATGTATTTATGTCTTGTACTGACTGATGGGTTTCTCAGTGTTTATGTGATTATATAGTTCGTTAAAGCACTTGATACTGAGGTTCAAATTTAGTGTTACCTGATACATAATCTGGTTCATGGTCAAAGGACCGATGATCGAGGGTAACTGTTGTTTTCGTAGACGAAGCTGGGATGAAAATTGCCTGGAGTTATGGTGAGTACTTTTCGTTGGTTGAGATATGATGAAAATAGAAGCTACTGGGTCGTATCTGTACTTGGCAGCTCATTGTAATGTTCAATAACCAATTTGCCCTTTACTTACTGTAATAAAAATAACCCGGCAGAATCAAAAGCTCTTTGAAGTAAATACAAATACAATAATTCGCGCATTAATTGGGTATATTAATTTCTAAGCTATGAGACAGAATTAAATAAATACACTAATATTAGTACTCACAATGAAAATTTAAAAATTTAAAACAGAGATGTCTTCAAATTTGTTTTGAGGACGGAAATATCGATAATAAATAAACATAATTTACCCTACATTATTAAGTTTGAGGTCTACTTTTTACAATATTTTTCATGCCGGCATTGTTCATGCAAGTCCTTGCTGTTTAAGAAACGCATATGCAGCGTCATAACCGAACAGTTTTACGCAAACAATACTACAAATCGGGAACAAGACATAACAAGGACTAATGGAGACCACTTTACCCACTAGTTTTCTGATGTCTTCCCTATTTCTTGGCTTAGACGTTCTCATGGGGCTCCGGGTTTAACGTCAGCATTTCAGCTGTTTCCCCGTGTTCTTCTTTTGGTTTTCGTCTTCTTATTCTTAAGACTTTTACGTAATTAAAAGTCAATAGGGTTCTTATGGTCAGTGAGGTTGCGAATACGAAACATACGGCCAATAATATGTTCCACCAGAAATTGGTCGAGAACAATCCGTATTTATTATCTACATACGCTAATCTTTGGTCTTCGTTTGTAAATAGGGGAATCTGCGAATCTAATGCTTCTCTTATTTTTGCAGGCCTTATTGTCCCTTTATTCTTTTCTATTTTTGACCATATCGAGGTTTTTATTTCCTCGTTTTCTATACTGGGAATAGTGCACGACAGGTTGATCGCCTTAAAGTTAGTTATTTTGGGACTTATTATCTTTGTGCTCGTCGTAATTAATGGCGTTCGGATGGTTGACTTTTTAGTTACGAGTCGACACCCTTGTTTTTTGGTTATTGTACCCACATTTTGTAATAGTAATTCTGTTTTGTAACTTGGGTCTATTCTTTCTGTATTATTGTAACAAGACAGAGTTCCAACAGTTTCTCTTGGGACTGAGAACAACCAAAGGCCATTTCTAAGGTGAATGAATATTTCTCGTTTAGTACTTCCTACCACGGCTTCGCATGAATTCGGTGTTTCTTGCTGTTGTGTGTCTTTCAAAAATATATCTAACATACAGGATCCAGACTTGACATTGTAAATAGGTAACGTAAGTTGGCATACTAAGTTTTTGAATTGTATGCACTCTTTTAAGTCTTGTGGATTGGCTAGGGCGTATTTTCGTCAATCTTGATCAATAAGCAAGTACTCTGCTTCAGGCATGATAGTCTTATATGAATTCGTCTTCTTTATGTTTGCCGGGAAGGTTGAAATTTTGTATAGGTCGTAAACGGATTGTTGATTTATCAGTGGAATTGTTACTACCGCAAATAGCTGTTCATTTATTTCCGTTACGTGGACTTTTAATTTAGTATAGTAATGGAATAAATTTGATATTTCTGGTTCTATGGGCAAATGTAAGCCAAACGTTAGGTGCGTTTTTATTTTGTCTAGCATACTTTTTAGGTTAGAAGGATCTACTAGGTCGTAGGACAAAGTTCCTCCCGTGAGGGCAAATACTGCAAACTTGAACTTGCTGACGTCTGTTGCCAAATTTAGTAATGACATGGTAATTGTATCTAGTGAAACCATGGTTAAGCTTGTGTCTATTACCATGCGGTCCACTTCATTCCTTAAGTAGTTCATTACGTTTATAGTTTTTGAGATTCTCTTAGATATCATGTCAATTTATTTCAATTTATTTATTTGTCAATTTATTTGTCAATTTATTTTTTCATGTCAATTTATTTGTCAATGTCAATTTATTTCTTTGAAAGAATACTTCGAAAATCTTCGTGGTACTTTGTTTTAATTTTTGTACTTCCGTGTTGAATAATTCAAATAGGGCTTGTAATCTTTGTCTATATAGTATTGAGTAGGCTTGATGAGTTGAAATTTTTTGTGTACTTTTCTCATTTGGATTGGGTAACGGTTGTTCGTCGTTCGTTGTGTAATTTCCATCGTAAGGTTTTCCTTTCCCTGTAGTCAGTAGTTTAGGGTTTTGTGTCAATTTTGTTTTAGCAACGTCTTTTGCCAAGTCTTCCATATTATCCGCCAGTCTTTTCTTTCTGTCTTCCTCAGTGCTCGGTCCAAGTGCTATGTCAATTACTGTTCTTTTCTCTTCAGGGTCATCTATTACGAATTTTGATTTTTTCTTGGGTACGACTGAAGTTGGGAACTCTTTATTATCTTTATTATGCACGATTTTACTGGCCTGTAGTCCTTTGTTGGATCTAAGGTATTGAAATATCGATTCTTTGAGTTCATTTGTGTTTTTTTCTAGCCTTGTTACCTGCTGGAACTAAGTCTCAAAAGGTTTAGATCCAATTTCATAAAGATTTTCCATGCGTCATGGCTAACTAGCAGTGAATTTTCATGCTTGAATATTACTCCATGTTTTACAATATCTTGGGCCACTGCATGAACAACGAGGATTAGGATGATATTCTTAGGCCTCATCTTGTTGTTTGTTTCTAGAATTAATTTATCATGTATTGTTTTTATTTTTTTTTTAATTCTTTTCAAGGTACCTTAATTTTTACTTAGTTTATTTCTTATTATGTAATCATTTTGTGGCATTTGCCGAAGAAAACTGATTTGTAAGCGTAAAACAGAATGATTATTTAATGATTAGATAGGTTAGGAAAGTAAAGTTAGGACTTCAGAGCTTAATTCCGGTCGTGATATACCTCTAAGACTGGTTGAGATATAACTTTAAAGCTTAGCTAGTAATTGATATATAATTTTTTTTTTTCGAGTAAGCAAGATATGAGTAAACAGGCGTGCAGCACATAATTACACTGGTATCCTATTTTGTGTGTAGGCCTAAAACAATTATAATCTACACTATGACAAAATAGTTTATGCATGGGAGGTTAATTTCTTCTAAAGTTACCTACTAATGGGTAGTTTTGAGTTTAGAATGTTTTCTTTATTTTCTTGTTACTATTTTTATGGGCGTCTCTTTTCCTTTGGTAAGTTTTCATACGTTTCAGGAATAATTTGCTACCGAGGGATTTGTATTCTTCAGATTCAGGGTCAAATAAAAGTTGGTTGTAATATTGAATTTCCGCTAAAGGATGATGTATGCCTTCATACTTGACACATTGGGGATTTTTTTCGAGATTATAGCAAATTCTGGGGGCTTTACATTTATCAAGGAGTAATAAGTCTGTTTGGGTGGGTCCCTTGCAATAGAAATACTTGATATTGAGGTTCTTTTGTAGGCGTCTTATCAATAATTGTAGACAGCCAAGTTGCTTTGCGCTTCTTTTCCTATATTTTGTTTTGACCTCCCCTCTAGCCGGTCGATACTTGGGGGAATTTGCAAGCACTAAACCATACTTATAGGTGTGGGGTGCGTACCCTTTAAGGTTGTAGGTTACATCCCATTCTTTCTCGTATATTTTATTTCCTTGTTCGTCCACGACTAGCATAGCTGCCAAATATATAATGTTTTTCTTCGCATTCATTATGCTAATGAACTCCGTATCAATTATCGCCCTTCGAGTAGGTTTTGATTCCATTGTCATGATCTGAAAATGCTCACAGTTAGGACCTGGGTCGATTTTTTTCATAAAAAATCCGAGAGAAAAGGTCGTCAAAACAAGCCAAATGGTGGCTTTTGGCGAGCCCTCCCCCCAGACCTCCCACGAAACGTGGTCCGTCTAATTAGGTTTAATTACACAACTTGATACTGAGTTGGGGATGATTTTCCTAGTTCCTTTGTATAATATAATTTTAAAATATGTTGTTGTTTTTTTTTTGTTTGGAACTGGGTCGATTTTTCAAATAAAAAACAAGGGGCACGCCAAAACCCAACAAATTAAGAGAAAACTTGGCTTTTTATTTATACCCACGCTTACCACAAAAACTGGTCCAAAACCACGTGTCGTTCTCAGTCGACCACGAGCTTCCTACCTTTGGTTATTTTCTGTTCCAACCTTTCTATTATCCTTTAAATTTATTATGGTGTTAAACTTATTATCTTTGAAATTTGTCTTTACGTTAATTAGGGATATTTCCATCTGTCAGGTTTTTTAACTGTTCTACCTGACTGTGTCGTTACTATTTCTTCTGTTTCATGTGGTTTTTTCTTTTTCGGTTTGTCTAGCGAAATAAGGTCAAATTTTTTGCATTGTTTTTTCAAAAATTCTTGCCCTTTTAATTTCAATTGTTTCCCGTGTGTGGCTGCTGAGGTCAGCCTTGATTTCCCTATTTGTTTAGCTACTACCTGGTCTGATTTAACTTTAGATTTTTCAGACCTGGTTACCGATGAATCTCAATTGGAATTCTTAGAGGTGGTACTCTTTGTGGTATCACCTGCCATTCCTTCGTAAATTTCTACTCACTTGGAAGTAGAAGGTTTATTCTCTCAGTCCTCGCCTTGAGTTCTCAGCTCGGGTGATTTGAAAGATTCTTGAGAGTTTTGGGAGGAATCAATAGTTTTTGCGGGGTTCCTCCATTGTTTGAATGCCGTGTCCTCAGGAGGATGGGGCAGTTTTTGCACTAGGGTTTCCCTCCATGAAGTCTACTGTTTAGGTTTGGCCTTGGATACAGTTATATCATGGTATTGACCTTGCTGGTCATCCTTTGGAGTTTTATTCTCGGGTAATGTACTTTGACTCGTTTTTATGGGAAAATTTATTAAATCCATCGCTTCTCGCAGGTTTGTTTTAGTTAAATCTTTGGTAGGAGTTATCTTTACACTAAGACCGGGGGTTTCTACATCTCTTTTTAATTTTTCTCGTAAAGAAAGGGGCCTCTCTATTGGTATTGCAGGGGACACTATATCGTCTAGAAATCGTTTGGGGGTATATGGGGCATAAATTCTATTGGTGAAAAATTAGGTTTTTGGAGATATTGTATAATCTAAATCTCCTGCGCTCGCCGATGAATAACTTTTTGGATTTTTTGGCGTTTTTATTTCAGGAAAAAATCCTGGTATTAGGGATTTTTTCTTAGGAACAACTAGATTTTCTATTGCTAAAAATTCTTAAAAGTTTTATTCATCACAGTCATTTTCAAAATAATCCTATTTAAAATTGATAGGTTTTAGCTCTGCCAATCTTGACCTAGGGGACTCATTTTCCGAATCTGACGAATCAGTAGAAGAGGGATGTGGTACCCATTTCTCTGGAAATTTGGTTCTTTTTATTTGGCTAACATGAGCCTCGTAAGTTCTTCCACTATTGGGGTTATCCGTTCTAAAGGTATATTCATTATCGTACTTTTTGACTATTCTGTACGGCCCAGAATATTTGTTGGAAAGTTTTTTTCCTTCTGTTTTTGCCTCGTTCTTTAGGTAAACGAAGTCTCCTACTTTGAAATCTATATTTCCCATAACTTTGGGTTGGTTTCTTAGTTCTTGGTTTATTTTACATTTTTCCAACTCTTGGCTAACTATTTTCTAAATTTTCCTCATCCTATTCATGAATTCTTGTTTATAATCTTCTGAGTCGTTATAATACTTCCGAGACTCAATAATCTCATCATACGGGATTCTAAAATAGCGACCAAAAAGTAAATAAAATGATAAAATGATAAAAGTAAATAAATAGATTGTCTCTGGTTGTTTCGGAATAAGCCGTGTTGATTACGTTAGTTAAATAAGGTAGGAATTTATCCTAGTCGCTCCTATTGTCTTTTGTATAAATACTTAGAACGTTCGAAAATATTTTATGCCTGTTTAATGATAATGGTACAAGTCACGTATTAATTGGGTATATTAATTTCTAAGCTATGAGACAGGATTAAATAAATACACTAATATTAGTACTCACAATGAAAATCTAAAACAGAAATGTCTTCAAATTTGTTTTGAGAACGGAAATATCGATATTAAATAAACATAATTTACCCTACATTATTAAGTTTGAGGTCTATTTTTACAATATTTTTCATGCCTGCATTGTGCACGTAAGTCCGTGCTGTATGACAAAACGCATGTGCAGCGTCATAACCACACGGTTTTACGCAAACGATACTACAATGAGGGAACGAGACATAACAAGGACGAGTGGAGTCCTTGTGGAGTGGAGTCACTCGTCTTCTAATGTCCTCCCTATTTCTAGGCTTAGACGTTCTCATGGGGTTCCGGGTTTAACGGCTGAAATGCAGAAGTGTTCTTCTTTGTTTCCCCGTGTTCTTCTCTTGGATTTCCCTAATTACAAGTCAACATTGGTGCATCATATTTGCCTTTCGAATAAGGTCATTGGATGAAGGGTTCCAAGCTTGCCTGCGTAAATTCCAGTTGATGCTTGGCCAAGAATATAAGTGTAATGAAGAACTGACATCAATATCTTTTTAGAAGGCTATTGTTTGAGCCAATCCTTCAGTACTAAATAAATAAATATGATATATTTATATCATATAAAATAAAATAATTATAGTCTGCACTAAGATAAAATATTTCATATAATTAGACGCTTCTGTACTGATAATATATTGTTTTGAATACTATCCATCTTAGTTAGGGCACGGGTCGAATTTTTTCATAAAAAATCCGAGGGAGACCTGAGTCAGTATAGGTAAGATATAACGTGACTGACTTGCGAAAGTATGTCAAAAAAATCAGAGCACAATTTCATAGATAAACCAATGGAATTAAAGAAAATTTTTGTCACAGAACTACATAACAGTGATCTCTCTGTTATTGTATACGTCATAGATATAAACTAATGAAATTAAATTTTTTTCGCCAAGGAGCTAAAGACATTAATGCCTTTGTTTCTCTTTGAAAGTAATGTTTAACACAGCTGTAGGACAGCATACGTCATAGATATAATATAATGAAATTAAAAAGCTTTTCTCTCTTTTTTTTGCCTCGGAGCTATAGGAAAGTAAACTCTCTGTTTCTCTTTCAATGCATTCTGATCCAAAAAACGGAAACTAACTAGCTCACAGAAGTTTCAAATTAACCTTTAAGTATTGTTTTGACTGGTCCTGATTGGCATAAAAATATTAATTTCTTACACTTGAAGGACTGATAAATATCGCTTCCTACGGTCGTTTAAAAAAAATTACAAAAAACAATCATGGGCCTTTAGTTCCTTCCCAGGCTTCCCACAAGACGTGTTCCAACGCCAGTTGTCGTTTTCAGTAGACCACTAGCTTCCTACCTTTGGTTACTTTCTGTTCCAACCTTTCTATTATCCTTTGAAAGGGCATAGGAATAACACTAACGAATATAAGACATCTAAAACTTAATCAAATCCTTAGTAACATAGACTAATTTAGTCTAAGGTGCGCAAAGTATAGCATTCAAGGATGCTTGTTGTAACAAGACATTGAACGTAGATTTAATTAAACTGAAGTACTAAGGTATGTCTTATGTCTAGCTACAAAAATAAAACCTACATATGCCCATCCTCTCGCTCTTAAATAAATAGAACAACATAAAAAGAAAATTGACATTTTCAAATAAGCAGTTTTTAAGAGCAATAGAAAGACTTTTGACGACCTTTCTTAATTGTGTTGAATGGTATCTGTTTATAAAAAAAACAATAAGTTAAGTCTGATATTCGCCATCATTACAAATAACCCATAAAATTAATAAGCACAAATAACGCGGATATTTATCCACTAGGGGACCTAACGTGTGCGAGGCGAGTCGACCCCAGCAATACAAATGACACTCGACCCAAAAAAATACCTTCATGTATTTTTAATTATTCTTTGTAAACAAGCATGAACACTGGCTTGTTTTACATCTACCTGGCTCTAAGGCGGCCATTGTTCAAAATTCAAATTTTCTTGTTCACTCATTTTGCGGAGCTACTTCAGAATTTGAATTTTTTTCTATCACCATTATTCAGAAGAAGGTCATCTGTGTAGGTAAAGGTGACCCTTTTAAGACCTATCCCCCTGCCTCCATTTTCTGTCATTAACGGTTTCTTTCGCCGAATTTCTCGCCTTATGCAGAGTTCCAGTCACAGCTGGGTAACAACTCTTCTTTTTTTTTTTGCTTCCTTCGGTGACTTTTGCTAAGCTTCCTAGGATGTGTGCTTATGCCGCTGCCGCCAATGTTCGTAGTGCTAGCTACCGCTGGCACCATTTAGTGGGGTATATGTGCGGGGTCACCATTTTTAAAGGCAAAAAATGACGCAAAAAGATTGCTATGCCACTTACTCGAATGGCGCAAAAAGATTGCTATGCCACTTACTCGAATGACGCAAAAAGATTGCTATGCCACTTACTCGAATGGGAGAACCCCTTGTCGGCCCTAATGTTAGTGAGATTCCCGCTCTTACCCCAACGGTTCTGCAAATATCGGGTATGGTACTACCCTATTTACAGTATACCCTGTCCCAGGGTATGATAACGCGATCGAGTGGTCAAATGGCCACTTTCTAAAGCCAAATGTACCCGCCTTGGGTTACGGCTAGAAAATTTCTACTCTCTCCTTGGAGGTAATAACCCTCCCTGTCAATATAATAATGACGGTGCCTTGTAGCTCTATTCCTACCCTGCCTGGGTTACGGAAAATACTGCAAAGCTTGTAGAAAATACCTTACTTGTAATCTTCCAAAAGGGTCACAAATTTAATTAAAGAAACGAAAATAGGTCACTTATCTGAAAGGAAAAGAAACGGGGGTGGAATATAACAGACCCCATTTGCTACTATTATGCCTAAAATTCTTCTGTTTCTATCAACGTTTCATTGGTCCAGCTAGGTTTTGTTTTTCTTTACGTATTATATTTTATTTAATTCTTCCAATTCACGGTACAAATACTTTATTATTTAGTAATATACGGCACTACTACATTGCATTTATTACTAACACTAAAAAAACTACTAATTATACACTTGCTTCTACTTGCTAAAAACTGAATACAATTTTTTTTTTTTTACAATTCTTCATTGAGCCTTTTCTCCATTTTTTCTATTGTACCCAACTCTTTGAGGGGATACAAATTTATTTCTAATAGCCAAAGTTCAAGCAAAGCTGCTCAAAGTTTTGCTAATTCGAGCGCCGTTAAAAGCGAAGTCCATTTACCTTCCTGTTTTGACAAAGCCATTTCTGTTTCAATATTTCAATATTTCTTTTTTTGCGTTTATATCAACTTAAAATAAATTTATTATTTTACTTAACCTATTTTGGGGGACTCTATTATCTCCTATGAGATATAAGGGGTTTCCTATCGTAGCCTAGCGGTTATAGGCCTAATCAACTTACTTACACGTCTGTATCTCTCCAACAATTTAATTCAAATTACAAAGTTTAAATAGCCTAACTAGTTCGCAGTTTTCTTCTAATTTCCGACACGCGCCATTTGTAGCGATAATGGATTGTTGTTATTGATATAATATATCATATTTATTTATTTAGTTCTGAAGGATTTGCTCAAACAATAGCCTTCTAAAAAGATATTGATGTCTGTTCTTCATTACGCTTTTATTCTTTGCCAAGCATCAACTGGAATCTACGCGGGCAAGCTTGGAATCCTGCATCTAATGACCTTATTCGAAAGGCGAATATGATGCACCAATGTTGACTTGTAATTACGGAAAATCCAAGAGAAGAACACGGGGAAACAAAGAAGAACACCTCTGCATTTCAGCCATTAAACCCGGAACCCCATGAGAACGTCTAAGCCTAGAAATAGGGAGAACATTAGAAGACGAGTGGGTAGGGACGTCTCCACTAGTCCTTGTTATGCCTCGTTCCCTCATTGTAGTATCGTTTGCGTAAAACCGTGTGGTTATGACGCTGCACATGCGTTTCTTATACAGCACGGACTTGCGTGAACAATGCAGGAATGAAAGATATTGTAAAAGTAGACCTCAAACTTAATAATGTAGGGTAAATTATGTTTATTTAATATCGATATTTCCGTTCTCAAAACAAATTTGAAGACTTTTCTGTTTTAGATTTTCATTGTGAGCACTAATATTAGTGTATTTATTTAATCCTGTCTCATAGCTTAGAAATTATTATACCCAATTAATACGTGACTTATTTGTACTATGAGTGTTTACTTTAAAGAACGTGTGGTTCTGCCTCGCTATTTTTATTACAGGAAGTAAATGGCAAATTGGCTATTGAGCATTGCAATGAGCTGCCCAGTACAGATACCACCCAGTAGCATCTATTTTCATCATATCTCAACCAACGAAGAGTACTCACCATAACTCCAGGCAACTTTCATCCCAGCTTTGTCTACGAAAACAACAGTTACCTTCGATCGTCGTTTCTTCGACCATGAACCATATTACGTATCAGGTAACACTATATTTGAACCTCAGTATCAAGTGCTTTAACGAACTATATAATCACATAAATTCTGAGAACCACATCGATCAGAACAAGATAAACGATATTTAACGATATTTGAAGTTAAATAATATTTAAATTTGAAGATATTTGAAGCTGAAGTTAGAGACAATTTGAAGTTTAATTCTGAGAACCCCATCGATCAGAACAAGATAAACGATATTTAACGATATTTGAAGTTGAAAGATACTTAAAGACATTTGAAGATATTTGAAGCTGAAGGTAAAGACAATTTGAAGTTTAATTCTGAGAACCCCATCGATCAGAACAAGATAAACGATATTTAACTATATTTGAAGATAAATGATGTTTAAAGACATTTTAAGATATTTGAAACTGAAGTTAGAGACAATTTGAAGTTTAATTCTGAGAACCCCATCGAGCAGTACATGATAAACGATATTTGAAGTCAAATGATATTTGAAGATGTTTGAAGTTGAATTTAAAGACAATATATTAAGAGAGTCACTATAGTATGACGACAACCCGTTTCAAAAGGCAAAAATGAACAATTTTACGGAAGAATACATTCTCTATGTGCCTCAAAAATCCTAAAAATGACATGCTGAGGAGAAAAACACCAACACCTGTAGTGGGAAGAATCATTTCTCAGTTGACTATTAGAACGATATTTAACGGTCATATCCCAGTTGACTATTAGGGAAAACTTACCGTGTTAAGACAACTAGACTCGAACTGTTCCATGAAGAAACCATAACGTAAGTGCTTCGAAATTTTTTCAATTATTTTTCTTATTTTATTCCACGTCCCTATCTAAAATTCATCTACTGGACTAAGATTATTTATGGTTTTAGGTTAGCAAGAAACAAGAAATAGAGAATGTGCACCAGCAGTAGAATACCATATATTTAAAATACAAGATTCTTTCTTTCTAAAGATGATTCGGGAAGAAATTAAACGTTCCATAATTGAGTTCAAATACCGCTTCCAAGAATCTAAATTTTTAATCAGCAAAAAGAGAAACTGCGCTCTATCTTCAGTCAAACAACGACGCTAGTCGTTCGAATTTTGCTAAGATAATTGTAGCAAAAAAAATGCAATGCACAACATTTCTAAGGAAGTTTAAAAGGTAAAAAAATCGTGTGAACGCCTGAGTCATCTGAAAAATCTTAAAGAATTCATTGGACGAAAGATTTACATCCTTGGTCCTCTTGGGCCAGTGGCAGCCAGTCAGTATAGTACAGGACAAAAGCATTGCAATTTGGAGTGGGGTAAATGTGCCTTTTTAATTTGAATCTCTGTCCGGACGTTAAGCGATGATTACCTGATAGCTAGAGATGTTCAGAACAATTGATTGGATATTGGTCGCCATGATTGTCATTGGTGCGAATCGTTCCCGTACAACTAAGCATGTAAGTCCAATAAACCTATTATCTTTTTATATGTGTTTGTTTCATTTATATGTCTGAGTCTAGTCCAATAATAGGTAACTAGTTCGTAAGTCTCCAAGGTAAACGCTCTCAAGGGAATCTCATCTCCAGATAACTCAAGAAAGAAGAGGTCACGCTTCTTCATCCCTAAAAGTAACAAAAGTTGTCATTGCCACATCTTGGAAAGAGTTTCTAACCCCTGCTAGCCTATAAGACTTCGTATCTCTTAAGTAAGATCTAATTGCGCCGCGGAAACAAAGCTTTGAGACGTCAAAATTTATAGTTCAATAATTCTTAATTCCTCGCAATTTTTGATGGATTAAATCAAATGAAATAATTCAAAGAGATTCAAAATCAGCATTAAAATCCAATTCGATTAATATGTATATCAGAGAAATTACGACATCCGGTTCAAATATAAGAAATAAGCAATAGGGAAATAAACCTATGCCATTCATATCTTACTTATTGAGAAAACCGGGTTTTGTTTTGATTAATAAGAACACGTTTGATTCAAATACTAATTTTTCTATCACAAACCATAACAAATATTTTCCACAATATTTTTCCATCGTTACAAATGGCGCGGTCGGTAGGATTTTTTTTTTTTTTATATGATATAAATATATCATATTTATTTATTTAGTGCTGAAGGATTTGCTCAAACAATAGCCTTCTAAAAATATATTGATGTCAGTTCTTCATTACGCTTATATTCTTTGCCAAGCATCAACTGGAATCTACGCGGGCAAGCTTGGAATCCTGCATCTAATGACCTAATTCGAAAGGCGAATATGATGCACCAATGTTGACTTGCAATTACGGAAAAATCCTGAGACTAAGAACCTCTGCATATCAGCCGTTAAACCCAGAGCCCCATGAGAACGTCTAAGCCAAGAAATAGGGAAGACATCAGAAAACTAGTGGGTATAGAGGTCTCCACTAGTCCTTATTATGTCTTGTTCCCTCATTGTAGTACTGTTTGCGTAAAACCGTGTGGTTATGACGCTGCAACATGCGTTTCATATACAGCATGGACTTGCATGAACAATGCAGGCATGAAAAATATTGTAAAATTTAGACTTCGAACTTAATAATGTACGGTAAATTATGTTTATTTAATATCGATATTTCCGTTCTCAAAACAAATTTGAAGACATCTCTATTTTAAATTTTTAGATTTTCATTGTGAGTACTAATATTAGTGTATTTATTTAATTCTGTCTCATAGCTTAGAAATTAATATACCCAATTAATACGTGACTTATTTGTACTATGAGTGTTTACTTCAAAGAACTTTTGATTCTGCCACGTTATTTTTATTACAGGAAGTAAATGGCAAATTGGTTACTGAGCATTACAATGAGCTGCCCAATACAGACACCACCCAGTAGCTTCTATTTTCATCATATCTCAACCAACGAAGAGTACTCACCATAACTCCAGGCAATTTCCATCCCAGCTTTGTCTACGAAAACAACAGTTACCTTCGATCGTCGTTTCTTCGACTATGAACCATACTACGTATCAGGTAACACTATATTTGAACCTCAGTATCAAGTGCTTTAACGAACTATATAATCACATAAACGCTGAGAAAACCCTAGGTCAGTACAAGATATAAATACGTAGATATCGCTGTTGAAACTCACTATGGACCCCAGAATAATTTGACAGTATAGTGATGATATTTGAAGCTAAACGATATTAAACGATGTTTGAAGTTAAATGACACTTAAAGACATTTGAGGATATTTGAAGCAGAAATTAAAGACAATTTGAACTTTAACTCTGAGAACACCATCGAGAAGTACAAGATAAACGATATTTAACGATATTCGAAGTTGAAAGATACTTAAAGACATTTGAAGATATTTGAAACTGAAGTTAAAGACAATTTGAAGTTTAATTCTGAGAACCACATCGAGCAGTACAAGATAAACGATATTTGAAGTCAAATGATATTTGAAGATGTTTGAAGTTGAATTTAAAGACAATATATTAAAAGAGTCACCATAGTATGACGACAACCCGTTTCAAAAGGCACAAATGAACAATTTTACGCGAGAATACATTCTCTATGTGCCTCAAAAATCCCGAAAAATGATATACTGAGAAGAAAAACACCAACACCTATAGTGGGAAGAATCATTTCTCAGTTGACTATTAGAACGATTTTTAACGGTCATTTCCCATTTGACTATTAGGGAAAACTTACCGTGTAAAGACAACTAGACTCGAACTGTTCCATGAAGAAACCATAACGTAAGTGCTTCGAAATTTTTGCCACGACAAAAGGAGTGAAGGACTGTAATTTACAACAGAAGGGTGTAGTACACTAAGGACACGAAAGGTGATGAATAGATGTGAAGCTACATGTGTTACTTCCCAAAAGCTTTGACAATTTAAAAATCCCAGTAGTGGAAGTGTTTTAATGTCATCAGTGAATAAGATGAACCAAATATTGTATGTTATAAATCGTTCATGTATGTACCACAAGTAGAATTAGGTGTAATATTATCATGTTATTCATTTAACGTTGTGTAGATAGTATGTAGTACGTCATATAGACAGCAAAATAAAAAAAAAACTAATGTAAAAGTAGAATAGTTCCAACCTTATAGGAAATGTAAAAGTAATCAATGTTAGGTATAGAAAAAAAATATTTAGTATGTTATAGATCCTATAACCATAAAAAATCTTATTACGGGTGATGAATTTTATATAGGGATGGAGAAAAAAAAAATAAAAATAATTGAAAAAAAATTTTTAAGCACTCCTAATGAGCAGTCACTAATGACAGGACGTCATTATTTGACGGGACGAATAATGTGCTAGGTTTTGTTTAAAACAAAACCTAGCTGGACCGATGAAACGTTGGTAGAAACAGAAGAATTTTAGGCACAATAGAAGCATATGGGGTCTGTTATATTCCACCCCCGTTTCTTTTCCTTTCAGATAAATGACCTATTTTCGTTTCTTTAATTAAATTTGTGACCCTTTTGGAAGAGTACAAGTAAGGTATTTTCTACAAGCTGTGTAGTATTTTCCGTAACCCAGGCAGGGTAGGAATAGAGCTACAAGGCACCGTCATTATTATATTGACAGGGAGGGTTATTACCTCCAAGGAGAGAGTAGAAATTTTCTAGCCGTAACCCAAGGCGGGTACATTTGGCTTTAGAAAGTGGCCATTTGACCATTCGATCGCGTTATCATACCCTGGGACAGGGTATACTGTAAATAGGGTAGTACCAAACCCGATATTTGCAGAACCGGTGGGGTAAGCGGGAATTTCACTAACATTAGGGCCGACAAGGGGTTCTCCCCTTCGAGTAAGTGGCATAGCAATCTTTTTGTGTCATTCGAGTAAGTGGCATAGCAATCTTTTTGCGTCATTCGAGTAAGTGGCATAGCAATCTTTTTGCGTCATTCGAGTAAGTGGCATAGCAATCTTTTTGCGTCATTCGAGTAAGTGGCATAGCAATCTTTTTGTGTCATTTTTCGCCTTTAAAAATGGTGACCCCGCACATACACCCTAATAAATGGTGTCAGCGGTAGCTAGCACTACGAACATTGGCGGCAGCGGCATAAGCACACATCCTAGGAAGCTTAGCAAAAGTCGCCGAAGGAAGCAAAAAAAAAGAAGAGTTGTTACCCAGCTGTGACTGGAACTCTGCATAAGGCGAGAAATTTGGCGAAAGAAACCGTTAATCACAGAAAAATGGAGGCAGGGGGATAGGTCTTAAAAGGGTCTCCTTTACCTACACAGATGACCTTCATCTGAATAATGGTGATAGAAAAAAAAATTCAAATTTTGAAGTAGCTCCGCA
The DNA here is from genome assembly GCF_049724085.1 of Artemia sp. Qi Xiang Cuo. Lineage (NCBI taxonomy): Eukaryota > Metazoa > Arthropoda > Branchiopoda > Anostraca > Artemiidae > Artemia > Artemia sp. Qi Xiang Cuo. The sequence continues at coordinate 70,736,343 of NC_142805.1, read as the reverse complement.
AAATGAGTGAACAAGAAAATTTTAATTTTGAACCATGGCCGCCTTAGAGCCATGTAGATATAAAATAAGCCAGTGTTCATGCTTGTTTACAAAGAATAATTAAAAATACATGAATGTATTTTTATTGGGTTGAGTGTCATTTGTATTGCTGGGGTCAACTCCCCTCGCACACGTTAGGTCCCTTAGTGGATAAATATCCGCGTTATTTGTGCTTATTAATTTTATGGGTTATCGGTAATGATGGCGAATATCAGACTTTACTTATTGTTTTTCTTATAAACAGATACCATTCAACACAATTAAGAAAGGTCGTCAAAAGTCTGTATTTTGCTCTTAAAAACTGCTTATTTGAAAATGTCAATTTTCTTTTTATGTTGTTCTATTTATTTAAGAGCGAGAGAGGATGGGCATATGTAGGTTTTATTTTTGTAGCTAGACATAAGACATACCTTAGTACTTCACTTTAATTAAATCTACGTTCAATGTTTTGTTACAACAAGCATCCTTGATTGCTATACTTTGCGCACCTTAGACTAAATTAGTCTATGTTACTAAGGATTTGATTAAGTTTTAGATGTCTTATTTTTGTTAGTGTTATTTCTATGCTCTTTCAAAGGATAATAGAAAAGTTGGAATAGAAAATAACAAAAAGTAGGATGCTCGTGGTCTACTGAGAACGACAACGGGTATTGGACCACTTATGGGGGTACGCCCGGGTAGGAACTAAAGGCCATTTTTGTTTTTTTGTAATTTTTTTTTACACGATATTAGGAAGGGATATCTCTCAGTCCTTCAAGTGTAAGAAATTAGTGTTTTTATGCCAATCAAGGCCAGTCAAATAAATACTTAAAGGTTGAATAGAAACTTCTGTGAGCTAGTTAAGTTTTCATTTTTTGGATCAGAATGCTTTGAAAGAGAAACAGAGAATTTACTTTCCTATAGCTCCGAAAAAAAAGAGAGAAAAGCTTTTAATTTCATTATATTATATGTTTGACGTACGCTGTCCTACAGCTCTGTGTTAAACATTACTTTCAAAGAGAAACAGAGGTATTAATGTCTTTAGCTCCTTGGCAAAAAATTTAATTTTATTAGTTTATATCTATGACGTATACAATTACAAAGACATCACTGTTCTATAGTTCTGTGACAAAAACATCCTTTAACTTCATTAGTTTATCTACGACATATCTTGTGCTCTAATTTTTGTAACATATTTTCGCAAGTCAGTCACATTATATCTTACCTCGGATTTTCCATGAAAAATTCGACCCGTGCCCTAACTAGGATGGATAGTATCCAAAACAAGATATTATCAGTACAGAAGCATCTAATTATATGAAATATTTTATCTTAGTGCAGATTATAATTATTTTAGGCCTACACATTGCTCATTAATGTGTTTCTTACTCGAGTAATATATGTACCAATAGCCAACTATTGGTAACTATAACCAAACAACCTATTGGTACGTTTATATGTAGAATTTCACGGCGGATGTGGAACTATATCTCAATAATAATAAGCAAAATTTTAAAACCATTTGATCGGTTAAGATGCATGGATTGAAACCCTGTGTATGTCCAATGGCGACTAAGTAAAACCCACAAGGAATTCCCCATTAATTTGAAGGTGTTTCTCGCTTAACGGATTCTAATAAGACTTTAATATAATATTTATTTATTTAGTGCTGAAGGATTTGCTCAAACAATAGCCTTCTAAAAAGATATTGATGTCAGTTCTTCATTACGCTTATATTCTTTGCCAAGCATCAACTGGAATCTACGAGGGCAAGCTTAGAATCCTTCATCTAATGACCTTATTCGAAAGGCGAATATGAGGCACCAATGTTGAATTGCAATTATGGAAAAATCCTGAGACTAAGAACCTCTGCATTTCAGCCGTTAAACCCGGAACCCCATCAGAATGTCTAAGCCTTGAAATAGGGAGGACATTAGAAAACGAGTGGGTAGAGAGGTCTCCACTCGTCCTTGTTATGTCTTGTTCCCCCATTGTAGTATCGTTTGCGTAAAACTGTGTGGTTATGACGCTGCAACATGCGTTTCTTATAAACCATGGACTTGCGTGAACAATGCAGGCATGAAAAAAGTTGTAAAATTAGACATCAAAAATTAACCATGTAGCATAAACTCTGTTTAAATTATATTTTAAATCTATTGTAAAATTAACTAAGTGTTAAAAGAAGTTAAAATAAAGTGTATGTAGTACTATATATTAGAAAGTATAATGAGAGACCATACTTAAAGTTGTAGAATCAATATTTATAAGAAACTTCTATTTATTGAACTTCCCAATGGGAACAATTATAACCGAATTAATGCGTGAATTATTATATGTGTATTTACTTCAAAAAACTTGTAATCCTGCCTCACCATTTTTATTACAGGAAGTAAATGGCAAATTGGTTATTGAGCATTACAATGAGCTGCCCAGTACAGATACGACCCAGTAGCATCTATTTTCATCATATCTCAACCAACGAAGAGTACTCACCATAACTCCAGGCAACCACCATCTCAGCTTTGTCTTTAAGAACCAACGGTGCGTTATACTGTTATTTCTTCAACCACGAACCAGATTACGTATCAGTTAAAGCAATGTTCTAACCTCAATATCAAGTATCTAAAAGAGATATATAACCACATGAATATTGAGGCACCCCTCGGCCAGTGAAAGATATAAATACGTAAATATTGCTGTGGATACTCACTATGGACCCCAGAATAGTTTGACAATATAGTGATGATGTTTGAAGCTAAACGATATTCAACGATATTTAAAGTTAAATGACACTTAAAGACATTTGAAGATATTCGAACACGAAATTAAAAGACAATTTGAAGTTTAATTCTGAGAACTTCGTCGATCAGCACAAGATAAACGATATTTGAAGTTAAATAACACTAAAAGACATTTGAAGATGTTTGACGCAGAAATTAAAGACAATTTGAACTTTAAATCTGAGAACACCATCGAGAAGTACATGATAAACGATATTTAACGATATTTGATGTTAAAAGATACTTAAAGACATTTGAAGATATTTGAAGCTAAAGTTAAAGACAATTTGAAGTTTAATTCTGAGAGCCTTATCGATCAGCACACGATATTTAACGATAGTTAAAGTTAAATGATATTTGATGACGTTTGAAGTTGAATCTAAAGACAATATATTAAAAGAGTCACTATAGTATGACGACAACCCGTTTCAACAGGCACAAATGAACAATTTTACGCGAGAATACATTCTCTATGTGCCTCAAAAATCCTAAAAATGATATGCTGAGAAGAAAAACACCAACACCTGTAGTGGGAAGAATCATTTCTCAGTTGACTATTAGAACGATATTTAACGGTCATTTCCCAGTTGACTATTAGGGAAAACTTACCGTGCAAAGACAACTAGACTCGAACTGCCCCATGAAGAAACCATAACGTAAGTGCTTCGAAATTTTTGCCAGGAAAAAAGGAGTGAAGGACAGTAATTTACAACAGAAGGGTGTAGTACACTAAGGAGACGAAATGATGAATAGATGTGAAGCTACATGTGTCACTTCCTAATAGTTTTGACAATTCAAACATCCCAATAGTGAAAGTGTTTTAAGGTCATCAGTGAATATGATGAACCCAATATTGTATGTTATAAATCATTCATGTATGTACCACAAGTAGAATTAGGTGTAATATTATCATGTTATTCATTTAACGTAGTGTAGATAGTATGTAGTACGTCATATAGACAGCAAAATCAAAAAAAACTAATGTAAAAGTAGAATAGTCCCAACCTTATTGGAAATATAAAAATAATCAGTGTTAGATATAGAAAAAAAATCTTTAGTATAGTAGCTAATTTAGATCCATAAATAATCCTAGTCCGGTAGATGAATTTTAGATAGGGATTTAGAATAAAATAAGAAAAATAATTGAAAAAATTTTAAGCACTCTTAATGAGCAGTTACTAATGACGGGACGTCGTTATTTCATGGGAAGGGTGATGTGCATCAGCAGTAGAATACCATATATTTAAAATACCAAAATAAAGTTCCTTTCTAAAGATAATTCCGATTTCTTATAATTAAGCTAAATCTAGTTGCAAAAATGAAAAGTCCTTAATCAGCAATGGAAAAAGTGCAGTCACTTTCGCAGGAAGTTTAAATGGCAAAAAACCGTGTGAACGCCTGAATCAGTTGAAATATCTTAAAGAAATTATTGGACGAGGATTCGCGTCCTTGGGCCACGTGAGCCAATGGCAAGCCAGTCCTTACAGCGCAGGACGAAAGAACTGCGTTTGGGAGTGGGGTAAATGTGCCTTTTTAATTTAAATTTCTATCCAGATTTGAAGCGATTAGTACCTTAGAACTAGAGAGATTCAGACGAATTTATTGTATTTTGGTCACCGTTATTGTCATAGAAGTGACCTGTTCCTGTACGACTAAGCATGTAAGTTCAATAAATCTATTGTCTTTTTATCTGTGTTTATTTCATTTATATGTCTGCGTCTAGTCCAATAATAGGTAACTAGTTCGTAAGTCTCCAAGGTAAATGCTCCCTAAGGAATCTGATCTCCAGATAGCCCGAGAAGAATTAGTGATGTAAGAGAGTTTCTAACAAATGGCGCGTGTCGGAAATTGGAGGAAAACTGCGAACTAGTTAGGCTATTTAAACTTTGTAATTTGAATTTAATTGTTGGAGAGATACAGACGTGTAAGTAAATTGATTAGGCCTATAACCGCTAGACTACGATAGGAAACCCTTTTTATCTCATAGTAGATAATAGCTTACCCTAAAATAGGTTAAGTAGAATTTTAAGTTGATATAAACGCAAAAAAAAATATGGACGACCTAATCGAATTACAAATAGTGAAAATGTTAGTCGCAAAAAATAGACATTGCAAAATCTATCCCGGAATACAATGGTCAGTCAGATATTGACGAATTTAATATCCAATTGACCCAGTTTGTACAATTAACAAAAACAGACGTCGGAACGCTAAAATATATGCTTCTTATGCGATTTAGAGGCCAGGCCTTAACCTTTCTAAAACAGGTTGGACATACCATAGGCAATGACGCCAACTTGCCAATAAATACGGTTGATGACTTGTAAAAAGCATTCAAAGAGATGTTTATAGAAACCGGTTCTATAAATAAATTAAAACACGGAGTAGTAAGCTTTGATTTTTCACAAAATGTAAGGGAATATCTCGATAACATACGCATTTCTGTAAAAGTAAAATAAGGAAGTGGTTCTGGGCAACTGCATGACAAAGTCATTCTAAATACCTTTTTGCAAGGGCTACCCCCAGAACTATATAGAGCAGTAATATCCAAAAATATTCAGACGTTAGATCTTGCAGTCCAAGAGATAGAGCGATTAATCGAAGTTGATAAAATGGTTGCTAATCATAGTAGTGCAAAAAAAGATAGCTTAGGTAACTCAAACATAAACCTAATCTTCAAGGGCGATCAGGCATCACCCAATTTCTTTTCAAGGGATAACTCCCCAGTAGCACAAAGAAACAAAACGCCAGAACCCGCTAGGCAGAAAACAGTACGTTTTCAGCCGATTAACCCTACAATACTAAGGTACCATAGTTGCAATCGAGAGAATGCCACTATGTCCTCAATCTCAGACCAGGAAATGCTGTCGGTAATACGGAAAATTACGGTAGCCATTTGTTCAGAAGAACAAATTTCAGCACCGGTCATGCAGTAGGCTAAAGCCAGGGGGATCGCGCCAATCGGAACCTTATAAGTACCAACCAAATTTGTATAACCCTCTCCCCAACCGGGAAACTTATTACCGATTTGAAAACCCTAATACTCACCAAGGCCAGTCTAATTTGAGAATACAAGATATAAATCACAACAATTTGCCAACAAGAAATGAAAATTTCGTAAACCAATAGTATTGGCAGTCAACGCCTGCAAACAGCACTGACACGAGACACCCACGTTACCATAATAATACCTAGAGAAGACAGACATACTTAAATCATTTAAATCTGCCTACGGAACCTAAGACCCCAGAATTTTTATTAAAAGCATCGACAAATGAAATAAATCCTCAGGGAGACGTTTCGGGCCTCTCAGAAACATAAGTTGGACCCAGAGGGTGCCAGGAATATTTAATAGGTCCAAAACAATATTAGTGCCTTCTTATAGTGATATTATTAACAAGTTACCTATATTTAATGATTTTTGTTTAGAAAACGTTTACTTTACGGCCTTAGTTGACAGCGGAGCTACTGTAAATATCATAAACTCTTGCATATTCAATATGTTGCCTCTGCACATTAGGCGACAAAGGAACCCTAATTATCCCAATTTAACAAGCGTGACAGGTCACAAATTAAATGCAAAAGGGTCAATTTGGCCTAAACGTAAAAAGAGACAATAGAACCTTCATGACAAATTTTATTATATGCAATAATCTCCCATATGAAGCTATTATAGGGGCAAATTTTCTAAGGTCTAATAGAATATTATTAGACGTAGCCAACGAGAGATTGGTCTACCCAGCTAAGGTAGGGGAAAAAATTTTTACCTTAAGAAATCGTAACAGAGGTTAAGAAGATAACATAACAGTAAACCAAAGTCCTAGTGGTATAATGTCGAAGTATTTTGAACCTCATGTCTCGCAAAGACGAGGCATGATTGGAAACTTAATCAATTACCCAGAGAGATATATCAGAAATAAATTATATTTAAATAATAAAAGCACTGAAGCTGCGAAAATAAAAATAAAGACTATGCAATGGTACAGATAAAAAGAAGTTAAAAAAATAGAAGACATGTGGATGAACATAATACAACCTAACGCGACGCCCCAAGATGCCGCAATGGCGCAGCATAGCGTCGCCATGAATCTAATAAACAATGAAAATGAAGAAAAATATTACGGATTTGAGATAAGGAAAACAAAAATCCCTCCCACAACGATACGAAAAAATGACCTATACAAGTTTATCGAACCAGTAATTAGCAAATCAGAGATATGATTTGTGACACCCTCTGAAATACCTAAAAATCTGTTATTCGAAGAAAAGATTACATCTTATGACAAAGGGGGGGGTTTTATATAGGTAACCAAAAGCCATGAAAACGATACAATTACAATTAAAAAAGGGAATTGTTTAGTCCAAATCGAGGTTTTAACAGAAAATGATTTAAATAGATGGGAAAATTTGAAAAGAAACCTAGTTAACGGTATTAAAACTTCAAATAACGAATATCCCTTGACTAAATCGCAATTTTTAAACAAATTTAAAATGGATCATATTACGGAATCGAAACTTAAGAAAAAATTATGCGAATTATTATGTAAGTTTAAGGATTTATTATCTGCATCTTAAGATTATATCGGGTTAATTCTTTTTTACGAAAATTAAATTTTAACGACTGGTAATCCCGTAGCAAAACAGCCATTTCGTGTGCCATATAAGCACAAAGAGTGGTTAAAAAATAAAATCCATGAATTAGAAAAAAACGAAATTATACGCCCAAGTATAAGTCCGTATAGTGCACCAGTGATCGTAGTACCAAAAAGAATGGAGATCTTAGACTCGTAGTAGATTATAGGGCTCTCAATAAACAAGTAGTTAGCGATAAATTTCCTCTACCAAGAATAGATGAAATTCTTGACTCAATTTCAAGCAAAAACAAAATTTTTACATCTTTGGACCTTACCCAAGGCTACCACCAAGTGAAAATAGCCAAAAGGATGTCCATAAAACTGCATTTTCAGCACCTGAATATGGATTGTTTGACTACTTAAAGGTGCCCTTTGGGCTTAAAACTAATTGAAGCATGCTGCTTAGACCCCTGTTGCACTCGTTAAGAGAATTTAAGAATATAATTCATTTCGTTGATGATATTGCATGCGTGGGAGAAAACAATGAGCAACACTTAGCAACTTGAGCTAAGGTGTTCGAGAAGTTCAGGCAACGCGATTTGAAATGCCGACCCGAGAAAGTAAATTTATTTCAATCTAAAATTAAATTTTTAGGAATAGAAATAACCCAGGAAGAGATATCCCCAGACCCAGATAAAATAAAATGTGTTGAAAACCTCAAGCCCCCCAGAACTATGAAAGAATTAAGGGGAATTTTAGGCCTTACTGGCTACTTTAGAAACGCAATTATAGAAACGCAATTCGTACGCAATTATGTCAAAATTTTAAAACCCCTCACGGAATTCACCAATGAAAACTCCGATACTGTGACTTGGGCCCAGGAAGCTCAAATTTACCTAGACCTTCTTAAAAAGGCGCTCAATTCTGAAACTATTGCGTCACTCCCTGATTTTGAAAATGGGAGATGTGTGGTCACAATGAATGCTATTTCAAAATATATAGGTACCATCTTTTTACAAATAATCGCAGAAGGAGACCCTAACCCTATACAAGGAACACCTAAACGAATAGAAAAAGCTATATGCTATTCAAGTAAAACTTTATCAAAAGGCTAAGGTAGTTATCCCACCACAAGTCTAGAATTACTATTTATTATTTACCACTTGGACAAATATAGGCATTATTTAATTGCTAGAATATTTATATTACGATCAGACCATAAAAGCTTGCAGTACCTGAGCACTTTCAAAAACCCCACGGGCATTCTAGCTAGATTGATTATGAAAATCCAAGACCTAGACTATGAATTTGAACATTTAAAGGGAAAACAAAACGCAGCTTGAGACTTTTTGATAAGATACCCATAAAATAGTCCACCGGAAACTGAAGAAAATTAAATTAATACTATCAATGCTAAACCCAAACATGGATGTAAAAAAAACAAATTCAAAGACGCAGAAAAAGAAAATAAGATTAACTACTGTCCCTTGTATTTGGAAAATATAAAAAGAAAGCAAAAAAAGGACGAAGTGTGTGTAGCACTAATTGATTATTTTGTAAATGATAAAGCGTTACCGGATAAATTCAAAACTCTTAGAAAAGAGATAGATAATTTTTACTACGACCTGGATGAAGAAATACTGTGTAGAATTGTGACTGCTGAGACAAATAGAAACCAAACCTCGATAATACCTGTGTTACCACAAAACTTGATAGGGCCTGCATTTGAATATTTTCATTCGGACACAGGTGGACATTTAGGAGTTATGAAAACGTTCCATAAATTAAAACAATACTTTTACGTACAATCGTCACTGACAAAACTTAAAGAATTTGTAAGTACATGGGAAGCATGTAATTTGAGAAAAATCCCCCCAGCTTATCCAAATCCTCCAATGGGAAGGGTCCCGGTAGCAAAGTACCCCTTTGATATTATCTTATTTGACCTATACGGGACAAGTGGAGGCTCACCTGTTTCTAGCAGAGGTCATACTTGTATTCTTTCGGTTATAAATCATTTTTCCGGATTTACTTTTGCAAAAGCATTAAAAAATCAAGGTGCTTATGCCACAAGTAAGGCGTTAGCAAAATTATTTTTACAATTTGGCATTCCCAGTAAAATTTTGAGCGACGACGGGAGTAATTTTGTTGCAAAAGTAACAAAAGATTTAATGAGTTTTCTTAATATAGAGAAAATGGTGACAGCGCCGTACCATCCACAAGCTAATGGCAAAATACCTAAAGAAAGAGGCAAAAACAGAAGGAAAAAAACTTTCTAACAAATATTCCAGACCATACAGAAAAGTCAAAAAGTACGATAATGAATATACCTTTAAAATGGAAAACCCATTTTAAGCAATAGTGGAAGCACGTAAAAGGCGCATATTAGCCGAATAAAAAGAACCAAATTTTCAGAGAGATGTGTATCCTATCCCTTTTCTACTGATTCGTCAGATTCGGAAAAGGTCAAGATTGGCAGAGCTAAAACTTTTCAATTTTAAACAAAATTATTTTGAAAATGACAGTGATGAACAAAACTTTGAAGAATTTCTAGCAATGGAAAATCCAGTTGTTCCTAAGAAAACAACCCTAATACCAGGATTTTTTCCTGAAATAAAAACGCCAAAAAATCCAAAAAGTTATTCATCGGCGAGCGCAGGAGATTTAGATTATACAATATCTCCAAAAACACAGTTTTTCCCCGATAGAATTTCGACCCCATGTCCCCCCAAAATATTTCCAGACGATATGGTTTCCCCTGCAAAACCGATAGAAAGGCCCCTATACTTACAGAAATAATTAAGCAGAGCCGCAGAAACCACCAGTCTGGATGTGGAGAAAACGCTTCACAAAAACTTAAATAAAAGAAACCTACGAGAGGTTGTGGATTTAATAATTTTTCCAATAAAAACGAGTCAAAGTGCATTATAAGTTCAATAAATCAATTGTCTTTTTATCTGTGTCTATTTCATTTATATGTCTGCGTCTAGTCCAATAATAGGTAACTAGTTTGTAAGTATCCAAGGTAAATGCTCCCAAAGGAATCTGATCTCCAGATAGCCCGAGAAGAAGAGGCCACGCTTCTTCATCCCTACAAGTACCAAAAGTTGTCATCGCCACAGCTTGGAAAGAGTTTCTAACCCCTGCTAGCCTATAAGTATTCGTATCTCTTAAGTAAGATCTAATTTCGCCGCGGAAACAAAGCTTTGAGACGTCAAATTTTATAGTTCAATAATTCTTATTTCCTCGTAAATTTTGATGGATTAAATCAAATGAAATAATTCAAAGAGATTCAAAATCAGCATTAAAATACAATTCGATTAATATGTACATCAGAGAAATTACGGCATCCGGTTCAAATATAAAAAATAAGAAATAGGGAAATAAACCTATGCCATTCATATCTGACTTATTGAGAAAACCGGGTTTTGTTTTGATTAATAAGAATACGTTTGATTCAAATACTGATTTTTCTATCACAAACCACAACAAATATTTTCTTCAATATTTCTTCCATCGCTACAAATGGCGCGTGTCGGAAATTGGAGGAAAACTGCGAACTAGTTGGGTTACAGTTCGTTCTTTATTGTATATGAAGTTCTACAAGTTAATAAAAAGAGTTTACAGCTGTCTAACCATTATGATTCATAAACCTGCAGCTAAAAACAGATAAATTTTGGCGGATCACGCAAAATGGTTGTTCGTCCGTGATAGCAGTGTAGGATGAACCAAAGGTAAGCAAGCAAGGTAAAAGTAAAGTTAGATTAGGGACAAAACTTTTCTGACTTTAGTACGAAAGAACTATTTTAACACTATGACATCGTCCGTAGCACTGCAGCACGTGCTTCAATTTGCAGCACTTTCGTAACACAATTTTTTATTTTGACATAGATGAAATGATGAGGATTTTGAAAAAATCTAAGGAATTAACAAAACATTTGGTCCGCATTTTTCCGTATTTGTTTCAAAAGATTTGTGCGAAGTTTGATTTAACCGGACCACCTTTTTGCCGTGTTTGTTTCGAAAGATAAGCGTATTTTGATGTATTTTTCAAAGGCTCGGGCTTGTTTTTCGTTTCACTTTTTAGCAACACTGTCTAAGGGGAGGAACTTTATCCTCAAATCTTTCCTCTTTTTTTCCTTCTTTTTCCAACTTTAAAAAAAAATTACGATTTTTGCCATGCTTTACTTGAAAACGTTTATGTTTTGAAATTTGAGCTATAATTCGTTTTATAGATGGCGTTCATCCCGGTCGCGTTTAAATCTTTTTTCAAAAAAAACCTTTTTAAAAACAGTTCTAAGACATTCTTTAATATCTTATGACCAATATATTAACAGAGTATATAACTCCACCCCGCTTATGTGCAAATATATACCAAAAATTGCATTCTGAATCTTAATATAACGTTCATATGCATCACAAATCAATTTTACCCCCACTTCCCTGATGTCCAAATATATACCCTGATTTGGATATATTTTGGGGGTTGTGTTAAAGCTCATTTGGTTATATTTAGATTCAGAATGTAATTCTTGTTATATATTTGCATATTAGGGGGTGGAGTACATACTCTGTTAATATATAGGTTATAAGATATTCATGAATGTATTAGAACTGTATTAATTTTTTTAACGTAATTAACAACGATCGAGATGAACACTATCCATAATAACAATTATTATAGCATAAATTTCAAAACATATAAACTTTTTTAAATAAAGCATGGCCAAAATCGTAATTTTTTTTCATTTAAGTTGGAAAAAGAAAGAAAAAGAGGAAAAATTTCAGGATAAGGGTTCTCCCCTTGGATAATATGTTAACTAGGATCATTATACATATTTTAAGGTAAGAATTGTTTTTTTTTAACATGTCTCCTTATCAATAGGCAGAATTGTAAATTTATACCTATAACTCTTCTATAAAAAGAATGTGAACCAAGTAATAGAAAAATTTAACTAATAGATACCTTACGATAGCACAGTGGATGCGACCTTGAGCCCTGATCATGGGCGTTCAAGTTCAAATCCACCTATCGTAAGGAAGGAAAAATGTATAAGGTAAAGTAATAATTTTTTTTAATTTAATAATCAGTTTCATATCTCTGTTTCTTTCTGTTCCTTTTAACATTTTGGTAAAAAAAATAAACTTTTTTTAGACTTCAGCCTAAGTTTAATAAAGAAAACCAAGCCAATTACAATAAATACTGTAGCTTTTTATTCAAGTTTTTTTCAGCAGCTTTGGAATGCTGCTAGGTGATGTTAGATAGTGTTGGTTGTTTTTTTTTTGAAAAAGCAAATTTGAATTTTGGCGTTTGAGTTTCTTTAGTCTTTGGGCGAAACAACGCATACGAAAGAAAACTGACAGTCTGAGGTTGCGGTTTCGGAAAATCTGTCTGTCAATCCAAACGACTAGACATACTTTTAAGAATGCTTGGGGGGGATGCAGACAACGATTATTGTCCAAGTGTTTTCCCAAGGTACGGCAACACTAATTTTGAAAAAGATACAGTCACCTTTTGTATTACAGTATCAACAATAACCAAAATTCTTTCAAGTGTAATTTTGATAACAATGTGGACATCAAAAGATTTGACTTTTTATGATGATTTGGTTACTATAGGCTGCGGTTTGCCTTTTACGAGATTGCAGCTACAGCTGCAGTCATAATTTTACAGCCACTCCACACACCCCTACACTCCTTTCAGTTACTACAAGCTATAGTTCATTTTTTTACTGTAATTCTTTAAAACGAGAAATTAAACAGCTCTGTATGATGTTCCAGTGCCTCGCTATACAAACAGAAAAAGCCTATGGCTCTATCGTATTTTGAATGGTAAAAGACGAAACTCAGAGAATATGGCAGCTAAATAAGTCAAATATGTGCTGCGATTTTTTCTTTACTAGTCTTCAGCTATCTCTGCAACCATGATACTAATGAAACTTACACAATTCCTATTTATAAACAACTATACTGAATAGCTGGTCAAAATTGCCTCAAGAACTAAAGCCTGATGTCTCCTAGACTACATTACCATATCTTTAACCATAACTAGTACCTTTATCAAATTTTGTTATTTCTGTTACTATGAGCTAGGGTTTGTTCTTTACTGTAATCAAAAATGCAGTTTTTGGTGGAAAAGTTTATTCTCTTTTAGAAATAATTTATTTTAGTTAATATATATTTTTAACCCAATTAATTTCCTTTAAAATGAGCCATTGAACAACTATCTACTATGTTCCAGTGCCAAGCTATCTCTGGATACAAAAAAAAATATCCCGTTTAGGCAGAATGTTGTAGTAGCTGCCAATTTTCTTGATTTTCAAGCTAATATATTTCTCTTGCTGTTCAAGCCAAGGTACAGAAAGTTTACTATACAGGGGTTTCGGACAAGGCGGTTCTAATGGTGTACTTTTTTTTTGATTTGACTCCTTTGTTAGGAACTATGGGTTTTTATATTTCTTAACATTGGACGTGATCGTCTCTTACTAGGTTGCTAGCTACCGCTGCAACCCGGAAACCACACACCCATTCACACATTTCAGTTAGCATTATAGGTTAGAGTTCGCTACCGCTGCAACCCGGATACAGTATCGATCTTTTATGTAATTATTATATTTCTTAACATTGAACGTGATCGTCTCTTACTAGGTTTCTAGCTACCGCTGCAACTCGGATTTCAGTTATTATGAGCTAGCTTTCGTTTTTATGATAATTTTTGTCATAGTGCTTATAAAACTATGACGACATTCATTATCTAGTATATGAAAATACTGTTCCTTGTAAGATATTGATTTTGTTTTCAATATTTTTTTATTACAGAAGCATGTAGAGGTGACATATTCTTGATGTTACAATAACATAATCTACTACAGGGCTATAGAAAAATGCAGTTTTGATTTTCTACCAAAGATATTTCCATTGTTACTCAAGCCAAGAAACACTAAGTTTCCAATATAGGGGTGTTGGACAAAGTGGTTATAATAGTGTATTGCTTGTTTTGATCTCACTCTGATTTTAGGAGTTATGAGTTATTATATTTCTTATAATTGGATGTGATCGTTTCTTTCTAGATTGCTAGCTCCCGCTGCAACCCTGATAAGTTACTGTGGGCTGGAGGTTGTTCTTTATTATAAAATTTCAAAATAGGACAAATTTTACCAGGCTCGTAACTTTTGATGAGTAAAACTAAACTTGATGAAACTTAAATATTTAAAATCAGCATAAAAATTTGATTTTTTTACGCATCTATTGATATTAAAATTATGTTTTTTAGAGTTACAGTTACTCTTGAGACTTGACTTGACTTTATTTATTTAACAAAACATATACATAAATTTTATACAAAGGAGAAGAGAGGAATCTCGTAATGTCTCCTTTATCAAACAATAGGGGAAAAAAATACACTTCCCGCTAACATAACTTCATAAAGAAAAAGAAAATTCGATAAGAACATAACATGATTTAAATTAAATTTAAAGAAGAAATGAAAAAAAAAAAACAAAAAAAAAAAAAAAAAAAAAAAAAAACATGCATAACTTAACAATCGACTCACGGAGATAGGGATGGGATTTACTTAACAATTTATAAATAAAACAATAATACAATCAATCCCCGCTACTGTAGGCTGAAAGGACCATCTTTTTCAATTTCTTTTTATATATGTATAGTGATGGTGATTCACTTACTATTTCAAATAACTTATATTTATTCGCAATATGAGGAATTTGATATCTTAAACTTAGTCTGGATCTCTCAATTTTAACAAACGGGAAAAGAAACTTAATCCTAGCTCTTGATAAAAGGCTATGTTTATTTTCAACCAAAAGTTTCATACTATTGAAAAAATGATCTTTATGTTGGATTTTCAAAAACCATATGCCCAAATTAAGGTGCAAAGTTTGTTGTAAATCCAGAATATTAAGAAATAGAAAAGATGTTTTAATTTCAGATAACTCCTCTGTCTGCCTAGGGTGTGCTAAAAAATGGTCCAGAATTCTTATTGATTTATTTTGAACAATTTGGAGTCCTCGTAAATGTGAAGGGAAAATCAGCATCCAAACAGTCGAATAATACTGGAAATAACAATCAATTAATGAAAAATATAAAGTTCTAATGATTTGGTTTGGAAACAGAAACTTTAATCTATGCAAACAACCAAGATTCCTGGACACTGTTGCTTTAAGTTTACTAATATGCGTCTTAAACGACAGACTTGAATCAATATAAATACCTAAATATCTAAATAAATCCACTACTTTTATGGAGGAAACTCCAATAATAATAATTTGAAATGACACGCGCTTCACTGACCTTGAACTTCTCCTAAAAATCATAAATTCCGACTTCTCTAAATTAGGTATTAATCGGTTATCATGAAACCAAGAATTTACATTCAAAGCAACAGTCTCCAAGGACAATCGTAGGTCCTCCTCGTTGTCCGCCCTCAAACTAATTGCTGTATCATCCGCAAACAATATTGGTAGCTCATCACCTGAGGGCATGCAATTTGGAAGATCATTTACATAAATCAAAAAAAGTATCGGCCCCAATACAGATCCCTGCGTTACCCCTATATTTTCTAACGGGAAAATATGAGATGATTCTTCACAAACTTGGACTTTAAAACTTCTTTCAGATAAATACGATTTCATTAAATCCAGAGCTATTCCACGGATTCCTATATTTTCCAGCTTATCAAAAAGAATTGCATGATCTATTGTATCGAAAGCTTTTTTTATGTCAAAAAATATACTTGCCTCCAAATAACAATCATCCATAGCCTCTGATAGGAAATTATGTAAAGCAGCTACTGCTTGCTCTGTTGATCTACCACTCAAAAAACCAAACTAATTAGGAGAAAAAAACTTATTCTTTTCCAGAAATGAAATAAATCTACTTTTTATTATCTTTTCAAAAACTTTAGAAACAGGATAGTAATTGGCCTAGAATTGTTTGGGTTATCTTTATCACCTTGTTTAAACAAAGGTAAAATTTTAGCTACTTTAAGACAAACTAGGAAAAATCCATTTTTTATACAAGAATTAAAAATATATAAAAGCGGCTGAAAAAGTACACCAGCTAATTTTTTAAACAGAGAAGTCGATATACCATCACACCCTACCGAAAACTCCTTTTTCAAACTAGTAACGGCTTTTTTGTATTCCGAGACCCGGATAGGGCACATAAATATAGTATTATCTACTTTATTTGGTACAAATTATCTATGATTATTTGTTCCAGCAGAGATTTTATCCACCAGATCGTGTCCAAATTTTCTAAAATGGTTAGCAACTGCTTCCACCATCTCTATCTCATCAGTTATCTTGACTCCTTCATGGCTTGTAATGTGAGATGGAATATTTCTTGTTTTAACATTATTCATTTTTTCATTTATTAATTTCCACGTTTCCCGAGGTGAACCACATTTGCGAAATTCATTTTGATAATATTTTGCTTCCGCTTCTCTGAGAACAAGAGTTAACCGATTTTTATATTTTTTAAAATTTTCAATATTAATTTCATTTGGGTACTGCATCTTCACCTTATACAATCTATTTTTTTCTTTTATACTCTTTAACAGGGTTTCAGTAACCCATGGTTTACGAGGCAAATCCTTACTCTTTCTTAATACAAGAGGACATACTTGGTAGAATATTTGGTTAAATTTACTATAAAATAAAACAATTGACTGATTCGGGTCTTAACATTTAGGACATCATTCCAATCTATATCTCCTATTTTTATTTTCATCTCATCTATCTTTTTTTGGTTAATTATCCTTTTATAACTTTTATTTGGTCTCTTTTCACGTTCCACTCCTGATCCAGAGAAGTCAGAAACAACAACACAATGACCAGATGCGTCATTCAAAATAATATGGGTATTAAGGCACTTTTCAGATGTAAAAATTTTATCAATAAGAGTTGGATGGTTTTTACTAATTCTTGATGGTAGTAAACAAGTAGTTCACAAACCATGTAAAACTTAAATATTCAAAAATTCTAATCCCTTATTCGATGACGAAACATTATGTCGCATTAAATCAATATTAAAATCCCCCATTACATAAAATGAATGGTGTTGCTGGGTGAGGGCATCTAACAACGACTCATATTGACTTAAAAACTCTTGAATACTAGACGATGGTGGCCGATATACTACAATTACCAAAAAAGTATTTCTTCCATCATTCACTTCTACTACACAACTCTCAAATAGCATCTCAATATTCCAAACCATGAATTCATTACGTAAAGAAGATGCAAAAACATCTCGTATAAAAATACCAACTCGTCCTCTCTTATTCTGTTTTCGAATAGCATGAAAAAACTTATAATTTTCATAATGTTGGAATGTATTATTTTTATCAAGAAATGTTTCACAAATTCCTAACACATCTGTTAACGGCCCTTTAAGAAAATCATGCAAAAAATTTAAGCTGCTATTTAATCCTCTACAATTCCAAAATGACAGTCGTTTAAATTGATTATTTAAATGTGGAAGATCATGAACAAATAAATATTTATTTTTAGGTGCATTATAAAAATATTGCAAATATTTATCTTGTGACGAAAACCTATGAAAAAATTTATTAATATCAAGAGTATTTTTTTCAAGTTCCTCCAACCTACCAGCATGAATTTCTACAAAACTTAACTCATCCATAATCTAAACTCAACAAAAACTTCGCATCCCGTCTCCGTTAGCCGATATAAATAAAATAAAAAAAAATAAAGAAAAAAAATAAAAGACAACAAAAAATTTTGAAAATAAAAAATAAGAACAAAAAAGTAATACATAAACAATATTTGACATCATACTCACTCTAACCATTATCCTTATCATCACCCGAAGGCGAGCGCAATTTAATCACAGATACCTGAGCTAAATCATAACTAACTTCAATCATAAATCCATTCAAACGTACTAAAAAACCACTTTAATCCACTTCCGATACATTTTTTATGCATTTGACTTGTACGACATTATACCATTTAAGCTTCGCTTTTTGCTCATTCTCAATCAAGCATAATACAGGTGAGACAACTGGGGGGATCCAAGCACTGACTTCCTTTTCTCTCAATTCTTTCTGTTTGATTTTCAGAGAGTTACGAATGTCACGAACACCTTTTGTCACATCATCTGTTATATAGACATAGGGAGATTCACTTCCGGCTACTCTTCTGAACGGGTTTTCACGCAATTTCTTGTTTCCCTGAAGGATACAGAATTTGTCCTTATCATCCTTGAGCTGGATTTTGATAAATCAAAGTAAGAGAGTAAGAGACGATTCGCTCCTACTACAACAGTTCGTTACGACGAACTGTTTGACTATTTCATTTTTACTATGGGGTGTGATCATCTCATACTAGGTTGCTAGCTACTGCCGCAACCCCGATAGGGTGCAAGCTACTACTGCAACCTGGATTCCAGTTACTATGGGCTATAGTTTGCCCTTTAATGTAAAACAGTTTTTAAGTCTGATGAAGATTTAACTGATGTGTCAAAAGTAAGGTTGCAAGTCGACGATTTTGTTTTGGCCTTATTATAATTGGTATTGTGAAATAATAATATGCATATGGTTCTTAAATCATACTTCTTTATGGTTCCATATGGTCTCGTGGCTAGGATAGTTAACTTTCACTTAACAGGCCCTTTTTTGATTCCCGGTGTGGGAAAATTTTTAACTCTATAATCTTCGAACATTCGAACCTTTTATAATTAGAATGATGCATAATATAAATACTGTAATCTTAACTATAGTGAAGTTGCCTATGCAGGTTAGTATAGGGAAGAGTTCGATCTTTATTATAGTTAAAGATTAAAATTATCTCTGAAAGAACAGATTTTTCTGAAAAGTCAGCTAGAGATGCTTTTGCAAAACTTCATAGTAATATCCAAAAGAAATGTTGCATGTTTAGTGAAAAGCTTCCAAGTTATGGACCGGCAACTGTGGAACAGTTTACAGATGTAATGGGAAATCTTATACATCACTGTGAATATATGGAGGCATAATTGTCTTTTACTTAGTTTCAGGTTAAATTCGATGATCGAGCCTTTATGTACTACATCCAACGACTATGACGTCATTGATCAATGTTGTATATAAAAAACTAAGTTTTTCGTAAAAAATAATTAATTAAAAAAAAATTAAGTGCAAAAGGTGCTAGATCTAGAGATTTCCTTTAAAATGAGCCATTGAACAACTCTCTAAGATGTTCCAGTGCCAATCTATTTGTGGAAGAGAAGAAAGAAAGAAAAAAATATCCTGTTTGTGGAGAATAACGTGGTTAAAGTCAATTTTCTTGATTTTCAAGCCAATGTATTTTCTTTGTTATTCAAGCCAAAGGGCGGTAAGTTTCCTTTATAGGGGTTTTGGACAAGGCGGTTCTAATGGTGTACTTTTTATTTTGATCTGACTATTTTTCTATGAGTTAGGAGTTTTTATATTTCTTAACATTGGACGTGATCGTCTCTTACTAGGATGCTAGCTACCGCTGCAACCCAGATATAATGTTAAAATTCTTTCTTATATGAACGTTTCTTGTCGTAGTGGTTAGCACTTAAGACTTTGAATCCTGCGATTCGAGTTCAAATCCCGGTGAACTATTCCTATGAAATGCAGCTTACCTATGCTACTATTTAGGTTTCTGCCGTAATTCTTTCTTTTCAAAATTGAATTAGTTACTATCGCCTAGAGTTATTTCTTTACCATATCGTAACAATTTGTTTTATAATAATAATTAATTTTGTTAATTACAAAAGGTTTCTGTATACAGCAGTTTACTTTAAAATGAGCCATTACACAGTTCTTTATTATGACCACGAACTGTTTAATTTAATACTTAAGTTACTTTGCGTTCAGTTTCTTCCCTATTGTATTCCTTTAAAATAAGTCATTACTCAGGTCTTTATTATGACCATGAACTGTTTGATTTAATACTTCAGTTACTATTGGTTACAGTTCGTTTCTTATTTTAAATTACTGTGGTCTAGAGTTCGTTCTTTATTGTAAACGTGGGTTAAAATCTTACCGCTGGTATACGATTATGTTTGAAAGACTGCAGTGTGAAAAGACATCAAAAATGCAGTTTTTGGTGGAAAAACTTATTCTCTTTTAGAAATAATTTATTTTAGTTACTATAGATTTTTAACCCAATTAATTTCCATTAAAATGAGTTATTGAACAACCCTCTACGATGTTCCAGTGCCAAGCTATCTGTGGAAAAGAAAAAAAGAAAAAAAGAAAAAATATCCCGTTTAGGCAGAATGTTGTAGTAGCTGCCACTTTTCTTGATTTTCAAGCCAATTAATTCCCCTTGCTGTTCAAGCCAAGAGACAGAAAGTTTCCTATACAGGGGTTTCGGACAAGGCGGTTCTAGTGGTGTACTTTTTGTTTTGATCTGACTCCTCTTTTAGGAACTAGGGTTTTTATATTTCTTAACATTGGACGTCATCGTCTCTTACTAGGTTGCTAGCTACCGCTGCAACCCGGATCCTTTTTTAGGAACTATGGGTTCTTATATTTCTTAACATTGGACGTGATCGTCTCTTACTAGGTTGCTAGCTACCGCTGCAACCCTGGATTACCTCCGGAACCACCGTATATCAGTTACTATGGGCGAGAGATCGTAGCCACCAGTCTGTTCGGAGGCGTGGATTCAAATCTTACCGCTGGTATACGATTATGTTTGAAAGACTGCAGTGTGAAAAGACATCAAAAATGCAGTTTTTTATGGAAAAATTTATTCTCTTTTAGAAATAATTTATTTTAGTTACTATAGATTTTAAACCCAATTCATTTAATTTAAAATGAGCCATTGAACAACTCTCTACGATGTTCCAGTGCCAAGCTATCTCTGGATACAAAAGAAAAAAAAAGAAAAAAATATCCCGTTTAGGCAGAATGTTGTAGTAGCTGCCACTTTTCTTGATTTTCAAGCCAATATATTTCCCTTGCTGTTCAAGCCAAGGGACAGAGTGTTTCTTATACAGGGGTTTTGGACAAGGCAGTTCTAATGGTGTACTTTTTGTTTTGATCTGACTCCTCTGTTAGGAACTATGGGTTTTTATATTTCTTAACATTGGACGTGATCGTCTCTTACTAGGTTGCTAGCTACCACTGCAACCCGGATAACCATTGAACTCTACGATGTTTCAGTGCCAAGCTATCTGTGGAATTACTAACCTACACTATAATTAAGTAGCGTATACAATTTAGTAGAGGCAAAAGGTTGTTCTTTATTATAAGGATTAAAAAAATATTATAATATCTTATATGTAACTTTTATTTTAAAAGTCTTCGATAGTCTAATGGTAAGTATGCCCACTTGTTACCTGGGAGAAGGAGGTTCGATTCCCCGTCGGGGAGAACTTTTAATATGTTGAATTAAAAGCACTATCTTTTCAATTTAAAATTTAAAAAAGAAACATGTTTATTTACATTCTAGCTAAAATAATGAAGATAATATGAATGAACCACAGTGTTCAGTTTCTTTGGACTTGAGTTCGTTTTTTAACTATAAATACAAACAGGAAAAAGCCTACGGCTTTTTTCTTCTTTTAAATAGTAAGAGACGAAACTCAAACAATCAAGTAGCTAACTAAGTCCAATGTATGGAATGGTTTGTTATTTCAGTGATCGTCTTTTAATGTAAAAATATAAATCCTGTAATCTTAACTATAGTGAAGTTGCGTATGCAAGTTAGTATAGGGAAGAGTTCGATCTTTATTATACTCTTCGGAGGAGTGGGTTCAAATCTTACCGCTGGTATACGATTATGTTTGAAAGACTGCAGTGTGAAAAGACATCAAAAATGCAGTTTTTGGTGGAAAAAATTATTCTCTTTTAGAAATAATTTATTTTAGTTACTATAGATTTTTAACCCAATAAATTTCCTTTAAAATGAGCTATTGAACAACCCTCTACGATGTTCCAGTGCCAAGCTATCTGTGGAATAGAAAAAAAAAGAAAAGAGAAAAAAATATCCCGTTTGGGGAGAATAACGTGGTTAAAGTCAATTTTCTTGATTTTCATGCCAATATATTTCCCATCTGTTCAAGCCAAGGGACAGAAAGTTTCTTATACAGGGGTTTCGGAACGTTTCTTATAACGGGAACTATGGGATAATCGGTAAAATATTCGTTCTTTATTATAATTTTATTTCTTAACATTGGACGTGATCGTCTCTTACTAGGTTGCTAGCTACCGCTGCAACCCGGATAAATGCAACCCAAACTATGAGAGGCAGCCTGGCTGAGTGGTCTAAGGCACTGGTGTTAGCCACCAGTCTCTTCGGAGGCGTGGGTTCAAATCTTACCTCTGGTATAGGATTATGTTTGAAAGACTGCAGTGTGAAAATACAACAAAAATGCAGTTTTTGGTGGAAAAATTTATTTTCTTTTAGAAATAATTTATTTCAGTTACTATAGATTTTTAACCCAATTAATTTCATTTAAAATGAGCCATTGAACAACTCTCTAAGATGTTCCAGTGCCAAGCTATCTCTGGATACAAAAGAAAAAAGAAAAAAAAAATATCCCGTTTAGGCAGAATGTTGTAGTAGCTGCCACTTTTCTTGATTTTCAAGCCAATATATTTCCCTTGCTGTTCAAGCCAAGGGACAGAAAGTTTCTTATACAGGGGATTCGGACAAGGCGGTTCTAATGGTGTACTTTTTTTTTGATCTGACTCCTCTGTTAGGAACTATGGGTTTTTATATTTCTTAACATTGGACATGATTGTCTCTTACTAGGTTGCTAGCTACCGCTGCAACCCGGATTTTTTTATATATCTTTTGGTAATCTTCATCATTGTGATAACGCTCCTTGATCTTTTGTCTAGCCTGCTCAATTGTTGCTTCTCTATAAAGTTTATCATTTGATAACGCTCCTTGATCTTTTGTTTGGCTGTCTCAATTTTTACTTCTCGATACACCTGGACGGTTGAATACCTTTGCTTTTGGTTTTTCTTATATTTGATGCAGTAATCTTCAACATTGTGATAACTCTCCTTGAACTTTTGTTTGGCTGTCTCAATTTTCACATGTCTGTAAACTACATCATTATAATAACGCTGTTTGTCACTATCAATTTTCGCATCTCGATACGCGTGGTCGGTTGAATACCTTTGCTTTTCTCTTTTAGAGATACTATCTCTGTTGTTTGTGTAGTACTGTTTTTTTAACTTACGTATAGCTTGCTTTGATCTAACCATTATCTAATTATGAATGAGAACATTTACAGTTCTGATACTTCTTATATAGTAATTATGACGTCATGAAGTAATTATTTTATTTCATGACGTCATGGCGCAATGGTATTATTTCATGACGTCTTCAGAAACCACAATATAAGGTCGTGTTTTTCTATTCACGTCATAGCTCTAATATAAAAATTTGACGACATTCATTATTTATCTAGTAGGGTTTCAGACAAGGTAGTTCTAATGATGTACTTTTGTTTTGATCTGACTCTATTTTTAGAAGTTTTGGGTTTTTATATTTCTTAGCATTGGACTGATCGTCTCTTACTAGGCTGCTAGCTACTGCTGCAACCCAGATTCACATATATAATTATTTATGAGAGGCAGCCTGGCCGAGTGGTCCAAGGCACTGGTGTTAGCCACCAGTCTCTTCGGAGGCGTGGGTTCAAATCTTGCCGCTGGTATACGATTATGTTTGAAAGACTGCAGTGTGAAAAGACATCAAAAATGCAGTTTTTGGTGGAAAAATTTATTCTCTTTTAGAAATAATTTATTTTAGTTACTATAAATTTTTAACCCAATTAATTTCCTTTAAAATGAGCCATTGAACAACTCTCTACGATGTTCCAGTGCCAAGCTATCTCTGGAAAAGAAGAAAAGAGAAAAAAAAATATCCCGTTTAGGCAGAATGTTGTAATAGCTGCCACTTTTCTTGATATTCAAGCCAATATATTTCCCTTGCTGTTTCAAGCCAAGGGACAGAAAGTTTCCTATACAGGGGTTTCGGACAAGGTGGTTCTAATGGTGTACTTTTGAATTTGATCTGACTCCTTTGTTAGGAACTAAGGGTTTTTATATTTCTTAACATTGGACGTGATCGTCTCTTACTAGGTTGCTAGCTACCGCTGCAACCCGGATCTTTATTATGACCACCAACGGTTCGATTTAATACTTCAGTTACTATGGTTTACAGTTCGTTCCTTAATTTAATTATTTATCTAGTAGGGTTTCAGACAAGGTAGATCTAATGATATACTTTTGTTTTGATCTGACTCTATTTTTAGGAGTTTTGGGTTTTATATTTCTTAGCATTAGACTGATCGTCTCTTACTAGGTTGCTAGCTACTCCTGCAACCCAAATTCACATATATATTTATTTATGAGAAGTAGCCTGGCCGAGTGGTCCAAGGCACTGGTGTTAGCCACCAGTCTCTTCGGAGGCGTGGGATCAAATCTTACCGCTGGTATACGATTATGTTTGAAAGACTGCAGTGTGAAAAGACATCGAAAATGCCGTTTTTGGTGGAGAAATTTATTCTCTTTTAGAAATAATTTATTTTAGTTACTATAGATTTTTAACCCAATTAATTTCATTTAAAATGAGCTATTGAACAACCCTTTACGATGTTACAGTGCCAAGCTATCTCTGGATACAAAAGAAAAGAGAAAAAAATATCCCGTTTAGGCAGAATGTTGTAATAGCTGTCACTTTTCTTGATTTTCAAGCCAATATATTTCCCTTGCTGTTCAAGCCAAGGGACAGAAAGTTTCCTATACAGGGGTTTCAGACAAGGCGGTTCTAATGGTGTACTTTTTGTTTTGATCTGACTCCTTTGTTAGGAACTATGGGTTTTTATATTTATTAACATTGGACGTGATCGTCTCTTACTAGGTTGCTAGCTACAGCTGCAACCCGGATTTTATGCTATATCATTACAAACAGGAAATAGCCTACGGCTTTTTCTTCTTTGAAATAGTAAGAGACAAACCTCAAATAACTACCCCTGGAACCACCATATATCATTTACTACGGATGAGAGATCATTCTTTACTCTAATTCTATCTTAACTATAGTGAAGAGTTCGATCTTTATTATAATCATAAAAAAATGATTCATTTTAAAAATAAATTGTTGTAATTAAAAACAGTTCTTAACCCCATTAATTTCCTTTAAAATAAGGTATTGAACAACTCTCTACAATGTTCCAATGCCAAGCTATCTGTGGAATTACTTACCTATGCTATAAGTATATGTCACTTATTATGTCATATATGGTTATTAGTAAATAAGCGGTAAAATATTCGTTCTTTATTATAATTTTATTTCTTAACATTGGACGTTATCGTCTCTTACTAGGTTGCTAGCTACCACTGCAACCTGGATAAATGCAACCCAAACTATGAGAGGCAGCCTGGCCGAAAGGTCTAAGGCACTGGTGTTAGCCACCAGTCTCTTCGGAGGCGTGGGTTCAAATCTTACCTCTGGTATAGGATTATGTTTGAAAGACTGCACTGTGAAAATACAACAAAAATGCAGTTTTTGGTGGAAAAATTTATTCTCTTTTAGAAATAATTTATTTCAGTTACTATAGATTTTTAACCCAATTAATTTCCATTAAAATGAGCCATTGAACAACTCTCTAAGATGTTCCAGTGCCAAGCTATCTCTGGATACAAAAGAAAAAAGAAAAAAAAGAAAAAAATATCCCGTTTAGGCAGAATGTTGTAGTAGCTGCCACTTTTCTTGATTTTCAAGCCAATATATTTCCCTTGCTGTTCAAGCCAAGGGACAGAAAGTTTCCTATACAGGGGTTTTGGACAAGGCGGTTCTAATGGTGTACTTTTTGTTTTGATCTGACTCCTCTGTTAGGAACTATGGGTTCTTATATTTCTTAACATTGGACGTGATTGTCTCTTACTAGGTTGCTAGCTATCGCTGCAACCCGGATTTTCTTATATATCTTTTGGTAATCTTCATCATTGTGATAACGCTCCTTGATCTTTTGTCTAGCCTGCTCAATTGTTGCTTCTCTATAAAGTTTATCATTTGATAACGCTCCTTGATCTTTTGTTTGGCTGTCTCAGTTTTTACTTCTCGATACACCTGGACGGTTGAATACCTTTGCTTTTGGTTTTTCTTATATTTGATGCGGTAATCTTCAACATTGTGATAACTCTCCTTGAACTTTTGTTTGGCTGTCTCAATTTTCGCATGTCTGTAAACTACATCATTATAATAACGCTGTTTGTCACTATCAATTTTCGCATCTCGATACGCGTGGTCGGTTGAATACCTTTGCTTTTCTCTTTTAGAGAGACTATCTCTGTTGTTTGTGTAGTACTGTTTTTTAACTTACGTATAGCTTGCTTTGATCTAACCATTATCTAATTATGAATGAGAACATTTACAGTTCTGACGCTTCTTATATAGTAATTATGACGTCACGAAGTAATGATTTTATTTCATGATGTCATGGCGCAATGGTATTATTTCATGACGTCTTCAGAAACCACAATATAAGGTCGTGTTTTTCTATTCACGTCATAGCTCTAATATAAAACTATGACGACATTCATTATTTATCTAGTAGGGTTTCAGACAAAGTAGTTCTAATGATGTACTTTTGTTTTGATCTGACTCTATTTTTAGAAGTTTTGGGTTTTTATATTTCTTAGCATTGGACTGATCGTCTCTTACTAGGCTGCTAGCTACTGCTGCAACCCAGATTCATATATATATATTATTTATGAGAGTTAGCCTGGCCGAGTGGTCCAAGGCACTGGTGTTAGCCACCAGTCTCTTCGGAGGCGTGGGTTCAAATCTTACCGCTGGTATACGATTATATTTGAAAGACTGCAGTGTGAAAAGACATCAAAAATGCAGTTTTTGGTGGAAAAATTTATTCTCTTTTAGAAATAATTTATTTTAGTTACTATAGATTTTTAACCCAATTAATTTTCTTTAAAATGAGCCATTGAAAAACTCTCTACGATGTTCCAGTGCCAAGCTATCTGTGGAAAAGAAGAAAGAGAAAAAAAATATCCCGTTTAGGCAGAATGTTGTAATAGCTGCCACTTTTTTTATATTCAAGCTAATATATTTCCCTTGCTGTTTCAAGCCAAGGGACAGAAAGTTTCCTATACAGGGGTTTCGGACAAGGCGGTTCTAATGGTGTACATTTGAATTTGATCTGACTCCTTTGTTAGGAACTATGGGTTTTTATATTTCTTAACATTGGACGTGATCGTCTCTTACTAGGTTGCTATCTACCGCTGCAACCCGGATCTTTATTATGACCACCAACGGTTCGATTTAATACTTCAGTTACTATGGTTTACAGTTCGTTCCTTAATGTAATTATTTATCTAGTAGGGTTTCCGACTAGGTAAATCTAATGATATACTTTTGTTTTGATCTGACTCTATTTTTAGGAGTTTTGGGTTTTTATATTTCTTAGCATTAGACTGATCGTCTCTTACTAGGTTGCTAGCTACTCCTGCAACCCAAATTCACATATATATTTATTTATGAGAAGTAGCCTGGCCGAGTGGTCCAAGGCACTGGTGTTAGCCACCAGTCTCTTCGGAGGCTTGGGTTCAAATCTTACCGCTGGTATACGATTATGTTTGAAAGACTGCAGTGTGAAAAGACATCGAAAATGCCGTTTTTGGTGGAAAAATTTATCCTGTTTTAGAAATAATTTATTTTAATTACTATAGATTTTTAACCCAATTAATTTTCTTTAAAATGAGCCATTGAACAACTGTCTACGATGTTCCAGTGCCGAGCTATCTCTGGAAAAGAAGACAAAAAAAAGAAAAAAAAAATATCCCGTTTAGGCAGAATGTTGTAATAGCTGCCACTTTTCTTTATATTCAAGCCAATATATTTCCCTTGCTGTTTCAAGCCAAGGGACAGAAAGTTTCCTATACATGGGTTTCGGACAAGGCGGTTCTAATGGTGTACTTTTGAATTTGATCTGACTCCTTTTTTAGGAACTATGGGTTTTTATATTTCTTAACATTGGACGTGATCGTCTCTTACTAGGTTGCTAGCTACCGCTGCAACCCGGATCTTTATTATGACCACCAACGGTTCGATTTAATACTTCAGTTACTATGGTTTACAGTTCGTTCCTTAATGTAATTATTTATCTAGTAGGGTTTCCGACAAGGTAAATCTAATGATATACTTTTGTTTTGATCTGACTCTATTTTTAGGAGTTTTGGGTTTTTATATTTCTTAGCATTAGACTGATCGTCTCTTACTAGGTTGCTAGCTACTCCTGCAACCCAAATTCACATATATATTTATTTATGAGAAGTAGCCTGGCCGAGTGGTCCAAGGCACTGGTGTTAGCCACCAGTCTCTTCGGAGGCTTGGGTTCAAATCTTACCGCTGGTATACGATTATGTTTGAAAGACTGCAGTGTGAAAAGACATCGAAAATGCCGTTTTTGGTGGAAAAATTTATTCTCTTTTAGAAATAATTTATTTTAGTTACTATAGATTTTTAACCCAATTAATTTCCTTTAAAATGAGCTATTGAACAACCCTTTACGATGTTACAGTGCCAAGCTATCTCTGGATACAAAAGAAAAGAGAAAAAAAAATATCCCGTTTAGGCAGAATGTTGCAATAGCTGTCACTTTTCTTGATTTTCAAGCCAATATATTTCCCTTGCTGTTCAAGCCAAGGGACAGAAAGTTTCCTATACAGGGGTTTCGGACAAGGCGGTTATAATGGTGTACTTTTTGTTTTGATCTGACTCCTTTTTTAGGAACTATGGGTTTTTATATTTCTTAACATTGGACGTGATCGTCTCTTACTAGGTTGCTAGCTACCGCTGCAACCCGGATTTGACCTCTAACTGTTTGATTTAATACTTAAGTTACTATGGGCTCAGTTCTTCTCTTATTGTAAAACCACATCGATCCTTTATGTAATATTATAATATAATAATTTTTAATATATTGTCTTTAAATACAACTGTACTGGCCTATACAATAGTTAGCTGGCCTATAGAATTTAGCACCTGCAAGAGGTCATCCTTTAATATATTTTCATAATGTTAAATTGTTACTCTAACATTCTAAATATTTTTACATTTTACAGAGTTTTGCACTTTTTTCTCATACATTTTGCATTATCATAACGTAAATACTGTAATCTTAACTATAGTGAAGTTGCCTATGCAAGTTAGCATAGCGAAGAGTTCGATCTCCATTATAACAAGCCAAGGGACAGAAAGTTTCCTATACAGGGGTTTCGGACAAGGCGGTTCTAATGGTGTACCTTTTGTTTTGATCTGGCTCCTTTTTTAGGAACTATGGGTTTTTATATTTCTTAACATTGGACGTGATCGTCTCTTACTAGGTTGCTAGCTACCGCTGCAACCCGGATCTGAATATAATTTTTCCCTTTGTCCTTATGCGTCCTTCGGTAAAACCTCACAGAGAATTTAATTTTTTAACTATAGCTTTTGTCACCCCAGTATCTACCCTTTATTCTGGTAGCAACTTTTTCTTATGTCTATTTCGTCTGACGTGATCGTCTCTTAATAGGTTGCTAGCTACCTCTGCAACCCGGATACTTTATATAACCATTCAACAGCTTTTTAAGATATTCCGGTGCTTACGGCTCCTTAGGTTATGCTAATTACAAAAGGTTTCTATATGCAGCAGTTTCCTTTAAAGTGAGTCATTACACAGCTCTTTATTATGACCACGAACTATTTGATTTAATACTTAAGTTACTATGGGTTACAGTTCGTTCCTTATTGTAACCACTGCAACCCGGATTGCTAGCTACAGCTGCGACCCGAATCATATTTTTAATTTTAAAACTTTAATTAACATTGTTGAGCTGCAAGTGGCTAGAATAATCAACCATTAAAGGAAAATTCGGTTTTTCGAGGCCACTTGGGGTTGATTTCTTTTAGTTTTTAATTCAGCTATCAATAAAACCATGATACCAAAGATAAATTACAAAATTTCTATTTACAGTATCGATCCTTTATCTACTTTAAAATGATCCATTGAACAACTCTCTATGGTGTTCCAGTTCCAAGCTATCTGTGGAAAAGAAGAAAGAAAAAAGATGCCGTTTGTGAAGAATAACGTGGTTTAAGTCAATTTTCTTGATTTTCAAGCCAATATATTTTCT
Organism: Artemia sp. Qi Xiang Cuo; assembly: GCF_049724085.1. Lineage (NCBI taxonomy): Eukaryota > Metazoa > Arthropoda > Branchiopoda > Anostraca > Artemiidae > Artemia > Artemia sp. Qi Xiang Cuo. The sequence goes on along the minus strand of NC_142805.1, from coordinate 70,705,822 downwards.
TTTTTATTCAAGCCAAAGGACGTCTCTTGCTAGGTTGCTAGCTACCACTGCAACCCGGATTACTACTACTGCAACCACGATATGTCATATAGTTACTCTGTATTATAATTCATATGGGTGAGAGGTCGATCTTTATTGTATTTTTTTTTATAGGAATTATGGGTTTTTATATTACTTAACATTGGACGTGATCGTCTCTTACTAGGTTGCTAGCTACCGCTGCAACTCGGATAAGAGATGAGTCTCAAATAATCAAGTAGCTAGCTAATTCCAAAAGTATGCAATTTTTTGTTATTCCAATGATCGTTTTTTATTTTAACTAGGTTTCAGCCCTCTCTACAGCCATGATACTATTTAAATTACAAAATCCCTATTTATGTTTCAGTTAACATGGGCAAGGTATCGTTCTTTACTGTAATTTTTAGGAACTATAGGTTTTTACATTTCTTAACATTGGACGTGATCGTCTCTTACTAGGTTGCTAGCTACCGCTGCAACCCGGATATACAGTATTTTTGCAATTTACATAAAAGTTTTAGATTCTCAACTAAAAACTAAATGATCTTAGAGTTTTTGATTTTTCTATAGCATCATATCCATTAACAGCTTCATAGAAAGGTGGCCTGATAGCAAAACACATCGGAGAGTTTAAGTTTTAGTTTCGAGTTTTAATTTAGAGTATTATGGAGTTTATAATGGCATTATAACGGCATAGTTATGTGAGGCAGCGTGGTGGAGCGGTTTAAGGTGCTGGTGTTAGCCACTCTTCAATTCGGAGGCATGGGATCGAATCCCACCGCTGACATTATTTTATACCAATGCTAATTATAATCTTGTTTTAGTTACTATGGACTGAAGTTCGTTCTTTACTATACTTTTTTAGGAACTATGGGTTTTTATATTTCTTAACATTGGACGTGATCGTCTCTTACTAGGTTGCTAGCTACCGCTGCAACCCGGATACAGTTTTGACGTTTCTTATATAGTGATTATGACGTCAATGCATCAAAAATACAGTTTTTATTGGAACAATTTATTCTCTTTTAGAAATAATTTATTTTAGTTACTATAGATTTTTAACCCAATTAATTTCCTTTAGGATGAGCTATTGAAAAACCCTCTACGATGTTCCAGTGCCAAGCTATCTCTGGATACAAAGAAAAGAGAAAAAAATATCCCGTTTGGGGAGATTGTTACTCTAACATTCTAAATATTTTTACATTTTACAGAGTTTTGCACTTTTTTCTCATACATTTTGCATTATCATAACGTAAATACTGTAATCTTAACTATAGTGAAGTTGCCTATGCAAGTTAGCATAGCGAAGAGTTCGATCTCCATTATAACAAGCCAAGGGACAGAAAGTTTCTTATACAGGGGTTTCGGACAAGGCGGTTCTAATGGTGTACCTTTTGTTTTGATCTGGCTCCTTTTTTAGGAACTATGGGTTTTTATATTTCTTAACATTGGACGTGATCGTCTCTTACTAGGTTGCTAGCTACCGCTGCAACCCGGATCTGAATATAATTTTTCCCTTTGTCCTTATGCGTCCTTCGGTAAAACCTCACAGAGAATTTAATTTTTTAACTATAGCTTTTGTCACCCCAGTATCTACCCTTTATTCTGGTAGCAACTTTTTCTTATGTTTATTTCGGTAATCTATATCGTTATCACACCGTTCCTTACTCTTTTGTTTGGTTGTCTCAATTTTCGCATGTCTGTAAACTACATCATTATAACTCTGTTTGTCACTATCAATAATTACTTCTCGATACGCCTGGTCGGTAGAATACCTTTGCTTTTTTCTTTTCAAGATTCTATCTCTGTTTTTTTGGTAGTACTGTTTTTTTAACTTGCGTGTAGCTTGCTTGATTGAAACCATTATGTAACCATTAGTTGAATGTTTTTATGTCACGTATCAAGTATCAAGAACCTAACAAAAAGTCAAACTAATTTTTAGATTTTCAGGTATTTTTCTAGTCTAAATAAAAAGATTAAAACTAGTGTTCAGACACCATAAATATTTTTGCAGTTTATAACTTTAGCGATTCTGAACTAAAAACAAAAATAAAATAAAATTAATTTTTAAATTTTTACGTCACGTCGCTAATATAGTCATATGTGGTTATTAGTACACAATAGGTTTCAGATATTATGTCATGTCACTTATTATGTCATATATGGTTATTAGTAGATAATTAGTAAAATATTCGTTCTTTATTATAATAATCGTATTTTAATGTAACCGTATATCAGTTACTATGCATGAGCGATCGTTCTTTACTGTAAATTACTAGGTTGCTACCTACTGCTGTAACCCAAATTATAAGAGGCAGCCTGGCCGAGTGGTCCAAGACACTGGTGTTAGCCACCAGTCTCTTCGGAGGCGTGGGTTCAAATCTTACCGCTGGTATACGATTATGTTTGAAATACTGCAGTATGAAAAGACATCAAAAATGCAGTTTTTGGTGGAAAAAATTTATTCTCTTTTAGAAATAATTTATTTTAGTTACTATAGATTTTTAACCCAATTAATTTCCTTTAAAATGAGCTATTGAACAACTCTCTACGATGTTCCAGTGCCAAGCTATCTGTGGAACAGAAAGAAAAAAGAAAAAAAATATCCCGTTTAGGCAGAATGTTGTAGTAGCTGCCACTTTTCTTGATTTTCAAGCCAATATATTTCCCTTGCTGTTCAAGCCAAGGGACAGAAAGTTTCCTATACAGGGGTTTCGGACAAGGCGGGTCTAACGGTGTACTTTTTGTTTTGATCTGACTCCTCTGTTAGGAACTATGGGTTTTTATATTTCTTAACATTGGACGTGATCGTCTCTTTCTAGGTTGCTAGCTACCGCTGCAACCCGGACTTAGGAGCTATGGGTTTTATATTTCTTAACATTTGACGTGATCGTCTCTTAATAGGTTGCTAGCTACCTCTGCAACCCGGATACTTTATATAACCATTCAACAGCTTTTTAAGATATTCCGGTGCTTACGGCTCCTTAGGTTATGCTAATTACAAAAGGTTTCTATATGCAGCAGTTTCCTTTAAAGTGAGTCATTACACAGCTCTTTATTATGACCACGAACTATTTGATTTAATACTTAAGTTACTATGGGTTACAGTTCGTTCCTTATTGTAACCACTGCAACCCGGATTGCTAGCTACAGCTGCGACCCGAATCATATTTTTAATTTTAAAACTTTAATTAACATTGTTGAGCTGCAAGTGGCTAGAATAATCAACCATTAAAGGAAAATTCGGTTTTTCGAGGCCACTTGGGGTTGATTTCTTTTAGTTTTTAATTCAGCTATCAATAAAACCATGATACCAAAGATAAATTACAAAATTTTTATTTACAGTATCGATCCTTTATCTACTTTAAAATGATCCATTGAACAACTCTCTATGGTGTTCCAATGCCAAGCTATCTGTGGAAAAGAAGAAAGAAAAAAAGATGCCATTTGTGAAGAATAACGTGGTTTAAGACAATTTTCTTGATTTTCAAGCCAATATACTTTTTTTTATTCAAGCCAAAGGATGTCTCTTGCTAGGTTGCTAGCTACCGCTGCAACCCGGACTACTACTACTGCAACCACGATATGTCATATAGTTACTCGGTATTATAATTCATATGGGTGAGAGGTCGATCTTTATTGTATTTTTTTTATAGGAATTATGGGTTTTTATATTACTTAACATTGGACGTGATCGTCTCTTACTAGGTTGCTAGCTACCGCTGCAACTCGGATAAGAGATGAGTCTCAAATAATCCGGTAGCTAGCTAATTCCAAAAGTATGCAATTTTTTGTTATTCCAATGATCGTTTTTTATTGTAACTAGGTTTCAGCCCTCTCTACAGCCATGATACTATTGGAAATTACAAAATCCCTATTTATGTTTCAGTTAACATGGGCAAGGTATCGTTCTTTACTGTAATTTTTAGGAACTATAGGTTTTTACATTTCTTAACATTGGACGTGATCGTCTCTTACTAGGCTGCTAGCTACTGCTGCAACCCGGATATACAGTATTTTTGCAATTTACATAAAAGTTTTAGAGATTCTCAACTAAAAACTAAATGATCTTAGAGTTTTTGATTTTTCTATAGCATCATATCCATTAACAGCTTCATAGAAAGGTGGCCTGATAGCAAAACACATCGGAGAGTTTAAGTTTTAGTTTCGAGTTTTAATTTAGAGTATTATGGAGTTTATAATGGCATTATAACGGCATAGTTATGTGAGGCAGCGTGGTGGAGCGGTTTAAGGTGCTGGTGTTAGCCACTCTTCAATTCGGAGGCATGGGATCGAATCCCACCGCTGACATTATTTTATACCAATGCTAATTATAATCTTGTTTTAGTTACTATGGACTGAAGTTCGTTCTTTACTATACTTTTTTAGGAACTATGGGTTTTTATATTTCTTAACATTGGACGTGATCGTCTCTTACTAGGTTGCTAGCTACCGCTGCAACCCGGATACAGTTTTGACGTTTCTTATATAGTGATTAAGACGTCAATGCATCAAAAATACAGTTTTTATTGGAACAATTTATTCTCTTTTAGAAATAATTTATTTTAGTTACTATAGATTTTTAACCCAATTAATTTCCTTTAGGATGAGCTATTGAAAAACCCTCTACGATGTTCCAGTGCCAAGCTATCTCTGGATACAAAGAAAAGAGAAAAAAATATCCCGTTTGGGGAGAATAACGTGGTTAAAGTCAATTCTCTTGATTTTCAAGCCAATATATTTCCCTTGCTGTTGAAGCCAAGGGACAGAAAGTTTCCTATAAAGGGGTTTCGGAAAGGCGGTTCTAATGGTGTACTTTTTGTTTTGATCTGACTCCTTTTTTAGGAGCTATGGGTTTTTATATTTCTTAACATTGGACGTGATCGTCTCTTACTAGGTTGCTAGCTACCGCTGCAACCCGGATAAGAAATTAAGTTTTCCGTGAAAAATAATTAATTAAAAAAAATCAAGTATAAATGGCACTAGATCTAGAGATTTCCTTTAAAATGAGCCATTGACAACCTCTCTACAATGTCCCAGTGCCAAGCTATCTGTGGAAAAGAAGAAGAAGAAGAAGAAAGAAAAAAATATCCCGTTTGTGGGATATTTTTCTTGGCCAAGTGGTCCAAGGTGCTGGTGTTAGTCACCAGTCTCTTCAGAGGTGTGGGTTCAAATCCTACCACTGGTATACGATTATGACGTCATTGATCAATCTTTAATATGAAATATGTAATTTTTCGTAAAAAACTGATTCTATTTTAAAAATACATTGTTATAAGTACAAAAAGTTTTTAACGCCATTAATTCCCTTTAAAATGAGCCATTGAACAACTTTCTACGATGTTTCAGTAACAAGCTATCTGTGGAAAAGAAGAAGAAAGAAAAAAATATCCCCTTTGTGGAGAATAACGTGGTAAAAGTCAATTTTCTTGATTTTCAAGCCAATATATTTTCTTTGTTATTCAAGCCAAAGGACGGTAAGTTTCCCTTATAGGAATTTCAGACAAGGCGATTCTAAAGGTGCACTTTTTGTTTTGATCTGACTCTTTTTTAAGGAGTTATGGGTTTTCATATTTCTTAACATTGGACGTGATCGTCTCTTACTAGGTTGCTAGCTACCGCTGCAACCCGGACAACACCTGGAACCACCATATATCAGTTAGTATGGGAGAGAGATCGTTCTTTACTGTATTTTGGAAATAATTTATTTTAGTTACAAAAAGTTTTTAACCCAATTAATTTCCTTTAAAATGAGCTATTGAACAACCCTTTACGATGTTCCAGTGCCAAGCTATCTCTGGAAACAAAGAAAAGAGAAAAGAGAAAAAAATATCCCGTTTAGGCAGAATGTTGTAGTAGCTGCCACTTTTCTTGATTCTCAAGCCAATATATTTCCCTTGCTGCTCAAGCCAAGGGACAGAAAGTTTCCTGTACAGGGGTTTCAGACAAGGCGGTTCTAATGGTGTACTTTTTGTTTTGATCTGACTCCTTTTTTAGGAACTATGGGTTTTTATATTTCTTAACATTGGACGTGATCGTCTCTTACTAGGTTGCTAGCTACCGCTGCAACCCGGAAAACAGGACGAACCCGGACGAACCTCAAGTGTACTACCCCTGGAACCACCATTTATCAGTTACTATGGATGAGAGATCGTTCTTTACTGTAGCAACCCGGATAACCTATACTATAATTAAGTGGCGTACAATATTTAGCTTAGGTAAGAGGTCGTTCTTTATTATATTTTTTAAGAACTATGGGTTTTTATATTTCTTAACATTGGACGTGATCGTCTCTTACTAGGTTGCTAGCTACCGCTGCAACCCGGATAAAATGTAAAAATATAAATACTTTAATCTTAACTATAGTGAAGTTGCGTATGCAAGTTAGTATAGGCAAGATTTCGTTCTTTATTATAATGTTTGAATGACTGCAGGGTGAAAAGACATCAAAAATGAAGTTTTTGGTGGAAAAATTTATTCTCTTTTGGAAATAATTTATTTTAGTTACTATAGATTTTTAACCCAGTTAATTTCCTTTAAAATTAGCTATTGAACAACCCTCTACGATGTTCCAGTGCCAAGCTATCTGTGGAAAAGAAAAAAAAAGAAAAAAGAAAAAAATATCCCGTTTGGGGAGAATAACGTGGTTAAAGTGAATTTTCTTGATTTTCAAGCCAATATATTTCCCTTGCTGCTCAAGCCAAGGGACAGAAATTTTTCTATACAGGGGTTTCGGACAAGACGGTTCTAATGGTGTACTTTTTGTTTTGATCTGACTCCTTTGTTGGGAACTATGGGTTTTTATATTTCTTAACATTGGACGTGATCGTCTCTTACTAGGTTGCTAGCTACCGCTGCAACCCGGATGGGTTCAAATCTTACCGCTGGTATACGATTATGTTTGAAAGACTGCAGTGTGAAAAGACATCAAAATGCAGTTTTTGGTGGAAAAATTAATTCTCTTTTAGAAATAATTTATTTTAGATACTATAGATTTTTAACCCAATTATTTTCCTTTAAAATGAGCTATTGAACAACCCTCTACGATGTTCCAGTGCCAAGCTATCTCTGGATACAAAAGAAAAAAAAAGAAAAAAATATCCTGTTTAGGCAGAATGTTGTAGTAACTGCCACTTTTCTTGATTTTCAAGCCAATATATTTCCCTTGCTGTTTAAGCCAAGAGAAAGAAAGTTTCCTATACAGGGGTTTCGGACAAGGCAGTTCTAATGGTGTACTTTTGAATTTGATCTGAGTCCTTTTTTAGGAGCTATGGGTTTTTATATTTCTTAACATTGGACGTGATCGTCTCTTACTAGGTTGCTAGCTACCGCTGCAACCCGGATTGTCACCCCAGTATCTACCCATTATTCTGGTAGCAACTTTTTTCTTATGTTTGTTTCGGTAATCTTTATCATTATCATACAATTCCTTGCTCTTTTGTTTGGCTTTCTCAATTGTTGCATGTCTATAAACTTCATCGTTATAATAACGCTGTTTGTCACTATCAATTTTCACTTGTATATAAACTACATCGTTATAATAACGCTGTTTGTCACTATCAATTTTCATATCTCGGTACGCCTGGTCGGTTGAATACCTTTGCTTTTCTCTTTTCAAGATGCTATTTCTGTTTTTTTGGTAGTACTGTTTTTTTTTAACTTGCGTGTAGCTTGCTTGATTGAAACCATTATGTAACCGTTAGTTGTATGTTTATGTCACGTATCAAGTATCAAGAACCTAACAAAACATTAAACTAGATTTTAAATTTTTAGGAATTTTTCTAGTCTAAATTAAAAGATTAAAACTATTGTTCAGACACCATAAATATTTTTGCAGTTTATAACTTTAGCGATTCTGAACTAAAAACGAAAATAAAAAAAATTAATTTCCTCAATTTTTTACGTCACGTCACTCATTAAGTCATATGGTTATTAGTAAAAAATAGGTTTTAGATATTACATCATTTCACTTATTACTTCATATATGGTTATTAGTAGATAATCGGTAAAATATTCGTTCTTTATTATAATAATAGAGTTCGTTCTTTATTATAATAAAAAATTAAGTTTTCCGTAAGAAATATTTAATTTAAAATAAAATTAAGTAAAAATAGCACTAGATCTAGAGATTTCCTTTAAAATGAGCCATTGAACAACTCTCTACAATATCCCAATGCCAAGCTATCTGTGGAAAAGAAGAAGAAGAAGAAAGAAAGAAAAAATATCCCGTTTGTGGGATATTTTTCTTGGCCGAGTGGTCCAAGGCGCTGGTGTTAGTCACTAGTCTCTTCGGAAATGTGGGTTCAAATCCTACCACTGGTATACGATTATGACGTCATTGATCAATCTTTAATATGAAATATGCGATTTTTCGTAAAAAACTGATTCTATTTTAAAAATACATTGTTTTAAGTACAAAAGGTTTTTAACCCAATTAATTTCCATTTAAATGAGCCATTGAACAACTCTCTACGAAGTTCCAGTGCCAAGCTATCTGAGAAGAAAGAAAAAAATATCTCCTTTGTGGAGAATAACGTGGTAAAAGTCAATTTTCTTGATTTTCAAGCCAATATATATTCTTTGTTATTCAAGCCAAAGGGCGGTAAGTTTCCCTTATAGGAATTTTGGACAAGGCGATACTAAGGGTGTACTTTTTGTTTTGATCTGACTCTTTTTTTAGGAGTTATGGGTTTTTATATTTCTTAACATTGGACGTGATCGTCTCTTACTAGGTTGCTAGCTACCGCCTCAACCCGGATTCTTATATAGTAATTATGACGTCACGAAGTAATGATTTTATTTCATGACGTCATGGTGCAATAGGTATTATTTCATGACGTCTTCAGAAACCACAATATAAGGTTGTGTTTTTCTATTCACGTCATAGCTCTAATATAAAACTATGACGATATTCATTATTTATCTAGTAGGGTTTCAGACAAGGTAGTTCTAATGGTGTACTTTTGTTTTGATGTGACTCTATTCTTAGGAGTTTTGGGTTTTTATATTTCTTAGCATTGGACTGATCGTCTCTTACTAGGCTGCTAGCTACTGCTGCAACCCAGATTCACATATATATTATTTATGAGAGGCAGCCTGGCCGAATGGTCCAAGGCACTGGTGTTAGCCACCAGTCTCTTCGGAGGCGTGGGTTCAAATATTACCCCTGGTATACGATTATGTTTGAAAGACTACAGTGTGAAAAGACATCAAAAATGCAGTTTTTGGTGGAAAAATTTATTCTCTTTTAGAAATAATTTATTTTAGTTACTATAAATTTTTAACCAAATTAATTTCCTTTAAAATGAGCCATTGAACAACTCTCTACAATGTTCCAGTGCCAAGCTATCTCTGGAAAAGAAGAAAAGAGAAAAAAAATATCCCATTTAGGCAGAATGTTGTAATAGCTGTCACTTTTCTTGATTTTCAAGCCAATATATTTCCCTTGCTGTTTCAAGCCAAGGGATAGAAAGTTTCCTATACAGGGGTTTCGGACAAGGCGGTTCTAATGGTGTACTTTTGAATTTGATCTGACTCCTTTGTTAGGAACTATGGGTTTTTATATTTCTTAACATTGGACGTGATCGTGTCTTACTAGGTTGCTGGCTACCGCTGCAACCCGGATATGACGACATTCATTATTTATCTAGTAGGGTTTCAGACAAGGTAGTTCTAATGATGTACTTTGGTTTTGATCTGACTCTATTTTTAGGAGTTTTGGGTTTTTATATTTCTTAGCATTGGACTGATCGTCTCTTACTAGGCTGCTAGCTACTGCTGCAACCCAGATTCACATATATATTATTTATGAGAGGCAGCCTGGCCGAGTGGTCCAAGGCACTGGTGTTAGCCACCAGTCTCTTCGGAGGCGTGGGCTCAAATCTTACCGCTGGTATACGATTATGTTTGAAAGACTGCAGTGTGAAAAGACATCAAAAATGCAGTTTTGGTGGAAATATTTATTCTCTTTTAGAAATAATTTATTTTAGTTACTATAGATTTTTAACCCAATTAATTTCCTTTAAAATGAGCCATTGAAAAACTCTCTACGATGCTCCAGTACCAAGCTATCTCTGGAAAAGAAGAAAAGAGAGAAAAAAATATCCCGCTTAGGCAGAATGTTGTAATAGCTGCCACTTTTCTTGATATTCAAACCAATATATTTCCCTTGCTGTTTCAAGCCAAGGGACGGAAAGTTTCCTATACAGGGGTTTCGGACAAGGCGGTTCTAATGGTGTACTTTTGAATTTGATCTGACTCCTTTGTTAGGAACTATGGGTTTTTATATTTCTTAACATTGGACGTGATCGTCTCTTACTAGGTTGCTAGCTACCGCTGCAACCCGTATTTGTCCTTCTAATGATCATCTTTTAATTAGGTGTTTCCACCACTGCAACCCGTATTTCTACTGCTGCAACCCGTATTGTGTAATTAATAGCTAGGTTGCTAGCTACCGGTAGCTAGGTTGCTAGCTACCGCTTCAACCAAGATATTCGTATTTCTGTTACTATGAGCTAAGGTTCGTTCTTCACTGTAAAATCGCTGCAAACCGGATATGACAACTCCTTCGATACGAAGTGCCTGACTGAAGAAGAAAAAATGCATTGTGCCTACATCGTTCTTTACTCAGGCAGTGCTAGCGCGCTGCCTATGACAATAAACTGATTAAACACAGGAAAAAGCCTAAGGCTTTTTCTTCTTTCAAATAGTATTATAGCTCTGTATGATGTATAAACTGCCCACCACCTGAAGCTGCAATTACAGTGGAAAATTATGGTAATTATTTATCTAAAAGTGGGTATTGAAAAAGTAATTTAAGCATAGAAATCTAAAAGGAAAATGAAACAGCATGAAACTGTTTGAAATGGAAGTTGTAAGGATTTTAAATGAGAAACCTGGGTTTTGGTGGTAGAAATATAGTGAGGGACGATCACGTCCCCATAATAAAAACTAAAATCACTTACAACCTTTGCATTGACTGTGGAGGGAGCGTCCTCCTCAAACCAAATAACAGAAAGTTTACTATACGGAGTTTCGGAAAAGGCAGTTCTAATGGTGTACTTTTTGTTTTGATCTGACTCTTTTTTAGGGCTTAGAGGTTTTTATATTTCTTAACATTGGACGTGATCGTCTCTTACTAGGTTGCTGGCTACCGCTGCAACCCGGATATGACGACATTTATTATTTATCTAGTAGGGTTTCAGACAAGGTAGTTCTAATGATGTACTTTTGTTTTGATCTGACTCTATTTTTAGGAGTTTTGGGTTTTTATATTTCTTAGCATTGGACTGATCGTCTCTAACTAGGCTTCTAGCTACTGCTGCAACCCAGATTCACATATATATTATTTATGAGAGGCAGCCTGGCCAACTGGTCCAAGGCACTGGTGTTAGCCACCAGTCTCTTCGGAGGCGTGGGCTCAAATCTTACCGCTGGTATACGATTATGTTTGAAAGACTGCAGTGTGAAAAGACATCAAAAATGCAGTTTTGGTGGAAATATTTATTCTCTTTTAGAAATAATTTATTTTAGTTACTATAGATTTTTAACCCAATTAATTTCCTTTAAAATGAGCCATTGAAAAACTCTCTACGATGTTCCAGTACCAAGCTATCTCTGGAAAAGAAGAAAAGAGAGAAAAAAATATCCCGTTTAGGCAGAATGTTGTAATAGCTGCCACTTTTCTTGATATTCAAGCCAATATATTTCCCTTGCTGTTTCAAGCCAAGGGACGGAAAGTTTCCTATACAGGGGTTTTGGACAAGGCGGTTCTAATGGTGTACTTTTGAATTTGATCTGACTCCTTTGTTAGGAACTATGGGTTTTTATATTTCTTAACATTGGACGTGATCGTCTCTTACTAGGTTGCTAGCTACCGCTGCAACCCGGATTTGTCCTTCTAATGATCATCTTTTAATTAGGTGTTTCCACCACTGCAACCCGTATTTCTACTGCTGCAACCCGTATTGTGTAATTAATAGCTAGGTTGCTAGCTACCGGTAGCTAGGTTGCTAGCTACCACTTCAACCTAGATATTCGTATTTCTGTTACTATGAGCTAAGGTTCGTTCTTCACTGTAAAATCGCTGCAAACCGGATACGACAACTCCTTCGATACGAAGTGCCTGACTGAAGAAGAAAAAACGCATTGTGCCTACATCGTTCTTTACTCAGGCAGTGCTAGCGCGCTGCCTATGACAATAAACTGATTACACACAGGAAAAAGCCTACGGCTTTTTCTTCTTTCAAATAGTATTATAGCTCTGTATGATGTGATAAACTGCCCACCACCTGAAGCTGCAATTACAGTGGAAAATTATGGTAATTATTTATCTAAAAGTGGGTATTGAAAAAGTAATTTAAGCATAGAGATCTGAAAGGAAAATGAAACAGCATGAAACTGTTTGAAATGGAAGTTGTAAGGATTTTAAATGAGAAACCTGGGTTTTGGTGGTAGTAATATAGTAAGGGACGATCACGTCCCCATAATAAAAACTACAATCACTTACAACCTTTGCATTGACTGTGGAGGGAGCGTCCTCCTCAAACCAAATAACAGAAAGTTTACTATACGGGGTTTCGGAAAAGGCAGTTCTAATGGTGTACTTTTTGTTTTGATCTGACTCTTTTTTTAGGGCTTAGAGGTTTTTATATTTCTTAACATTGGACGTGATCAACTCTTACTAGGTTTCTAGCTACCGCTGCAACTCGGATAACTTATAATACTTCAGTTACTATGGAAAAAAGTTCGTTCTTTAATGTAATTCTTTACTATTCAATTGTGGGTTTAGAAAAATTTTCCCGTATGATATATCATAAACTGTTTTAATCAAATTCTTTAGTGTGAGCAGCTTAGCGCAGCGGAAGTGTGTTGGGCGTTTGCCCCGGAGATGGATGGATCGAAATCTTATCGAACCTCGCTGTGCCTAAGGTCTGGCGTTCTTTAGTTAGGTTTCGATCCATCGACCTCTGAAGCTGCTCTGAAGATTCTTATCAAGATATTTTCCTTGTTCAAGCCAAGGGACAGAAGGTTTCCTTTACAAGGGTTTCAAACAAGGCGGTTCTAATGGTTTACTTTTTGTTTTGATCTGACTTTTTTTTAGTAGTTATGGGTTTATATATTTCTAAACATTGGAAGTGATCGTCTCTTGCTAGGTTGCTAGCTACGGCTGCATCCTGGACTATGACGACATTTATTATTTATCTAGTAGGGTTTCAGACAAGGTGGTTCTAATGATGTACTTTTGTTTTGGTCTTACTCTATTTTTTTCTTAGCATTGGACTAATCATCTCTTACTAGGTTGCTAGCTACTGCTGCAACCCGGATTCACATATATAGTTATGAGAGGCAGCGTGGCCGAGTGGTCAAAGGTGCTGGTGTTAGCTCCCCGTCTCTTCGGAGGTGTGGGTTCAAATCTTACCGCTGGTATACGATTATGAATTATGTGCAAAAATCAAATATCTTTGAAAACACTGCATTATGAAAAGACATCAAAAATGCAGTTTGTAGTGGAAAAGTTTATTCTCTTTTAGAAATAATTTATTTTAGTTACAAAAGATTGTTAGCCCGAATAATTTCCTTTAAAATGAGCCATTGAACAACTCTTTACGATTTTCCAGTGCCAAGCTATCTGTGGCAAAGAAAAAGAAAGAAAAAAAATGCCGTTTCGACAGAATATAATAGTAGCTGCCAGTTTTCTTGATTTTCAAGCCAATATATTTCCCTTGCTGTTCAAGCTAAGGGACAGAAAGTTTCCTATATAGGGGTTTTAGACAAGGCAGTTCTAGTGGTGTACTCTTTGTTTTGATCTGACTCTTTTTTTTATGAGTTATGTGTTTTTATATTTCATAACATTGGAAGTGATCGTCTCTTAATAGGTTTCTAGGTACCGCTGCAACCCGGATTTATGTACAAAAATCAAATATTTTTGAAAAGACTGCAGTATGAAAAGACATAAAAAAAATGCAGTTTTTAGTGGAAAAATTATTCTCTTTTAGAAATAATTTATTTTAGTTACAAAAGATTTTTATTCCAATTAATTTCCTTTAAAATGAGCTATTGAACAACTCTCTACGACGTTCCAAAGCTAAGCTATCTAAAAGAAAGAAGAAAGAAAAAAATATGCCGTTTAGGCAGAATGTTGTATTAGCCGCCACTTTTCTTTATTTTCAAGCCAATATGTTTCCCTTGCTGTTCAAGCCAAATGACAGAAAGTTTCATATACAGGGGTTTTGGGCAAGGCGGTTCTAATGGTGATCTTGTTTTTGACCTGACTTTTTTTGAGGAGTTATGGGTTTTTATATTTCTTAACATTGGAGGTGATCGTCTCTCACTAGGTTGCTAGCTACCGCTGCAACCCAGATATTTGGATTGCTCGGCTCTGATATTTTTCTTGATTTTATTACGTTTAGCTTACGTTCATCAAGCTTGTACACGAAAATATAGTTTATTGTAAAAATTTATTCTGTTTTAATAATCATTTCATTTTTAATTACAAAAGGCACTAGCTATAGTAATTTCCTTTAGAATGAGCCATTAAACAGCTCTCTACGGTTTTCCAGTGCCCAGTTAGCTGAGGAGAAAGAAAAAATGGGGGAAAAAATGCTGTCGATGCAGAATTTCGAGTCGCTATACAGTAACAAGTGAATCCTGATTATAAATTTTGTGAGCAGCTTAGCAGAGCGGAAGTGCGCTGGGCGTTTGCCCTGGAGAAGGATGGGTTGAAGTCTCATCGAATCCTGAAGCTGCTGTGAAAATTCTTATTAAGCATTTTGTAAAGCTTTATTTATAGCGTAGGGTCTACCACTTTCTAATTGCCGTAGCATAATAGTAACGAGACAATTCCAGATGGTACAGGTGTAGTGGAGGAAGCCAAGGCTATAGAATTGAAGATGCTGAGGTTCGAATCTGAGAGCAGCTTGGCGCAGCGGATGCACGCTGGGCATTTAACCCAGAAGTGGATGGATCGAAACCTCATCAAACCTCGCCAGGCCAAAAACCAAGGGAGCTTTGGTTAGGCTTCAATTCACCAACATCTGAAGCTGCTCTTGATACTAAATATACTTATCGATAAGCCATATTTTCCATATGTTCCGGTCTTTTAGGGTAGATATCAATAACCCAGTGGGCAATGTACAAATCCCTTCTCTGTGGATCGTTTTTAGCAAGCTTTTCAAGCTCCTCATACCTTCTCAGTGCCCTCTTCACCTCGCTCTTTTTCGCAAGGTCAATATATCTAAATTGCCTAGAAATACTATACAATTTAGTACCAAGAAGCCTATCCGCAGCTTCAACTGCTCCAACTTGACGGGTTTTTATGGACTTCAACAAGTAGGACATAGTTCGTTGACCAAGACTTTTGCATGCATTATTTACTTCCTCCCACATTGCTTCTATTTCGACACTCTCTGCTTTTGTCATGTAATCGGTAATGTAATACGGTGATTTAAAGCCCAAATGGCCAATATATTGAGCATCAATGTTTGCTTGATTAGCAATAAGTAACGCAGGAGAATAGTCATTTATATAACACTCGTCATCTCTTCGAAGCAGATGATATATTCTTTTTCTTGGCTTTTTACGGTTTTTACCATGAGCCAAGCAGTCAAGGATGTTATATAATTCTGTTGGTTCCTTTGTAGGACGAGGAAAGCCAAACTTACAATACGTAACCCATCTTCCTCTTTTTCTCTTATATTTTCTTTGACAGTATTTATTACAGTGGTGCACTTGATGGTCTTTGACCAGTTTGTGAAGAGTTGGACTAGTCAATCTATTTGGTATTTCACAAGTTATAATACTATTGATACACTGAATCACTTCAGACGCTGTTGATTTCCCAATAATAGGAGCATCTTCAATCCACAATACACAATGTACATGAGGCGCACCTCGTTTCTGATACTCGATACGCCAGAAATAATCCTTAATTTTACCAAACAAAGGATTTGTCTTTGAACAAATTAGCTCATTAAATATAGGTGTCCATTTTTTGTCAAAGTGCATGGAAACTGCAATTGGATCTAGACACGTCAACTCTGTTGGGGTCATTTTTGTCACACCAGGTAAGTTCTTATGGACAGTCCGTAAATAGTCAATAAATTCAAGAGAGTACTACTCAGCACATGAAACTGTCAGAAACAAAGTAGGTGGACCCAGTTGCTCAATCATTGATTTTACTTTATAGGAAAGAGATTGAAAATACTGCTGAGATCCTCCGATTTTTGATTGAACGGAAAACAAAGTCGCTTCCATCTCTCCATCATGGGAATGAAGCCTGTCTATAAATTGACGAGCATTTTGATTTGGTTTCACAGTCCGCAACATATGACCAACGCTATTACACATGTAAGAGAATTCTTGCAATTGGAAGCTGTGAAAAAGAAACTGTTTGTCAAGACGAAACTTAGTATGTCTGCTAAGAAGCCTTGATTTAAAATATTCTGCATTCTTAATCCGAAAATGTCTTGCCTTGTCACGCAAGCCATATTTGCCTTTCGGGAAAAGATTTGAAAACACTTTTAGATCAAGTTCTTCCTGAAATAAGTCTTCGCTCTCACCTTTTAGTTTCTTGATTTGAAATTGGTCAGTACCAAGATCTTTCATCTGCTTAAAATCTTCAATGAAGTCTTTTGGAACCGCTGAATTGAGAGGCTGGATAGAAAAATGTTCAACAATATAGATTTTGCACTTTCTGTCAGTTTCTGAAGGATTGCGGCTTCCGGTATTTGAGGTAAATTATCAACACCAACCGCTTTTTCAGCAAGACGTGCTTCAAGTATTTTATTTAAATCTTCTAGGGTGTATGCACGTATTGTTTTATAGAGACGGTTGTTCTCTCTTAACCAAAACAGTGCTTCATGGACTTTTCTCAGATCTATTAGTGCAGTCCAAACATTCTTGTTGTAAGTAGGCTGACCATTGACAATGACTACAAAACTATCAATGTTAAGAAGTTTTTCAGGCTGAATATCTGCATTTGCTTGCACATCAACAGGTAGATATACTATTCTCCCCTTAAGAGCGTCAACAAGTTCTGTTCTAGGTCTCTTCAATGTAGTTACCTGCCCTAATCTGACGATCGTAAGACAAGGCATTACAAATCGAATCATTGCCATTTCAAACTTATTTAGATACTTTATACATTCTGGTGTATAGTCGATATGAAGGTTAGTTAATAATGATCGGACATTCTCCTGACTTTTCAGCATTTTCCCAGCACAGTCATCACAGATAGAGAATGAATCTATGAGATCCTCTTTCAAACCTGTACAATGAATTAGCTGTTTTCTGTCATCTTTGGGTATGTCCTGTTGTAGGTGTTCTAAAATCGTGGCTATCATTACATCAAAACCTTTCTTATTTGAAAGGGATCTTAGACTCTTCAATTGGTATTTTGTCTTTATCTGCTCGCAACTGTCACAATGCATTGTGGGGTATACATCCCTGATGTTATCTACCTTATCAAGGCTCTCACCAAATAATTTTATTATTGTATTTTCATCCACAGAAACTCTAATATTGCTATCACCGTAGATGAAGTCTTGACTATTATTACGACAGAGTCTACTTGACACTTCTTTTATATAATGACTTAGTTCCTTGTACGAGCCCTCGACTTTTAGTAGATTAATATGTTGTATAATCTTACATTTTGATTCTGCCTTATATACGCTATTAATGAAACAGTTCAAGACAGGAAAATGTGGAGCTAGTGCACCTAGAGAACGCAAATAGCTCTGATATCCCTCATTTGGGCTACAGTATAACGAATGCCCATGCTTTCTTGTGTCCCTGTAATTGATTTCACAATAATCCAAGCCGCCAAGGTAGAAATTAACCACTTTGTCAGTTGAAAATTTTAATGCTATATTATTTTCAAGGAAATCAAAAAGAATTTGACATAATTCAATATCCGTCGGATAGAGCTTGCAGATATCAAGGTGACATTGCCAAGTAACCTGCTGCTCAATTCTTGGTTTTGAATGTTTACTCAGATTGTTATAGGTGACTTCAGCCATCATATTTTCCTTGTCAGATCTAGATTCAGAGCATTTTTCAATAGTTGTATCGTACTTTTCAGGACAGTTTGTTTTACTACACAGAGATTTTTTTGCCAAATATTCAGTAGAACTAAAAGAACTGTTTAAAACACAGTTAGAAATGCTTTTTTCTTGAGTCGGTGTTCCAGGAATTTGTTCTAAATCATTAGTCTTACAAACACATATACTAATAACCCTAACAGGCTCGTTTTCGCCATAATTGAAAAACATTGCTTTTCCTTCGCTGTTGATAGGTATGCTTGTATATATATTTTTATTGCTGCTAGATAAACTGCAATTGCTTCTTCCAAAATTAATATACGAATTTTCAAAGAAGTACGCCTCCGTATATTCACTGTGTTGTCGAACATTTTCCATTGCATCTATAAACTATTCCGCAGTTGCCAATCCATACCTTGGAAGCTTTTCATTAAACCGACAACATTATTTTTGATGTTACTATGAAGCTTCGCCAAAGCATTTCTAGCCGACTTTTCAACACCACCTGCTCTTTCAAAGAGAATTTTAATCTGTAATTTTGAATACTTTTTGTGATCCTCGTAAAACATGCGTAAAATGTTTCTCAATTTACGAAGATCAGCCTGCATTTTAGCCATCTTCTTGTATTTCTGAATGTAATTTTTCCCTTTGTCCTTTTGCGTTCTTCGGTACAACCTCGCAGAGAATTTAATTTTTTCATTATAGCTTTTATCTACCCATTATTCTGGTAGCAACTTTTTTCTTATGTTTGTTTCGGTAATCTTCATCATTATTATACCGTTCCTTGCTCTTTTGTCTAGTCTGCTCAATTGTTGCTTCTCTATAAAGCTTATCATTGTGATAACGCTCCTTGATCTTTTGTCTAGCCTGCTCAATTCTTGCTTCTGTGTAATCTTCATCATTTTGATAACGCTCCTTGATCTTTTGTTTGGCTGTCCCAATTTCTACTTGTCGATACACCTGGACGGTTGAATACCTTTGCTTTTAGTTTTTCTTATATTTGATGCGGTAATATTCATCATTGTGATAACTCTCCTTGATCTTTTTTTTGGCTGTCTCAATTTTTGCATGTCTATAAACTACATCATTTTGATAACACATCTTGCTGTTTTGTTTTGCTCTCTCAATTTTTACTTCTCGATACGCCTGGTTGGTTGAATACCTTTGCTTTTCTCATTTCAAGATACTATCTCTGTTGTTTGTGTAGTACTGTTTTTTAACTTGCGTGCAGCTTGCTTTGATCTAACCATTATCTAATTATGAATGAGAACATTTACAGTTCTGACGCTTCTTATATAGTAATTAAGACGTCACGACGTAATGATTTTATTTCGTGATGACGTCATGGCGCAATGATATTATTTCATGACGTCTTCAGAAACTACAACATAATTTCGTGTTTTTCCATTCACGTCATAGCTCTAATATAAAGCTATGACGACATTCATTATTTATCTAGTAGGGTTTCAGACAAGGTAATTCTAATGATGTACTTTTGTTTTGATCTGACTCTATTTTTAGGAGTTTTGGGTTCTTATATTTCTTAGCATGGGACTGATCGTCTCTTACTAGGTTGCTAGCTACTGGTGCAACCCAAATTATAAGAGGCAGCCTGGCCGAGTGGTCCAAGACACTGGTGTTAGCCAACAGTCTCTTCGGAGGCGTGGGTTCAAATCTTACCGCTGGTATACGACTATGTTTGAAATACTGCTGTATGAAAAGACATCAATAATGCAGTTTTTGATGGAAAAATTTATTTTCTCTTAGAAATAATTTATTTTAGTTACTATAGATTTTTACCCCAATTAATTTCCTTTAAATTGAGCTATTGAACAACTCTCTTCGATGTTCCAGTGCCAAGCTATCTGTGGAAAAGAAAGAAAAAAGAAAAAAAAAGAAAAAAATATCCCGTTTAGGCAGAATGTTGTAGTTGCTGCCACTTTTTTTGATTTTCAAGCCAATATATTTCCCTTGCTGTTCAAGCCAAGGGACAAAAAGTTTCCTATACAGGGGTTTCGGACAAGGCGGTTCTAATGGTGTACCTTTTGTTTTGATCTGACTCCTCTGTTAGGAACTAGGGGTTTTTATATTTCTTAACATTGGGCGTGATCGTATCTTACTAGGGTGCTAGCGACCGCTGCAACCCGGATTGCTAGCGACCGCTGCAACCCGGAATATACAAAAGATTTTTAACCCAATTAATTTCCTTTAAAATGTGCCATTGAACAAATATCTACGATGTTCCAGTGCCAAGCTATCTGTGGAAAACAAGAAAGAAAAAAGAAAAAAAATATCCCTTTTAGGCAGAATGTTGTAGTAGCTGCCACTTTTTTTGATTTTCAAGCCAATATATTTCCCTTGCTGTTCAAGCCAAGGGACAGAAAGTTTCCTATACAGGGGTTTCGGACAAGGCGGTTCTAAAGGTGTACCTTTTGTTTTGATCTGACTCATTTTGTAGGAACTATGGGTTTTTATATTTCTTAACATTGGACGTGATCATCTCTTACTAGGTTTTTATATTTCTTAGTATTCGACTGATCGTCTCTTACTAGGTTGCTAGCTACTGCTGTAACCCGAATTCACATATATAGTTATGAGAGGCACCGTGGCCAAGTGGTCCAAGATACTGGTGTTGGCCACCAGTTGCTTCAGAGGCATGGGTTCAAATCTTACCGCTGGCATACGATTATGATTTATGTACAAAAATCAAATATCTTTGAAAAGACTGCAGTAAGAAAAGACATAAGAAATGCAGTTTTTAGTGAAAAAATTTATTCTCTCTTAGAAATAATTTATTTTAGTTATAAAAGATTTTTAAGCCAATTAATTTCCTTTAAAATGAGCCATTGAACAACTCTCTACGATGTTCCAGTGCCAAACTATTTGTGGAAAAGAAAAAAGAAAAAAAGAAAAAAATATCTCGTTTAGGCAGAATGTTGTAGTAGGTGGTTCTAATGGTGTAGGTGGTTCTAATGGTGTACATTTTGTTTCGATGTGACTCCATTTTTTAGGATTTACGGGTTTTATATTTCTTAACATTGGACGTGTACGTCTCTTACTTGATTGCTAGCTACCGCTGCAACCCGGATGTCGTTATAAAAGCAACCCGAATAGTAAAGAATTAACGAGATACCTTAGTAATAATATAGAATGTACATCTAATTACAAACAGGAAAATGCCTACGGCTTTTTTTTCTTTGAAATAGCAAGAGACGAACCGCAAACGATCAAGTAGCAAACTAACTCCAATGTAGGCAATAATTTTTTATTCGAATAATCGTTCTTTAATGTAATCGGGAGAACTTTTAATATCCTGAACTACAAGCAGTATATTTTACTTTTAAGAAATAAACTCGTTGTAGTTACAACCTAGCTAAAATAGTGAAGATAGTATGAATGAGGCATAGGGTTCAGTATCTTTGGGCTTGGGTTCGTTCTTTACTATAAATTCAGTTACTATGGGTTAAAGTTTGTCGTTCCTTAATGTAATCAAAGGTTCAATTTATTTCTTTCAGATATTGTTCATATGCCATTTTGACAACCTGCATGCATGGAGTACATATTTATTTTGTTCAATATACACTGCACATGTTTGACCCTTGGTACCCAAAAAGTATAAGCTTGTATTTGAGAAAAGCTTTCAAGGAATGCTGAGTGAAGTACTGAATTAATCAAAATACACAGCTCGGTAGCGGGTTAGGGTACTAAGTTAGAAATTTCAGGGAATGATGAAAGGATAATCATTTGACCGAAAGGTAATATGTGCATGCTGCTCTACTCTTACTACTAAAACTGCTATTAATACTGCTCTTACTGTTACCACTATTAAAACTACTACTTCTACTGGTTCGTTCTTATCTAGTTTTCCGCCATCTTTACAGCCAAGATACCGATGAAAATTACGTAATCCCTATTGATATTTCAGTTAACATGGGCTAGATATCGTTCTTTATTATAGCCAAATTAATTACCTTTAAACTGAGCCACTGAACGATTCTCTACGATTTTCCAGTGCCAAGCTACCTGTGGTAAAGAAAACAAGAAAAAAATATCCCGTTTAGGCAGAATGTTGCAGTAGCTACCACTTTTTTTGATTTTCAAGCCAATATATCTCCCTTGCTGCTCAAGCAAAGGAACAGAAAGTTTTCTATATGGGGGTTTTGGACAAGGCGGTTCTAATGGTGTATTTTTTTTTGATCTGACTTTTTTTATTTTTTTTTGGTCTTTTACTTAGTTTCAGCTTAAACTCGATGATCGAGCCTTTATGTACTACATCCAACGACTATGACGTCATTGATCAATATTGTGTATAAAAAATTAAGTTTTTCGTAAAAAATAATTAATTAAAAAAAAATTAAGTGCAAAAGGTGCTAGATCTAGAGATTTCCTTTAAAATGAGCCATTGAACAACTCTCTAAGATGTTCCAGTGCCAATCTATTTGTGGAAGAGAAGAAAGAAAGAAAAAATATCCTGTTTGTGGAGAATAACGTGGTTAAAGTCAATTTTCTTGATTTTCAAGCCAATGTATTTTCTTTGTTATTCAAGCCAAAGGGCGGTAAGTTTCCAGTATAGGGGTTTCGGACAAGACGGTTCTAGTGGTGTACTTTTTGTTTTGATTTGACTATTTTTCTAGGAGTTAGGAGTTTTTATATTTCTTAACATTGGACGTGATCGTCTCTTACTAGGATGCTAGCTACCGCTGCAACCCAGATATAATATTCAAATTCTTTCTTATATGAACGTTTCTTGTCGTAGCGGTTAGCACTTAAGACTTTGAACCCTGCGTTTCGAGTTCAAATCCCGGTGGACTTTTCCTATGAAATGCAGCTTACCTATGCTACTATTTAGGTTTCTGCCGTAATTCTTTCTTTTCAAAATTAAATTAGTTACTATCGCCTAGAGTTATTTCTTTACCATATCGTAACAATTTGTTTTATAATAATAATTAATTTTGTTAATTACAAAAGGTTTCTGTATACAGCAGTTTACTTTAAAATGAGCCATTACACAGTTCTTTATTATGACCACGAACTGTTTAATTTAATACTTAAGTTACTTTGCGTTCAGTTTGTCCCCCATTGTATTCCTTTAAAATAAGTCATTACTCAGGTCTTTATTATGACCATGAACTGTTTGATTTAATACTTCAGTTACTATTGGTTACAGTTCATTTCTTATTGTAAATTACTGTGGTCTAGAGTTCGTTCTTTATTGTAAATGAAGAACTATATCGGTCCTGTAAGTAATTTTATGCTATATCATTACAAACAGGAAAAAGCCTTCGCCTTTTTCTTCTTCGAAATAGTAAGAGACGAACCTCAAGTAACTACCCCTGGAACCACCATATATGAGTTACTACGGATGAGAGATCGTTCTTTACTGTAATTCTATCTTAACTATAGTGAAGAGTTCAAACTTTATTATAATCATAAAAAAAATGATTCTATTTTAAAAATAAATTGTTGTAATTACAAAAAGTTCTTAACCCCATTAATTTCCTTTAAAATAAGGTATTGAACAACTCTCTACAATGTTCCAATGCCAAGCTATCTGTGGAATTACTAACATATGCTATGAGTATATGTCACTTATTACGTCATATATGGTTATTAGTAGATAATCGGTAAAATATTCGTTCTTTATTTTAAATGCAACCCAAACTATGAGAGGCAGCCTGGCCGAGTGGTCTAAGGCACTGGTTTTAGCCACCAGTCTCTTCGGAGGCGTGGGTTCAAATCTTACCTCTGGTATAGGATTATGTTTGAAAGACTGCAGTGTGAAAATACATCAAAAATGCAGTTTTTGGTGGAAAAATTTATTCTCTTTTAGAAATAATTTATTTTAGTTACTATAGATTTTTAACTCAATTAATTTCCTTTAAAATGAGCCATTGAACAACTTTCTACGATGTTCCAGTGCCAAGCTATCTCTGGATATAAAAGAAAAAAGAAAAAAAAAGAAAAAAATATCCCGTTTAGGCAGAATGTTGTAGTAGCTGCCACTTTTCTTTATTTTCAAGCCAATATATTTCCCTTGCTGTTCAAGCCAAGGGACAGAAAGTTTCCTATACAGAGGTTTCGGGCAAGGCGGTTCTAATGGTGTACTTTTTGTTTTGATCTGACTCCTCTGTTAGGAACTATGGGTTTTTATATTTCTTAACATTGGATGTGATCGTCTCTTACTAGGTTGCTAGCTACCGCTGCAACCCGGAAACATTATTAACTAGACTGATCTTTTGTAAAATATACGTTAGAGAAGCAACTTTCAAAAGGTGCTTCTTTGAAGTTATATTGTCAATAGATTATTTCAGTTAACATGGGCATGTCGTTATTTACTGTAATAATTTGTTTTAATTACTAAAGATTTTTAACCCCATTAATTTCCTTTAAAAATGAGCTATTGCCAACTCTCTACGATGTTCCAGTGCCAAGCTATCTATGGAATATAAAGTTTTAATATAACTTTACCACGAACTGTTTGATTTCTTCAAAAATCAAATATCTTTGAAAAGACAACAGTATGAAAAGACATCAAAAATACATTTTTAGAGGAAAATTTTATTCTGTTTTAAAAATAATTTGCTTTAGTTACAAACGGTTTTTAACCCAGTTAATTTTCTTTAAAATGAGCCACTGAACAACTTTCTACGATGTTCCAGTGCTAAGCTATATGTGGAAAAGAAAGAAAAGAGAAAGAAAAAAAGATGCCGTTTAGGCAGAATGTTGTAGTAGCTGCTACTTTTCTTGATTTTAAAGCCAATATATTTCTCTTGCTGTTCAAGCCAAATGACAGAAATCTCCCTATATAGGGGTTTTGGACAAGGCAGTTCTAATGGTATACTTTTTGTTTTGACCTGACTTTTTTTAGAAGTAACGGGCTTTTATATTTCTTAATATTGGATGTGATCGTCTCTTATATTAAAAACTGAGAAAAATTTTACGAATGTTTTACCGGGATTAAGAAAAATATTCAAAATTAAAGATTAAAATTATCTCTGAAAAAATGGATCTTGTTGAAAAAAAAGTCAGCTAGAGATGCTTTCGCCAAACTTCATAGTAATATCCAAAAGAAATGTTGCACGTTTAGTGAAAAGCTTCAAAGGGATGGACCGGCAACTGTGGAACAGTTTGCAGATGTAATGGGAAATCTTATACATCACTGTGAATATATGGAGGCATAATTGTCCTTTACTTAGTTTCAGCTTAAATTCGATGATCGAGCCTTTATATAATTTTTTTATTATTCAAGCCAAAGGGCTGTAAGTTTCCTTTATAGGGGTTTCGGACAACGCAGTTCTAATGGTGTAATTTTTGTTTTGATCCGACTCTTTTTTCAGGAGTTATGGGTTATTTTATTATTTACTATGGGGCGTGATCGTCTCTTACTAGGTTGCTAGCTACCACTGCAACCCGGATCACACAATCAAGTAAATAACTAAATTGAATGTATACAATGATTTGTTATTCCAATGATCGTCTTTTAATGTAATTCGTTCTTTATTGTAATTAATTTTCTTAAGTTTCTTTATTATATTTTTTTTAGGACTTATGAATTTTTATATTTCTTAACATTGGACGTGATCGTCTTTTACTAGGTTGCTAGCTACCACTGCACCCCGGATGTTCTTTACTCTAATAATAATTGACAAACACCTTTTTTGATAAGTTATATCGGTCCTTTATGTAATAATTATGACGTCACAGCGTAATGATTTTATTTCTTGATGACGTCATGGCGCAATGATATTATTTCATGACGTCTTCAGAAACCACAACATAATATCGTGTTTTTCTATTCACGTCATAGCTCTAATATAAAGCTATGACCACATTCATTATTTATCTAGTAGGGTTTCAGACAAGGTAATTCTAATGATGTACTTTTGTTTTAATCTGACTCTATTTTTAGGAGTTTTGGGTTTTTATATTTCTTAGCATTGGACTGATCGTCAATTACTAGGTTGGTAGCTACTGCTGCAACCCAGATTCACATATATATTATTTATGAGAGTGCAGCCTGGCCGAGTGGTCCAAGACACTGGTGTTAGCCACCAGTCTCTTCGGAGGCGTGGGTTCAAATCTTACCGCTGGTATAATGTTTTAAATACTGCAGTGAGAAAAGACATCAAAAATGCAGTTTTTGGTGGAAAAATTTATTCTCTTTTTGAAATAATTTATTTTAGTTACTATAGATTTTTAACCCAAATAATTTCCTTTAAAATGAGCCATTGAACAACTCTCTACGATGTTACAGTGCCAAGCTATCTGTGGAAAAGAAAGAAAAAAGAAAAAAAGAAAGAAAAAAAATATCCCGTTTAGGCAGAATGTTGTAGTAGCTGCCACTTTTCTTGATTTTCAAGCAAATATATTCCCCTTGCTGTTCAAGCCAAGGGACAGAATGTTTCCTATGCAGGGGTTTCGGACAAGGCGGTTCTAATGGTGTACTTTTTGTTTTGATCTGACTCCTCTGTTAGGAACTATGGGTTTTTATATTTCTTAACATTGGACGTGATCGTCTTTTACTAGGTTGCTAGCTACCGCTGCAACCCGGATTTTCTATTCACGTCATAGCTCTAATATAAAACTATGACGACATTCATTATTTATTTAGTAGGGTTTCAGATAAGGTAGTTCTAATGATGTACTTTTGTTTTGATCTGACTCTATTTTTAGGAGTTTTGGGTTTTTATATTTCTTAGCATTGAACTGATCGTCTCTTACTAAGCTGCTAGCTAATGCTGCAACCCAAATTCACATATATAGTTATGAAAGGCAGATTGGCCGAGTAGTCCAATGCACTGGTGTTAGCCACCAGTCTCTTCGGAGGCGTGGGTTCAAATCTTACCGCTGGTATACGATTATGATTTATGTACAAAAATATCTTTGAAAAGACTGCAGTATGAAAAGACATCAAAAACGCAGTTTTTAATTCAAAAATTTATTCTTTCTTGGAAACAATTTATTTTAGTTACAAAAGATTTTTAACCCAATTAATTTCCTTTAAAATGAGCTATTGAACAACTTTCCACGATGTTCCAGTGCCAAGCTATCTGTGGAAAAGAAAAAGAAGAAGAAAAAAAAATATCCCATTTTGGCAGAATGCTGTACGAGCTGCCACTTTTCTTGATTTTCAAGTCAATATATTTCCCTTGCTGTTCAAGCCAACGGACAGAAAGTTTCCTATACAGGGGTTTCGGACAAGGCGGCTCTAATGGTGTGCTTTTTGTTTTGACCTGACTTTTTTTAGGAGTTAGGGGTTTTTATATTTCTTAACATTGGACGTGATCGTCTCTTACTAGGTTGCTAGCTACCGCTGCAACCCGGACTAAATAAGTCTAATTATTAAGTATAGTTAAGTTGCCTATACATGTTAATATAGGCAAGAGTTCGTTCTTTATTATAAAATCCCCCCAAAAATTACTGTGTTTTATATAATAATGGATAATTATGTATAAAAAGACCTAATTGACAAATCAGTTACTGATGAGCGAGAGATCGTTCTTTACTGTAATCTTCATCATAATCATACCGTTCCTTGCTTTTTTGTCTAGCCTGCTCAATTGTTGCTTCTCTATAAAGTTTATCATTGTGATAACGCTCCTTGATCTTTTGTCTAGCCTGCTCAATTCTTGCTTCTCTGTAATCTTCATAATTTTGATAACGCTCCTTGATCTTTTGTTTGGCTGTCTCAATTTTCACTTGTCGATACACCTGGACGGTTGAATACCTTTGCTTTTCTTTTTTCTTATATTTGATTCGGTAATCTTCATCATTGTGATATAGCTCCTTGATCTTTAGTTTGGCTGTCTCAATTTTTGCATGTCTATAATCTTTATCATTGTGATAACACATCCTGCGGTTTTGTTTGATTACTTCTCGATACGCCTGGTCGGTTGAATACCTTTGCTTTTTTCTTTTCAAGTTACTATCTCTGTTTTTTTTGTAGTACTGTTTTTTTAACTCGCGTGTAGCTTGCTTTGATCTAACCATTATCTAATTATGAATGAGAACATTTACAGTTCTGACGTTTCTTATATAGTAATTATGACGTCACGGCGTAATAATTTTATTTCATGACGTCATGGCGCAATGGTATTATTTCATGACGTCTTCAGAAAGCACAATATATTGTCGTGTTTTTCTATTCACGTCATAGCTCTGATATAAAACTATGACGACATTCATTATTTATCTAGTAGGGTTTCAGAAAAGGTAGTTCTAATGATGTACTTTTGTTTTGATCTTACTCTATTTTTAGGAGTTTTGGGTTTTTATATTTCTTAGCATTGGACTGATCGTCTCTTACTAGGTTGCTAGCTACTGCTGCAACCCAAATTATAAGAGGCAGCCTGGCCGAGTGGTCCAAGGCACTGGTGCTAGCCACCAGTCTCTTCGGAGGCGTGGGTTCAAATCTTACCGCTGGTATAATGTTTGAAATACTGCAGTGTGAAAAGACATCAAAAATGCAGTGTTTGGTGGAAAAATTTATTCTCTTTTAGAAATAATTTATTTTAGTTACAAAAGATTTTTAACCCAATTAATTTCCTTTAAAATGAGCTATTGAAACACTCTCTACGATGTTCCAGTGCCAAGCTGTCTCTGGGTACAAAGAAAAAAAGAAAAAAAGAAAAAAATATCCCGTTTAGGCAGAATGTTGTAGTAGCTGCCACTTTTCTTGATTTTCAAGCCAATATATTTCCCTTGCTGTTTCAAGCCAAGGAACAGAAAGTTCCCTATACAGGGGTTTCGGACAAGGCGGTTCTAATGGTGTACTTTTGAATTTGATCTGACTCCTGTGTTAGGAACTATGGGTTTTTATATTTCTTAACATTGGACGTGATCGTCTCTTACTAGGTTGCTAGCTACCGCTGCAAACCGGAAAAAGTCAGCTAGAGATACTTTTGCAAAACTTCATAGTAATATCAAAAAGAAATTTTGCATGTTTAGTGAAAAGCTTCCAAGATGGACCGGCAACTGTGGAACAGTTTACAGATGTAATGGGAAATCTTATACATCACTGTGAATATATGGAGGCATAATTGTCCTTTACTTAGTTTCAGCTTAAATTCGATGATTGAGCCTTTATGTAATGAAGTCTTGACTATTATCACGACAGAGTCTACTTGACACTTCTTCTATATAATGACTTGGTTCCTTGTACGAGCCCTCGACTTTTAGTAAATTAATATGTTTTATAATCTTACATTTTGATACTGCCTTATATACGCTATTAATAAAACAGTTCAAGACAGGAAAAAGTGGAGCTAGTGCCCTTAGAGAACGCAAATATCTCTGACATCCCTCATTTGGGCTACAGTATAACGAATGCCCATGCTTTCTTGTGTCCCTGTAATTGATTTCACAATAATCCAAGCCGCCAAGGTAGAAATTAACAACTTTGTCAGTTGAAAATTTTAATGCTATATTATTTTCAAGGATATCAAAAAGAATTTGACATAATTCAATATCCGTTGGATAGAGCTTGCAGATATCAGGGTGACATTTCCAAGTAACCTGCTGCCCAATTTTTGGTTTTGAATGTTTACTCAGATTGTTATAGGTGACTTCAGCCATCATAATTTCCTTGTCAGATCTAGATTCAGAGCATTTTTCAATAATTGTGTCGTACTTTTCAGGACAGTTTGTTCTACTACACAGAGAATTTTTTGCCAAATATTCAGTAGAATTAAAAGAACTATTTAAAACACAGTTAGAAATGCTTTTTTCTTGAGTCGGTGTTCCAGGAATTTGTTCTAAATCATTAGTCTTACAAACACATATACTAATAACCCTAACAGGCTCGTTTTCGCCATAATTGAAAAACATTGCTTTTCCTTCGCTGTTGATAGGTATGCTTGTATATATATTTTTATTGCTGCTAAATAAACTGCAATTGCTCCTTCCAAAATTAATATACGAATTTTCTAGGAAGTACTCCTCCGTATATTCACTTTGTTGTCGAACATTTTCCGTTGCATCTATAAACTGTTCCGCAGTTGCCAATCCATACCTTGGAAGCTTTTCATTAAACTGACAACATTTCTTTTCGATATTACTATGAAGCTTTGCCAAAGCATTTCTAGCCGACTTTTCAACAGCATCCGCTCTTTCAAAGAGAATTTTAATCTGTAATTTTGAATACTTTTCGTGATCCTGGTAAAACATGCGTAAAATGTTTCTCAATTTACGAAGATCAGCCTGCATTTTTGCCATCTTCTTGTATTTCTGAATGTAGTTTTTCCTTTGTCCTTATGTGTTCTTCGGTACAACCTCGCAGAGAATTTAATTTTTTCATTATAGCTTTTTTCACCCCAGTATCTACCCTTTATTCTGGTAGCAACTTTTTTCTTATATATTTTTCGATAATCTTCATCATTGTGATAACGCTCCTTGATCTTTTGTCTAGCCTGCTCAATTGTTGCTTCTCTATAAAGTTTATAATTTTGATAACGGTCCTTGATCTTTTGTTTGGCTGTCTCAATTTTTACTTCTCGATACACCTGGACAGTTGAATATCTTTGCTTTTGGTTTTTCTTATATTTGATGCGGTAATCTTCATCATTGTGATAACTCTCCTTGAACTTTTGTTTGGCTGTCTCAATTTTCGCATGTCTATAAACTACATCATTATAATAACGCTGTTTGTCACTATCAATTTTCGCATCTCGATACGCGTGGTCGGTTGAATACCTTTGCTTTTCTCTTTTCAAGATACTATCTCTGTTGTTTGTGTAGTACTGTTTTTTTAACGTATAGCTTGCTTTGATCTAACCATTATCTAATTACGAATTAGAGCATTTACAGTTCTGACGCTTCTTATATAGTAATTATGACGTCACAAAGTAATGATTTTATTTCATGACGTCATGGCGCAACGGTATTATTTCATGACGTCTTCAGAAACCACAATATAAGGTCGTGTTTTTCTATTGACGTCATAGCTCTAATATAAAACTATGACAACATTCATTATTTATCTAGTAGGGTTTCAGACAAGGTAGTTCTAATGATGTACTTTTGTTTTGATCTGACTCTCTTTTTAAGAGTTTTGGGTTTTATATTTCTTAGCATTGGACTGATCTCTTACTAGGCTGCTAGCTAGTGCTGCAGCCCAGATTCACATATATATTATTTATGAGAGGCGGCCTGGCCGAGTGGTCCAAGGCACTGGTGTTAGCCACCAGTCTCTTCGGAGGCGTGGGTTAAAATCTTACCGCTGGTATACGATTATGTTTGAAAGACTGCAGTGTGAAAAGACATCAAAAATGCTGTTTTTGGTGGAAAAATTTAATCTTTTTTTAAAATATTTTATGTTAGTTACTATAGATTTTTAACCCAATTAATTTCCTTTAAAATGAGCTATTGAACAACTCTCTACGATGTTCCAGTGCCAAGCTATCTCTGGAAAAGAAGAAAAGAGAAAAAAAATATTTCGTTTAGGCAGAAGGTTGTAATAGCTGCCACTTTTTTTGATATTCAAGCCAATATATTTCCCTTGCTGTTTCAAGCCAAGGGACAGAAAGTTTTCTATACAGGGGTTTCGGTCAAGGTGGTTCTAATGGTGTACTTTTGAATTCGATCTGACTCCTTTGTTAGGAACTATGGGTTTTTATATTTCTTAACATTAGACGTGATCGTCTCTTACTAGGTTGCTAGCTACCGCTGCAACCCGGATAATAAAATGAGCTATTGAACAACTCTCTACAATGTTCCGATGCCAAGTTATCTGTGGAATTACCAACCTATACTAGAAGTAAGTGGCGTATAAAATTTAGTATAGGCAAGAGGTCGTTCTTTATTATAAATGATAACAAACAGGAAAATATTACAAACAGGAAAAAGCCTACGGCTTTTTCTTCTTTGAAATAGTAAGAGACGAACCTCAAACGATCAAGTAGCTAACTAATTCCAATGCATGCAATAACTTTTTATTCCAATGATCGTCTTTTAATGTAACATATCAGTTACTATGGGCGAGAGATCGTTCTTTACTCTAATCTTTATTACGACCACCAACGGTTCGATTTAATACTTCAGTTACTATGGTTTACAGTTCGTTCCTTAATGTAATTATTTATCTAGTAGGGTTTCAGACAAGGTAGATCTAATGATATACTTTTGTTTTGATCTGACTCTATATTTAGGAGTTTTGGGTTTTTATATTTCTTAGCATTGGACTGATCGTCTCTTACTAGGTTGCTAGCTACTGCTGCAACCCAAATTCACATATATATTTATTTATGAGAGGTAGCCTGGCCGAGTGGTCCAAGACACTGGTGTTAGCCACCAGTCTCTTCGGAGGCGTGGGTTCAAATCTTACCGCTGGTATAATGTTTGAAATACTGCAGTGTGAAAAGACATCAAAAATACAGTTTTTGGTGGAAAAATTTATTCTCTTTTAGAAATAATTTATTTTAGTTACTATAGATTTTTAACCCAATTAATTTCCTTTAAAATGAGCTATTGAACAACTCTCTACGATGTTCCAGTGCCAAGCTGTCTCTGGATACAAAGAAAAAAAAAAAGAAAAAAATATCCCGTTTAGGCAGAATTTTTTAGTAGCTGCCACTTTTCTTGATTTTCAAGCCAATATATTTCCCTTGCTGTTCAAGTCAAGGGACAGAAAGTTTCCTATACAGGGGTTTCGGACAAGGTGGTTCTAATGGTGTACTTTTTGTTTTGATCTGACTCCTTTTTTAGGAACTATGGGTTTTTATATTTCTTAACATTGGACGTGATCGTCTCTTACTAGGTTGCTAGCTACCACTG
Organism: Artemia sp. Qi Xiang Cuo; assembly: GCF_049724085.1. Taxonomy (NCBI): domain Eukaryota; kingdom Metazoa; phylum Arthropoda; class Branchiopoda; order Anostraca; family Artemiidae; genus Artemia; species Artemia sp. Qi Xiang Cuo. The sequence continues at coordinate 70,672,994 of NC_142805.1, read as the reverse complement.
CAACCCGGATGTGACCTCTAACTGTTTGATTTAATACTTAAGGTACTATGGGTTCAGTTCGTCTCTTATTGTAAAACTACATCGATCCTTTATGTAACTGTTATGGAAAATTTTTACCTATGATGATTTCTCTAGGACAATTCGTCATTTACATAAATATTCCTAATAATAATTCAGTAACTATAGACTACAGTTCGTTCTTTAATATAATTCCCTTGCTGTTCAAGCCAAGGGACAGAAAGTTTCCTATACAGGGGTTTCGGACAAGGCGGTTCTTATGGTGTACTTTTTGTTTTGATCTGACTCCTTTGTAAGGAACTATGGGTTTTTATATTTCTTAACATTGGACGTGATCGTCTCTTACTAGGTTGCAGGCTACCGCTGCAACCCGGATAATTTTTGGTGGAAAAATTTATTCTATTTTAGAAATAATTTATTTTAGTTACTAAGGATTTTTAATCCAATTAATTTCCTTTGAAATGAGCTATTGAACAACTCTCTACGATGTTCCAGTGCCAAGCTATCTGTGGAAAAGAAGAAAAAAGAAAAAAAATATGCCGTTTGTGGAGAATAACGTGGTTAAAGTCAATTTTCTTGATTTTCAAGCCAATATATTTCCCTTGCTGTTTATGCCAAATGACAGAAATTTTTTTATACAGGGGTTTCGGACAAGGCGGTTCTAATGGTGTACTTTTTGTTTTGATCTGACTCCTTTGTTAGGAATTATATTTCTTAACATTGGACATGATCGTCTCTTACTAGGTTGCTAGCTACCGCTGCAACCCGGATGGGTCCAAATCTTACCGCTGGTACACAATTATGATTTATGTAAAAAATCAAATATCTTTGAAAAGACTGCAGCATGAAAAGACATCAACAATGGAGTTTTTGATGGAAAAATTTATTATATTTTAGAAATAATTTATTTTGGTTACTAAGGATTTTTAATCCAATTTATTTCCTTTAAAATGAGCTATTGAACAACTCTCTACGAAGTTCCAGTGCCAAGCTACCTGTGGAAAAGAAGAAAAAAGAGAAAAAAAATATGCCGTTTGTGGAGAATAACGTTTTTAAAGTCAATTTTCTTGATTTTCAAGCCAATATATTTCCCTTGCTGTTCATGCCAAATGACAGAAATTTTCTTATACAGGGGTTTCGGACAAGGCGGTTCTAATAGTGTACTTTTTGTTTTGATCTGACTCCTTTGTTAGGAACTAGGGGTTTTTATATTTTTTAACATTGGACGTGATCGTCTCTTACTAGGTTGCTAGCTACCGCTAAAACCCGGATTTGGTGGAAAAATTTATTCTCTTTTAGAAATAATTTATTTTAGTTACTATAGATTTTTAACCCAATTAATTTCCTTTAAAATAAGCTATTGAACAACTCTCTATGATGTTCCAGTGCCAAGCTATCTGTGGAAAAGAAAGAAAAAAAAAAAAAAAAAAGATCCCGTTTAGGCAGAATGTCGTAGTAGCTGCCACTTCTCTTGATTTTCAAGCCAATTTATTTCCCTTGCTGTTCAAGCCAAGGGACAGAAAGTTTCCTATACAGGGGTTTCGGAAAAGGCGGCTCTAAAGGTGTACCTTTTGTTTTTATCTGACTCCTCTGTTAGGAACTATGGGTTTTTATATTTCTTAACAAGGGACGTGATCGTCTCTTACTAGGTTGCTAGCTACCGCTACAGCCCGGATTAGCTGTCTCTACAACCATGATACCGATAAAACTTATAATCCCCAGTTTTAATGAACTAAACAGAGCTTTTATGTAATTATTTATTTTAATATTTTAGTTACTATAGGCTAAAGTTTGTTCCTTATTATAATTGCAATGGACTAGTGTTTGTTTTTTACTATAATTTCCTTTAAAATGAGTAATTAAACAGCCCTCAACAATTTTTCAGTGCGACGCCATCTGAAAAAAAGAAAAAAAGATGCCGCATATGCAGAATATCGAGTTGGCAGGCACTTTTCTTGATTTCCAAGCCAATATATTTTTTTGTTGTTCAAGCCAGGGGACCTAGTGGAGGACGAACCCTAGCCCGTATTAAAGTTTCTAGTTACTATGACATGGTTTTTTCTTTACTAGGTTTCAGCTATATCTACCACCATGATATCAATGAAACTTATATAATCCCCAGTTTAATAAACTAGATCAAGCTTTTTTGTAATTACTTATTTTAATATTTTAGTTGCTACTGGCTAGAGTTCATTCCTTACTAAGAACCCCCCAAAAATCTCAGTATTGTACATAATAATAGGTAATTATATAAAAAAAAAACATATTGACAAACACCATTTGTGATGAAATTTATCGGTCCTTTACGTAATTTTAATGTAAATTTACTAGCCTATACTATAGTTAAGTGGCCTATATAATTTAGTATAGGCAAGAGGTCGTTCTTTATTATAAATCTCTTACTAGGTTGCTAGCTACCGCTGCAACCCGGAAATTTTAATGTAAATTTACTAGCCTATACTATAGTTAAGTGGCCTATAAAATTTAGTATAGGCAAGAGGTCGTTCTTTATTATAAAATTCAAATATCTTTGAAAAAACTGCAGTATGAAAATACATCAAAAATGCAATTTTTTGACAAAATTGATTCTACTTTAAAAAGTATTTTATTTTTAATTACAAAAGGCACTAGATGTTGCAATTTCCTTTAAAATGACCTATTATACAGCTCTCTATGATTTTCCAGTGCCCAGTTAGCTGAGGAGAAAAATCAAGCGGAAAGAAAAAAAAATATCCCATTTGTGGAGAATAACGTGGTAAAAGTCAATTTTCTTGATTTTCAAGCCAATATATTTTCTTTGTTATTCAAGCTAAAGGGCGGTAAGTTTCCTTTATAGAGAATTCGGCTAAGGCGGTTCTAATGGTGTACTTTTTGTTTTGATCTGACTTTTTTTTTAGGAGTTGGGGGGTTTTATATTTTTTAACATTGGACGTGATCGTCTCTTACTAGGTTGCTAGCTACCGCTGCAACCCGGATAAAAATATAATCTTATTTTAGTTACAATGGGCTGGAAGTTCTTTCTTTACTATATTTTTTTTAAAACAAGCCAACATATTTTCTTTGTTGCTTAAGCAAAGAGACTCTGGGTTACAGCTGCCACTGCAAACCGAATACATCTACAATCTGGATAGCTTCCAGCTACCCCTTGAACCAACATATATCAGTTACTATGGGCGAGAGATCGTTCTTTACTGTAATTCCAGTACCAAGCTATCTGTGGAAAAGAAAGAAAAGAGAAAAAAAATATCCCGTTTAGGCAAAATATTGTAGTAACTGCCACTTTTCTTGATTTTCAAGCCAATATATTTCCCTTGCTGTTCAAGCCAAGGGGCTGAAAGTTTCCTATACAGGGGTTTCGGACAAAGCGGTTCTAATGGTGCACTTTTGAATTTGATCTGACTCCTTTCTTAGGAACTATGGGTTTTTATATTTCTTAACATTGGACGTGATCGTCTCTTACTAGGTTGCTAGCTACCGCTGCAACCCGGATAATCTACTTTAAAAAGTATTTTATTTTTAATTACAAAAGTGACTAGATGTTGCAATTTCCTTTAAAATGAGCTATTATACAGCTTCTCTATGATTTTCCAGTGCCCAGCTAGTTGAGGAGGAAAAATCAAGTGGAAAGAAAAATCCCGTTTGTGGAGAATAACTTGGTTAAAGTCAATTTTCTTGAAGTTCAAGCCAATGTATTTTCTTTGTTATTCAAGCCAAAGAGTGATAAGTTTCCTTAATAGGGGTTTTGGACAAGGTGGTTCTAATGGTTTAATTTTTGTTTTGATCTGACTCTTTTCTGACTCGGGTTATTATATTTCTTAACATTGGACGTGATCGTCTCTTACTAGGTTGCTAGCTATCGCTGCAACCCGGATACCGCTGTAACCCTGATAACAAACAGGAAAATATTACAAACAGGAAAAAGCCTACGACTTTTTCTTCTTTGAAATAGTAAGAGACAAACCTCAAACGATCAAGTAGCCAACTAAGTCCAATGCATCCAATAACTTTTTATTCCAATGATCGTCTTTTAATGTAAACAGGAAAAAGCCTACGGCTTTTTCTTCTCTGGAGTAGTAAGAGACGACTCTTAAAAAATCAGGCAGCTAACTAAGTCCAATGTATGCAATTTTTTGTTATTCTAACGATTGTCTTTTAATGTGACTACCATTGCAACCCGGAATATATTAAAGAATTGAGTTAGTATAACATTAGTTAGTAGACGTTAAGTTAGTAGACGTGATCGTCTCTTACTAGGTTGCTAGCTACCGCTGCAACCCGGACTATGGACTAAAGTTCGTTCTTTAAAGTAAAAATTCGATGATCGAGCCTTTAAGTAACCCGGATTAAAAAATTATTATCATATCTTATATGTAACTTTTATTTTATAAGTCTTCGATAGTCTAATGGTAAGTATGCCCACTTGTTACCTGGGAGAAGGGGGTTCGATGCCCCGTCAGGGAGAACTTTTAATATGTTGAATTAAAAGTGCTATCTTTTCAATTTAAAATTTAAAAAAGAAACTTGTTTATTTACATTCTAGCTAAAATAATGAAGATAATATGAATGAACCACAGTGTTCAGTTTCTTTGGACTTGAGTTCGTTTTTTAGCTATAAATACAATACAAAATATAAATACAAAAATTCTTTTAAATAGTAAGAGACGAAACTCAAACAATCAAGTAGCTAACTAAGTCCAATGTATGGAATGGTTTGTTATTTCAGTGATCGTCTTTTAATGTAAAAATATAAATACTGTAATCTTAACTATAGTGAAGTTGCGTATGCAAGTTAATATAGGGAAGAGTTTGATCTTTATTAAACTTTATTATAATAAATCCAATGATCGTCTTCTAATGGAAAGTTTTAGTATATTGACCCTTAATATAAATTTAAAATGAGCGGTTGAACAACTCTCTACGATGTTCCAGTGCCAAGCTATCTGTTGAATTACTAACCTATACTATAAATAAGTGGCGTATAAAATTTAGTATAGGCAAAAGGTCGTTCTTTATTATAACAATGTTCTTGATTTTCAAGCCAATATATTTTCTTTGTTATTCAAGCCAAAGAGTGATAAGTTTCCTTAATAGGGGTTTTGGACAAGGTGGTTCTAATGGTTTAATTTTTGTTTTGATCTGACTCTTTTCTCAGGAGTTAGGGGTTTTAATAATTCTTAACATTGGACGTGATCGTCTCTTACTAGGTTGCTAGCTACTGCTGCAACCCGGATAAAAATATAAATTACTTAGCTAACTAAGTCCAATGTATGGAATGGTTTGTTATTTCAGTGATCGTCTTTTAATGTAAAAATATAAATACTGTAATCTTAACTATAGTGAAGTTGCGTATGCAAGTTAGTATAGGGAAGAGTTTGATCTTTATTATATCCTTTATGTATATACTACTTTTCATTGATATTTCAGTTACTATGAGCAAGCGTTCGTTCTTTATTATAATCAGTCCTTTATGTAAACCTTACTAACCTATACTATAGTTCAGTGGTCTGTAAATTTAGTATAGGCAAGAGGTCGTTCTTTATTATATCCTAGCTACCGCTGCAACCCGGATCATTGATCAATCTTAAAAATCAATTATAATCTTATTTTAGTTACTATGGGCTGGAAGTTCGTTCTTTACTCTAAATATATTTGCCTTACTGTTCAAGCCAAAGGACAGAAAGTTTCCTATATAGGAGTTTCAAACAAGGCAGTTCTCATGGTGTACTTTTTGTTTTGATCTGACTCTCTTTTTAGGAGTTATGGGTTTTTATATTTCTTAACATTGGACGTGATCGTTTCTTACTAGGTTGCTAGGTACCGCTACAACCCGTATAATATTTATCATAAACATTTCAGTTAGTATAGGCTAAAGTTTGTTCTTTATTATAACCTAGCTAAAATGGGGAAGATAATATAAATGAACCACAGGTTTCAGTTTCTTTGGGCTTGAGTCCGTTCTTTACTATAACTACCGCTTGAATCCAGATTATAAATTACGAACAGGAAAAAGCCTATGGCTTTTTCTTCTTTGGAATAGTAAGAGACGATCCTCAAATAATCAGACAGCTAACTAGGTCAATAATTTGTTCTTTAACATAAACGTCATTTATCGGATATTTTAAGAAGTCCTATATGGTCTAGAGGTTGGGATAGCTCTCACCCAGTTGGCTTGAGTTCAAATTTTGTATGGGAAATTTTAACTTATGATGATTTCTTAAGGATCATAATTAAAATTTCTCAAGGTACTAAAAACGATTTGTTTTAATTAGAAGAGCTTTTAACCCCATGCATTTCCTTTAAAATGAGCCATTGAACAATTCTCTACGATGTTCCAGTACCAGTCTATCTGTTGAATTACTAACCTTATACTATAAATAAGTGGCGTATAAAATTTAGTATAGGCAAGAAGTTGTTCTTTATTATAGGTTTTCTGACAAGACTTTTCTAATGGTGCACTTTTTTTTTGATCTGACTCTTTTTTTAGGAGCTATTGGTTTTTATATTTCTTAACATTGGACGTGATCGTCTCTTACTAGGTTGCTAGCTACCGCTGCAACCTGGATTTAGGAGCTATGGGTTTTATATTTCTTAACATTGGACGTGATCGTCTCTTACTAGGTTGCTAGCTACCGCTGCAACCCGGATACTTTATACAACCATTCAACAGCTCTTTATGATATTCCGGTGCTTACGTCTCCTTATGTTATTTTAATTACAAAAGGTTTCTATATACAGCAGTTTCCTTTAAAGTGAGTCATTACACAGCTCTTTATTATGACCACGAACTATTTGATTTAATACTTAAGTTACCATGGGTTTCAGTTCGTTCCTTATTGCAATTTTTATATTTCTTAACATTGGACGTGATCGTCTCTTACTAGGTTGCTAGCTAACGATGCAACCCGGATGATAACAAACAGGAAAAAGCCTACGGCTTTTTCTTCTTTGAAATAGTAAGAGATGAACCTCAAACCATCAAGTAGCTAACTAAATCCAATGCATGCAATAACTTTTTATTCCAATGATCGTCTTTTAATGTAACATATCAGTTACTATGGGAGAGAGATCGTTCTTTACTGTAATGTTGCTGTTTTGTTTTGCTCTCTCAATTTTTACTTCTCGATACGCCTGGTCGGTTGAATACCTTTGCTTTTCTCTTTTCGAGATACTATACTGTTGTCTGTGTAGTACTGTTTTTTTAACTTGCGTGCTACTATAAATACTTTTGAATTTGATCTGACTCCTTTGTTAGGAACTATGGCTTTTTATATTTCTTAACATTGGACGTGATCGTCTCTTACTAGGCTGCTAGCTACCGCTGCAACCCGGATTGCTAGCTATCGCTGAAACCCGGATAACATAATGTCGTATTTTTTTTCACGTCATAGCTTTAATAAAACTATGACGACATTCATTATTTATCTAGTAGGGTTTCAGACTAGGTGGTTCTAATGATGTACTTTTGTTTTGATCTGACTCTATTTTTTAGGAGTTCTGGGTTTTTATATTTCTTAGCATTCGACTGATCGTCTCTTACTAGGTGGCTAGCTACTGCTGCAACCTGGATTCACATGAGAGACAGCGTGGCCGAGTGATCAAAGGCGCTGGTGTTAGCCACCAGTCTTTTCGGAGGCGCGGGTTCAAATCCCACCGCTGGCATATGATTACTCAAACATTCTAAATAGTTTTGCAGTTTACAGAGTTTTGCAATTTTTTCTCATACCTTTTGCAATGTCATAATATAAATACTGTAATCTTAACTACAGTGAAGTTGCCTATACAAGTTAGTATAGGGAAGAGTTCGATCTTTATTATAAATAGCCTGCTCAATTCTTGCTTCTCTGTAATCTTTATCATTATCATACCGTTCCTTGCTCTTTTGTCTAGCCTGCTCAATTGTTGCTTCTCTATAAATTTTATCATTTTGATAACACTCCTTGATCTTTCGTTTGGTTGTCTCAATTTTTACTTCTCGATACGCCTGGTCGGTTGAATACCTTTGCCTTTCTCTTTTCAAGATACTATCTCTGTTGTTTGTGTAGTACTGTTTTTTTAACTTGCGTGCAGCTTGCTTGATTGATACCATTATGTAATTATGAATGAGAACATTTACAGTTCTGACGCTTCTTATATAGTAATTATGACGTCACGGCGTAATGATTTTATTTCATGATGACGTCATAGCGCAATGATATTATTTCATGACGTCTACAGAAACAACAATATAATTTCGTGTTTTTCTATTCACCTCATAGCTTTAATATAAAACTATGATGACATTCATTATTTATCTAGTAGGGTTTCAGACAAGGTAATTCTAATGATGTACTTTTGTTTTGATTTGACTCTATTTTTAGTTTTTTTGTTATATTTCTTATCATTGGACTGATCGTCTCTTACTAGATTGCTAGCTACTGCTGCAACCTAGATTCACATATATAGTTATTTATGAGAGGCAGCCTGGCCGAGTGGTCCAAGGCACTGGTGTTAGCCACCAGTCTCTTCGGAGGCGTGGGTTCAAATCTTACCGCTGGTATACGATTATGTTTGAAAGACTGCTGTGTGAAAAGACAATAAGAAATGCAGTTTTTGGTGGAAAAATTTATTCTCTTTTAGAAATAATTTATTTTAGTTACAAAAGGTTTTTAACCCAATTAATTTCCTTTAAAATGAGCTATTGAACAACCCTCTACGATGTTCCAGTGCCAAGCTATCAGCGGAAAAGAAAAAAAGAAAGAAAAAAATATCCCGCTTATGCAGAATATCGTAGTAGCTGCCACTTTTCTTGATTTTCAAGCCAATATATTTCCCTTGCTGTTCAAGCCAAGAGACGGTAAGTTTCCTATATAGGGGTTTCAGACTAGGCGGTTCTAATAGTGCACTTTTTGTTTTGATCTGACTCTTTTGTTAGGAACTATGGGTTTTTATATTTCTTAATATTGGACGTGATCATCTCTTACTAGGTTGCTAGCTACCGCTGCAACCCGGATACTAGGTTGCTGGCTACCACCGCAACCGGAAACCAGTTACTCTGGGCTTTAGTTCGTCCTTTAATGTAATCAATTTTTACTTCTCGATACGCTCCTTGATCTTTTGTCTAGCCTGCTCAATTCTTGCTTCTCTGTAATCTTCATCATTTTGATAACGCTCCTTGATCTTTTGTTTGGCTGTCTCAATTTTTACTTGTCGATACACCTGGACGGTTGAATACCTTTGCTTTTGGTTTTTCTTATATTTCATGCGGTAATCTTCATCATTGTGATAACTCTCCTTGATCTTTTGTTTGGCTGTCTCAATTTATGCATGTCTATAATCTTCATCATTGTGATAACACATCTTGCTGTTTTGTTTTGCTCTCTCAATTATTACTTCTCGATACGCCTGGTCGTTTGAATACCTTTGTTTTGCTCTCTCAATTTTTACTTCTCGATACGCCTGGTCGGTTGAATACCTTTGCTTTTCTCTTTTCAAGATACTATCTCTGTTGTTTGTGTAGTACTGTTTTTTTGAAATTGCGTATAGCTTGCTTCGATCTAACCATTATTCTAGTCAAAAATGAAAGAATTTACATCTTTGTCGTTCTTAAGTGGTAATTATGACGTCACGGCGTAATGATTTTATTGAAGTCATGGCGCAATGATATTATTTCATGACGTCATCAGAAACAACAATATAATTTCGTGTTTTCCCATTCATATCATAGCTCTAATATAAAGCTATGACGACATTCATTATTTATCTAGTAGGTTTTCAGACAAGGTAGTTCTAATGATGTACTTTTGTTTTGATCTTACTCTATTTTTAGGAGTTTTGGGTTTTTATATTTCTTAGCATGGGACTGATGGTCTCTTACTAGGTTGCTAGCTACTGCTGCAACCCAAATTATAAGAGGCAGCCTGGCTGAGTGGTCCAAGACACTGGTGTTAGCCACCAGTCTCTTCGGAGGCGTGGGTTCAAATCTTACCGCTGGTATACGATTATGTTTGAAAGACTGCAGTGTGAAAAGACATCAAAAATGCAGTTATTGGTGGAAAAATTTATTCTCTTTTAGAAATAATTTATTTTAGTTACTATAGACTTTTAAACCAATTAATTTCCTTTAAAATGAGCTATTGAACAACCCTCTACGATGTTCCAGTGCCAAGCTATCTGTGGAAAAGAAAAAAGAAAAGAGAAAAAAATATCCCGTTTGGGGAGAATAACGTGGTTAAAGTCAATTTTCTTGATTTTCAAGCCAATATATTTCCCTTGCTGTTCAAGCCAAGGGACAGAAAGTTTCCTATACGGGGGTTTCGGACAAGGCTGTTCTAATGGTGTGCTTTTTGTTTTGAACTGACTCCTTTGTTAGGAACTATGGGTTTTTATATTTCTTAACATTGGACGTGATCGTCTCTTACTAGGTCACTAGCTACCGCTGCAACCCAGACAAAGTCTAATGTATGCAATGGTTTGTTATTCAAATGATCATCCTTTAGTTTACTCTTCACCTGTGCATACTTTAAATTTTGAGTATGGCACCACATATAAAAAGCTGAAAAAATCATGGGGTAAATAGCACCCTCTTGTTCATCCAATGTAAATCTACCGTGAATGTAACGAAACGACTCTCCCCTCTAGCATAATTTGATATCCAAAAATTGGCTGTTAACGGCTACTACTACTACTATATTCCGTGGTTAGGTATTATTCCTAATCAAAACTCAAAACTAAAATTAAAAAAAATGAATATTTCTCATTGGAAATATAGGACAACAATACAGAGATACGTAATTTATAGGTTAAGCCAAAAAAATTCGAACGAAGATAATATAAAATTAATGGCGTAAAAAAAATGGCGCAGCGAGTCAATTGAAGCAAAAAGAGAACCAGACTAGTTTTAAAATTTTTGGGTTTTTTTCTGGTTTGAAAAAAAAAATGGAAATTATTGTTCAGACACCGTAAATATTTTTGCACTTTGCAGATAAATAAAATTATTTTTTTTTAAATTTTCAGGAATTATTCTAGTCTCAGTTGACAAATAAGATTTTTTTTCTTCAAGGAATCGAGCAGCTAACTAAGTCCAATATATACAATGGTATGTTCTTCGAATGATCTCTTTTAATTAGGTTCCCAGCTGCCGCGGCAAACCAGAACTATTAAAAAATATTTTATCTTTAATTACAGAAGGAACTATATGTAGCAAGTTTTACTATTGGGACGAGTCGCTCTTACTATACAACATATAGTTTGTTATCACGAACTGTTTGCTTTGATGTATCTATTGGTACCAAAATTTTGTTTTTTAGAGTGTCGGTTACAATTGAGACAAGTAGCTATTATTACTATAGAGTTCATTACCATGAACTGTTTGATTGCTTCAAAATTCAAATATCTTTGAAAAGACTGCAGTATGAAAATACATCAAAAATGCATTTTTTTGAAAAAATTGATTCCTCTTTAAAAAATATTTTATTTTTAATTACAAAAGGCACTAGATGTAGCAATTTCCTTTAAAATGAGCTATTATACAGCTCTCTATGATTTTCCAGTGCCCAGCTAGCTGAGGAGGAAAAAAAAGCGGAAAGAAAAAATATCCCATTTGTGGAGAATAACTTGGTTAAAGTCAATTTTCCTGATTTTCAAGCCAATATATTTTCTTTGTTATTCAAGCCAAAGGGCGGTAAGTTTCCTTTATAGGGGTATCGGACAAGGCGGTTCTAATGGTGTAATTTTGTTTTGATCTGACTCTTTTTTTTAGGTGTTAGAGGGTTTTATATTTCTTAACATTGGACGTGATCGTCTCTTACTAGGTTGCTAGCTACCGTGGCAACCCGAATGTAAACAAAGTCTAATGCATGCAATGGTTTGTTATTCAAATGATCGTCCTTTAATGTAACTACGTAACTCATTTTAAAGGTAGAACTCTTTCTAATTGATTACAAACAGAAAAACGCCTACGGCTTTTTCTTCTTTGAAATAGTAAGAGACTAGCCTCAAACAATCAAGTAGCTAACTAAATCAAATGTATGTATTGGGTTTTTATTCCAATGACCGTCTTTTAGTGGAAAATTTTAATATATTGACCTTAAATATAATAACTCTACTAGCCTATACTATAGTTAAGTGGCCTATAAAATTTAGTATAGGCAAGAAGTCGTTCTTTATTATATTGACAATGACTACAAAACTATCAATGTTAAGAAGTTTTTCAGGCTGAATATATGCATTTGCTTGCACATCAACAGGTAGATGTACTATTCTCCCCTTAAGAGTGTCAACAAGTTCTGTTCTAGGTCTCTTCAATGCACTTACTTGCCCTAATCTGACGATCGTAAGAAAAGGCATTACAAATCGAATCATTGCCATTTCAAAATTATTTAAACACTTTATACATTCCGGTGTACAGTCTATATAAAGGTTATTTAATACTGATCTGACATTCTCGTGACTTTTCAACATTTTCCCAGCACAATAATCAGAGACAGAGAATGAATCTATGACATCCTCTTTCCATCCTGTACAATGAATTAGCTGTTCTCTGTCATCTTTGGGTATGTCCTGTTGTAGGTGTTCTAAAATCGTGGCCATCATTACATCAAAACCTTCCTTATTTGAAAGGGATCTTAGACTCTTCAATTGGTATTTTGTCTTTATCTGCTCGCAACTGTCACAATGAATTGTGGGGTATACATCCCTGATGTTAGCTACCTTATCAAGGCTCTCACCAAATAATTTTTTTATTGTATTTTCATCCACAGAAACTCTAATATTGCTATCACCGTAGATGAAGTCTTGACTATTGTTGCGACAGAGTCTACTTGACACTTCTTCTATATAATGACTTAGTTCCATGTACGAGCCCTCGACTTTTAGTAGATTAATATGTTGTATAATCTTAGGATTTGATACGGCCTTATATACGCTATTAATGAAACAGGTCAAGACAGGAAAATGTGGAGCTAGTGCCCTTAGAGAACGAAAATAGCTCTGACATCCCTCATTTGGGCTACAGTATAACGAATGCCCATGCTTTCTTGTGTCCCTGTAATTGATTACACAATAATCCAAGCCGCCAAGGTAGAAATTAACCACTTTGTCAGTTGAAAATTTTAATGCTATATTATTTTCAAGGATATCAAAAAGAATTTGACATAATTCAATATCCGTCGGATAGACCTTGCAGATATCAGGGTGACATTGCCAAGTAACCTGCTGCCCAATTTTTGGTTTTGAGTGTTTACTCAGATTGTTATAGGTGACTTCAGCCATCATAATTTCCTTGTCAGATCTAGATTTAGAGCATTTTTTCAATAGTTGTCTCGTACTTTTCAGGACAGTTTGTTCTACTACACAGAGAATTTTTTGCCAAATATTCAGTAGAACTAAAAGGACTGTTTAAAACACAGTTAGAAATGCTTTTTTCTTGAGTTGGTGTTGCAGGAATTTGTTCTAAATCATTAGTTTTACAAACACATATACTAATAACCCTAACAGGCTCGTTTTTGCCATAATTGAAAAACATTGCTCTTCCTTTGCTGATGATAGGTATGCTTTTATATATATTTTTATTGCTGCTACATAAACTGCAATTGCTCCTTCCAAAATTAATATATGAATTTTCTAAGAAGTACGCCTCCGTATATTCACTGTGTTGTCGAACATTTTCCATTGTATCTATAAACTGTTCCGCAGTTGCCAATCCATACCTTGGAAGCTTTTCATTAAACTGACAACATTTCTTTTGGATATTACTATGAAGCTTTGCCAAAGCTTTTCTAGCTGACTTTTCAACAGAATCCGGTCTTTCAAAGAGAAATTTAATCTGTAATTTTGAATACTTTTCGTGATCCTGGTAGAACATGCGTAAAATGTTTCTCAATTTACGAAGATCAGCCTGCATTTTTGCCATCTTCTTGTATTTCTGAATGTAATTTTTCCCTTTGTCTTTATGCGTTCTTCGGTACAACCTCGCAGAGAATTTAAGTTTTTCATTATAGATTTTGTCACCCCAGTATCTACCCATTATTCTGGTAGCAACTTTTTTCTTATATATTTTTCGGTAATCTTCATCATTGTGATAACGCTCCTTGATCTTTTGTCTAGCCTGTTCAATTGTTGCTTCTCTATAAAGTTTATCATTTTGATAACGCTCATTGATCTTTTGTCTAGCCTGCTTAATTTTTGCTTCTCTGTAATCTTCATCATTATCATACCGTTCCTTACTCTTTTGTCTAGCCTGCTCAATTGTTGCTTCTCTGTAATCTTCATCATTACCATACCGTTCCTTGATCTTTTGTTTGGCTGTCTCAATTTTTGCATGTCTATAATCTTCATCATTGTGATAACACATCTTGCTGTTTTGTTTGATTACTTCTCGATACGCCTGGTCGGTTGAATACCTTTGCTTTTCTCTTTTCAAGTTACTATCTCTGTTGTTTGTGTAGTACTGTTTTTTTTAACTTGCGTATAGCTTGCTTTGATCTAACCATTATCTAATTATGAATAAGAACATTTACAGTTTTGACGCTTCTTAGATAATAATTATGACGTCACGGCGTAATGATTTTATTTCATGACGTCATGGCGCAATGGTATTATTTCATGACGTCTTCAGAAACAACAATATTATTTCGTGTTTTTCTATTCACGTCTCATAGCTCTAATATAAAACTATGATGACATTCATTTTTTATCTAGTAGGGTTTCAGACAAGGTAGTTCTAATGATGTACTTTTGTTTTGATCTGACTCTGTTTTTAGGAGTTTTGGGTTTTTATATTTCTTAGCATTGGACTGATCCTCTCTTGCTAGGTTGCTAGCTACTGCTGCAACCCAGATTCACATATATATTATTTATGAGAGGCAGCCTGGCCGAGTGGTCTAAGGCACTGGTGTTAGCCATCAGTCTCTTCGGAGGCGTGGGTTCAGATCTTACCACTGGTATACGATTATGTTTGAAAGACTGCAGTGTCAAAAAACATCAAAAATGCAGTTTTTGGTGTAAAAATTTATTCTCTTTTAGAAATAATTTATTTTAGTTACTATAGATTTTTAACCCAATTAACTTCCTTTAAAATGAGCCATTGAACAACTCTCTACGATGTTCCAGTGCCAAGCTATCTCTGGAAACAATGTTGCAGTAGCCCCCACTTTTCTTGATTTTCAAGCCAATATATTTCCCTTGCTGTTCAAGCCAAGGGACAGAAAGTTTACTATACAGAGGTTTCGGACAAGGTGGTTCTAATGGTGTACTTTTTAATTTGATCTGACTCCTTTTTTCGGAACTATGGGTTTTTATATTTCTTAATATTGGACGTGATCGTCTCTTACTAGGCTGCTAGCTACCGCTGCAACCCAGATACCGCTGCAACCCAGATGATGAACTATATCGGTCCTTTCTGTAATTAGCCACTCTTCAATTCGGAGACATGGGATCGAATCCCACAGCTGACAGTATTTTATACCAAAGCTAATTATAATCGTGTTTTAGTTACTATGGACTGAAGTTCGTTCTTTACTATACACTGGACTGATCGTCTCTTACTAGGTTGCTAGCTACCGCTGCAACCCGGATACCGCTGCAATCTGGATATCTTGCAGCTACCCCTGGAACCACCATATATCAGTTACTATGGACGGGAGATCCGTCTTTAGTGTAACTCTGTTAGGAACTATGGGTTTTTATATTTCTTAACATTGGACGTGATCGTCTCTTACTAGGCAGCTAGCTACCGCTGCAACCCGGATAATTGACAAATACTATTTATGATGAACTATATCGGTTTTTGTTGCTAGCTATCGCTGCAACTCGGATAAAAAACTGATTACAAACAGGAAAGAGCCTACGGCTTTTTCTTCTTGGAAATAGTAAGAGACGAACCTCAAACAATCAAGTAGCTAACTAATTCCAATGTATACAATTGTTCGTTATTCCAATAATCGTCTTTTAATATAATTAATGTAATTTCGTACTAAAAATGATCCTATTAAAAAATAATTTGTTTTATAACTACAAAAAGTTTTAACCCCATTAATTTGCTTTAAAATGGTCCATTAAACAACTCTCTACGATGTTCCAGTGCCAAGCTATCTGTAGAATTATTAACCTTTTCTATAATTAAGTGGCGTATAAAATTTAGTATAGGCAAGAGGTCGTTCTTTATTATAATGCCTCTGAAAAAAGACACTTACGCTATTTTGATTTGGTTACATTTTAAGAAGAGAAGTAGCCCCGAAAGTTTGAAAATAATACCCTCAGTTGTTCTTTGGATACTGCTGAGATCCATTATTGGGAATTAGCATTAACACAGTGCATTTTGATTTAATCTTAAGGCAACATTTAATTCCTAACATAAAGGAAAATGCGAGGTCCGGTGTGGGATGGGGATTAGTTTCCCTCCAATCACTTTCGACTGTTAAAAAGGGGCATCAGCATTTTCTATTTTCAATTGAATGAGCCCTTTTCGAAGTTTCTACGACAACTCCTTTGATACGAAGTGCCTTGGTCTAAACAACAACAACAACAACAAAATAATACATTATACCCACATCGATCTTTACTATAAAAATGTCATGCCTTCCAATCGCTTTCGACTATTAAAAGGGAACTAGGCCTTTTGATTTCCAGTCGAATGAGACCTTTTTGTGCTTGAACTTTCAACTACGTTAAACAAAATGGCTATCTCGAAATTTTGATTGGATGTGTCTGGGAAAATGGTGGGTGCGAGAGGGGCGTTAGTCACTCTCCAATACATTTCAACTATTAAAAAAGGCACTAATCTTTTCAATTTACAATCAAATGAACCCTTTTTAAGTTTCTTCGACAACGCTTTCAATAAAAATCTTATATGCCCCCAGGTTATAACTTACAACCCTTGACCTGATGACTGGGGGAGGGGGTGCCATCCTCAAAGACCTAGTTTCTAAAATTTTCTGCAACGTTGAACAAAATGGCTATCTGAAAATTTTGATTGGATGTGTGGGGAAATGATGGGCGTGAGAGGGAAGTTAGTTACCCTCCAGCCACTTTCAACTATTAAAAAGGGCACTAGCCCTCTCAATTTCCTATCTATAAAAACCTTATATGCCCCCAGGGCATAGCTTACAACCTTTGCCCTGGGGGCTCTGGGGGATTTGACATCCTTAAATAAATAGTTTCCAGAACTTTCAACTACGTTGAACAAAATGGATATCTCTAAACTGTGATTGAATGTGTTTGGGGAAAGGTTGGGCGTGAGAGTGGGAGTTAATTACTCTCCTCTCACTTTAGACTATTAAAAAGGGCAATTTCAAGTTCCAATCAAATGAGTCCTTTTTGAAATTTTTACAACAACTTTCTATAGAAACCTTATAACCCCCAGGGCATAACTTACAACCCTTGCACTGAGGGATCGGATGGGGTATTATCCTAAAAGACCTAATTTCCAAAGCTTTCGACTACGTTGAACTAAATAGATATCTCAAAATTTTGATTGGATGTGTTTGGGGAAATGTTGGGCGTTAGAGGGGGTTAGTCGCCCTTCAATCACTTCGGACTTTTAAAAGGGCACTAGCCCTTTCAATTTCCAATTGAATGACCCCTCTTTGAAGTTTCTACAACATGGCTTTCTATAAAAACCTTATATGCCCCCAGGACATCACTTACAATCCTTGCCCTGAGGGCTGTGAGGGTGGAGGGGTTGTCATCCTTATAGATTTAATTTCTAAAACTTTCAACTACTTTGAATAAAATGGCTATCTAAAAATTTTGATTGGATGTGTTTGGGGAAAAGGTGGGCGTGAGAGGGGGGCTAGTTGCCATAAAATCACGAGACTATTAAAAGGGCACTATCCCTTTGAATTTCCAATCGAATGAGCCCTTTTTCAAGTTTTATGACAAAGATTTCAATAAAAACTCAAATGCCCCCTGGGCATAAATTATAACCCTTGCCCTGAACACTGTGGGGGGAGTGTTCAAATCAAAGGTATAATTCCCTGAACTTTAAAGTGCGTGAAACAAAATGGTTATATCGTAATTATCTCCTACCTACACTTATCCTTTAAAACATTTTCAGTCAGAATATCCTGTGTTTTCAGTAAAGTGCAGAATCTATAACATTATGATAACTTTTGTTGCTGTAGCCTACTTGTTTCCTTTTTTTAATACCTAGGCGACTCAAGTTTAAATTTTATTTTTTACTTGAGTTGAAAAAATGCTGGTATTTCATGTAATTTTATGTTAAAAGCAACTAAAGTTTCGAAGGGTCATTAAAATTAGAAGGTTTTAAAGTTAAAATTAATGCTAGAAAATTATTTAAGCTATTAAAAACTATTTTTGTTTAATATTTGTTCTATCCAGATTACTTTAATTAACAAAATCTATATGGTTGGTGGTTTATTGCTTGATATTGATATCTTATTTATGGTATTTTATTATCAATATTTCGGTGTTCAGAGTTTCTTGGCACTACAAAGCTTGCTTGGTTTTCTCAATGGCAATATTTGATAGAGGAAGGGGTCTCATTCTCAGTCGATGCCTATGGCTCTTATAGCCAAATTATCTGTTCACGAATATTAATACATTTTATTCTACTCAAATTTTGTTTTGAAAGAGATTTTTAATTTTCGTCAAAGGGATACAACCTAACAACTTCATTATATCAAACAGTTCGTGGTAACGAACTGTAAGTAAGGACCGACCCGGCTTAATGGTAACCAAAACTCTAGAAAACGGGTTTTTGATACCAATAGATACATCAAAAGAATCAGATTTTAATGTTGATTTCAAATATATAAGTTTCATCAAGTTTAGTGCTACCCATTAAAAGTTACGCGCCTGAGAAAATTTGGCTGATTTTCGAAAAAAGGGAAAAAGACCCCCTTAAAGCTATAGAACCTTAATGAAAATCACACCATCATATTCAGCGTATCAGAGAACCCTACTGTAGAGGTTTCAAGCTCCTATCTAGAAAAATGTGGAATTTCACATTTTTTGCCAGAAGAAAAATCACGGATGCGTGTTTATTTGTTTGTTTGTTTGTTTGTTTGTTTTTTGTTTTTTTTTCCAGGGGTGATCGTATCGACCCAGTGGTCCTAGAATATCGTGGGAGGGCTCATTGAAACGGAAATTTAAAGTTCTAGTGCCCTTTTTAAGCGACCAAAAAAAATGGAGGGCAACTATGCCCCCTCCCACGCTTATTTTTTTCCCAAAGTCAACCGATCAAAATTTTGAGATAGCCATTTTGTTCAGCATGGTCGAAAATATGATAAATATGTCTTTTAGGATGACTTAATCCCCCGAAGTTTCCAGAGGGAGGGCTAAAAGTTATGAACTTTACCCAATGTGAACATATAGTATTGGTTATTGGGAAGTATACAGAAGTTTTCAGGAGGGTTTTTTTCTGGTAGCGGGAGGGAAGGGTGGGTCAGTGGTTATATTGGAGGATCTGTTCATGAAGGAAGTTTTCATGGGGGAAGGGAAATTGCCATGAAGGGGGCGCCGGACATGCCAGCATTATTTATTGGTTATTGGGAAGTATACAACCATTTTCAGGAAGGATTTTTTTCTGGAGGGGGTGGGCTAGAGGAGGGGGTTACCCTGGACAATATTTCCGTGGAGGATGTTTCTTTGGGGTAAGGGACATTTCTATGAAGGGGGCGCCGGATTTCCAAGCATTATTTAAAAAACGATCAGAAATTAAATAAAAAAATAAGTTTTTTCAACTGAAATGTAAGAAGGAATATTAGAACTTAAAACGAACAGAAATTATAACGTATGTGAGGGGGTTCTCCCCCAAGTCAATACCTTGCTCTTTACACTACAGTTTTTTTTAGTGCTTTCAAAAGAGCTATCTATTCTAATTAAACGGCCTTTGTGATTCAGGGGTTTGTGAATCAAAATTTTTTTAATTTTTAACGTAAAGAGCGTGGTATTGACTAAGGGGAGAACCCCTTCATATACGTAATAACATATAAGTAATAAAAAAAACAATAAAAAACAAGCGATACGGCTCAATAGTAATCGAAACTTTTAAAAACGGAATTTTGATGTCAATAAATGTATCAAAAGAATGTGTTTATAATGCTGATCCTAAATATATAAATTTTATTAAGTTTAGTATTACTCATCAAAGGCTACGAGCCTGAGAAAATTTACTCGATTTTTTAAAGAGGGGGGAAACATCCCGTACAAGTGAAAGAATTTTAATGAAAATCACACCGTCATATTTAGCGTATCAGAAAACCCTATTACATAGGTTTCAAGCTCATATCTGCAAAAATCTGCAACTTTGTATTTTTTGCCAGAAGAAAAATATACGAATATAGAAGTTAGTTACGTAAGTTAATTTGTAAAGACATCCATTTAGCAAAAGAAAAGTTAAATTTTTATGCAAATAAAAGCTGCATTAACTAAAAAACGATCAGAAATTAAATAAAAAAAACAAGTTTTTTAAACTGAAATTAAGGAGCGACATTAAAACTTAAAACGAACAGAAATATTCAGTATATGAAAGGGGATGTCCCCACTCAATGCCTTGATCTTTACGCTAAAGTTTGACTATTTCTCACAACTTTATTTTTTAAAACAATAAAAAACTTTAGCATAAAGAGTGAGACGTTGAGAAGGGACAGCCCCTTTTATATACGGAATAGTTTCTGTTCGTTTTAAGTTTTAATGTCGCTCCTTACTTTCAGTTAAAAAAACTTGTTTTTATTTTATTTAATTTATGAACTAAGGCTCGTATGTCAAACTGGAGTAAAATTATCTAATCCTATCTGAACCTTGAAAATGTGTGAGCAGTGTTATCAGCAAATGAGGTCAGACGAGAATCTGGCAGGTAAACCTTGTCGCATCAATGTAAACCAGATACAGTAGAGGACCAAGCACAGAGCCTTCTGGGACCCCATAAATTACAGGAAACGGGACAGAAGCGACTTCACCAATCAGAATGTTAATAAATATACCATTCAAATAACTTTTAAACCATTTCAAGCATGATGCTTTTACACCTATATATTCCAATTTTCGCAACGAAACACTAAAATGTATCTATAAAGTTTTTTTTTAATTAAAGAATATTTTTAGGAGAATTTTGTTTTTTATAGACAATAATTCACGAAATAAACGAGGTGAATAGCAGAATGACTAGCAGAGTGGCCTTTCCAAAAACAAAATAGTGTGTAAATTAAATAGGCCATACTTCGTAAGATGATCATAAAGGTGGTGATGGACAACTTTCTCAAGTATTTTTGAGAATAACAGCAATAATGAGATTGGTCTCCAATTATCCATTTCTGACTTTGAACCTCTTTGAACAAAATGCTACTTTAATCTGTTTCAAGGCACCTAAGAAGGTTCCTGTTGTCAGGGATATGCTAATAATGTGCGTCTGGAAAGGAAGTAGATAGATAATTCTGGTTTTAAATGTCCTTAGATTTACACCATGAATCCCAGCAGAATTTGATTTAATATTCGTATCAACTCTAATAACCTCATCACTTGAAAATTTTTCAAACTGAAACTCCAGCCTTTCTCCTCGATCATCCACATATTCCTCTGAAAGAAAAAACATTTAATCATTTCTAGTTCTCTCTTGAACAGAAGATTCTATTTTGAATAAAACTAACCAAAATGACTTTTGAATTAACACTTTTTTAGGAAATTGCTCATGACCTCAGGGGTTTTATCTCCTCCCCAAATTAATGTCGCAGATACTACTAACCCTCATCTCTTAAAGGCAAAGATTCTGATGAACTATTCGCAAACTGATTTTAGCTGAGAATGTTGTCGACTGTTGATAATAAGTAACTCAGCAAATAATTTTCACTGTTCACTAAAACCAAGAAGAGCATGAAATCCCTCTAAATTCCGAAAATGTAGCAACTACATCACGTGCCATTGAACTCAAATATCTTACATGCAATTTTCCTAGATAGGCTATCACAGGATCATAACATTCATAACTTCCCAGATTCAAACTGCCCATAGACTGTTGGTACCCAAAGATTTTAACGCCTCTTTAGTTTAATGGAAAAAGTCATCTTTGCTGTTCATTATATTTTCAAATATGATCTTATTGGTTTTTCAAAATTGTCTAAAATTATGATGTCATAGGGAGGATTATGATTGGATACTTTGTTTCCAAATTATGCTACGTTACACATATTTATTCTACGTCTGGCAACATTATTCCTTCCCCCTCCCCCAAAAAATTATTTATATATATTGTAAAAATAATAGCCATGGAGGTTTACATGGAAATGCAATAACTTCCTGAATTAATATTCTTACGCCACTTCCAGAATTGATATGAAAATGGGGGTTTCAATGTTAATTGTTATATTAAATCTCAGATGCTGAGTTTTTTTTCGCAAAACAGCTTTATTCTAATAAAAAAAAATTCTGTACAATTTTTAACATTCCGCTGTTCTTGATGCATGATGTTGTGTAACACACATGTTGAAATAACACTATCATTTTGTCGTCCAATCTTCTCCATTTAAAACTTTTAAATTATTTTCCCAAATTGTTCAGTTTATATAGGCCTTTGCATCATCTAGCACCAGGTAATGGGCTCATACGTTCATAGCATATTTACATAACACGTAACACGAGTTATGTGAGGATTATTCCAATGATGGTCTTTTAATCTAACCCGGAAAAAACTACATAACTAAGCACATAGTGCCTGAACTTAAACATATGTTGCTATAGAAGGTCCAGCATCCTTTTGTTTTTTTTGTTTTTTTTATTCAGTGCCCTGTATATCTGCTTTCTTACTAATATACATTAGAGTAGCTCTTTTTGTTAACCTAGATGACCATGTATAGTATCCTATTTTCACATGAGCTATTGGGTTCTGGCAATCTTGTTGTGGACTGCTGCTAGCATGTCCCCAACATAGACTAGAGCCCAGTACGCATCATAAGATGTATGAAGTATAAAAACTCATCTCTACAACTTTATTGATACTTCATTAAAGGAATTAGATATCAAATTTTAAAAAAATGCTTTACAAATTTATATACCAATGAAAGTAAACATGATAATGTGATTAATAGAAGCATTGGATGTATTATAAAGTAAGAATTTTATTTTGTGTTTATTTTTAGATTTACACATACCGTATCCTAGGGCTATGTAAGGACTTTCAAGAGGAAGGGGTACATTTGTGAGTAAAATGAGTAATGCCTTACGAAAGAACATGAAAAAGGGATCAATTAGTATATTCACTTTGTTTCTATGTCAGTAATCATTAATGAATATTAAATTAAAGAAAAAACAATTTCTTATCTGAAAGAGCCACATTAAAACTTAAAACAAACAGAAGTTTTCCCCTTATGAGAGGGTTTGACCCCTTCTCAATCCCACTCTTTACGTTAAGTTTTATAGTGCTTTTGAAATATTTCTTATTTCAATTTAATTGCCATTCAACAGCCAAGTCTTATAGTACTTTAAAAGACTTCTTATGTCAATATATAAAAAAATTTCAAGCCCAGGAAAAAGACTTTGGCTTTTCCTTAATCGGATCTAGCAAAGGACAAATCCCAGGAAATCAGGCACCAAAGCCACTCAAATATTTCATCATATCCCAGAGAAGCATATTTTCAAAGGATAAAATTATAAGACCCTCTTAAGCCATTGCTGGCGAATAGGGCATCAAATCGACGTTTCAGCTGCTGGGTATTTTTTTCAGGGATAAGTGGCAAGCTTGTCACCCAAAATTGCTGCGGTGAGAATTGAGCCCGACCCCATTTTGCCAAGCACATCAATTTTAAAAGGAGGTATGTCATGTTATCTTTATAATATCATGTTATGTGATATTATATTCCCATGTTATGTGATATTATATTCATGTTATGTGATATAATTTCCTTGTCAAAAGATATGTGTGTTACCACCTTGTAAATGAAGATGCAGGTTTTTGTCAGAAATCGCATTGTATTCCAAAGTTATCTCTTATTAATTAACAGAAAGACCAAAATGTGATGAACTTATGCTGGTTGTTCTCTAATATAGATGTTCTTTGTTTGATGTGAAATTACAAACAGGAAAAAGCCTATTGCTTTTTCTTAATTGGAATAGTAAAAGACGACCTGGCTACAACCTATGATTATGACTTCATTTATCAATCTTTAGCATGAAATATACAGTTTGTCATAAAAAGTTGATTCTTATAAAAAAAAATTTAATTACAAAATGTTTTGACCCCATTAATTCCTTTAAAATGAACCATTGAACAACCCTCTACAATGTTTCATTGGCAAGCTATCTGTGGAAAAGAAAAAAAACACCGTTTAGGGAGAATGCTGTAGTACCTCCCACTTTTCTTGATTTCCAAGCCAATATATTTCCCTTGCTCTTCAAGCCAAGGGACAGAAAGTTTCCTGTTTAAGAGTTTCAGACAAGGCGGTTTTAATGGTGTAATTTTTGTTTTGATCTGACCCTATTCTGAGGAGTGAAGGACTATTATATTTCTTAAAATTGGACGTGATCGTCTCTTACTAGGTTGCTAGTTAACACTGCAACCCGGATTGCTAGCTACCGCTGCAACCCGGATCTTAAAAATAGCATTTACAAATGCCACAATTAATTTTTCAAGTTAATTCTCAATCAAACTTTGCTTCAATAATTGCTTCTACACAAAGTAAAGTATTTTGTTTATTTTCTTGACCATTCTAGTTTTGGTTTTATCTCAGTTTTATTTTCTATTTAAGCATATCACATTATGAGTTTTACAATTTTTTTAGGGAAGTTGTGACGTCATTGAAATCATAATACTGGTGATACTTACAAAATTTCCATGTATGGTATTGATCCGTTATGTAAATTCCTTTTATTACTTTAATTACTACGGGCTACAGTTTGTTCCTTAATATACTTTAACATAAACTTCATAAATCAGATATTTTAATATATTTTACAGGTTCTAGTGGTTTGGATAGCTGGCTCTCACCCAGTTGGCTGGAGTTCAATTCCCGGTATGGGAAATGTTTACTTAAGATGAAATCTTAAGGAATATGGTTGAAATAATCATCTATATAATGATTCCTTTTGTAACTTCATATACTATGGGCTACAGGTCGTTCCTTAATATAAACTAAATACAAAATGTGTCATGGTTTATTCTTTACCAGGTTTCAGTCATCTCTACAGCCTTGATACCATTCAAACTTACATAATTTCCATCTATAATTAAATAGACCCATCCTTCATATTAGTCTAATGATGTGCTTTGTAGTTCAATCATTGTAGGCTATAGTTCGTTCTTCACTATAAAATCGTCTGAGAAATTTTTCAGGTTTTTCGCTTTAGCTGTTCAGATTTATCTAAAATAAAATGTATGTTTTCGTTTTCCCTGTTGCATCAGTTACTACGAGATAGACTTCGGTCCTTACTGTATTTTTTTAGAAGTTATGGGTTTTTATTTTTCTTAACATTGGACGTGATCGTGTCTTACTAGGTAGCTAGCTACCGCTGCAACACGGATTACAACTTGGGTTTCGTTTTATGCTATACCATTACAAACAGGAAAAAGCCTACGGCCTTTTCTTCTTTGAAATAGTAAGAGACGAACCTCAAGCAATCAAGTAGCTAACTAAGTCCAATGTATGCAGCGGTATGCTGTTCCAATAATCGTCTTTTAATGTAATTTTCCTAATGATCGACTTTTAATATAATTAATTTCTACTCTGGGGCGTGATAGTCTCTTACTAGGTGTCTATCTACCACTAAAACCCGGATTCAGAGAATGAGGCATCAAACTAAACCCAATATTTTCCATAATTTATTCTTTACTAGGTTTTGACGATCTCTACAGCCATCCTATCGATGAAACTTACATAATCCCCATTTATAATTAACCTGACCGATTCCTTATTTAATTTTCTTAGTAAGTTAACCATTTTTTTTTATCAGGTCTTATATGTAACATATTTATAATCTTATATGCAACATATTTATCATGATTCTCCAATAGTACAATGGAAAACATACCCGCTTGTCACGAGGGCGATCGGGGTTCGATTCCCCGTAGTAGGGAATTTTTAATTTGTTGACTATAAATATAACTTTACAAGCCTACACTATAGTTAAGCAACCCATACCAGTTAGTATAGGCAAGAGTTGAATCTTTATTGTAAAATCGCATGTCTATAAACAACATCATTATAATAACGCTGTTTGTCACTATCAATTTTCGCATCTCGATACGCCTGGTTGGTTGAATACCTTTGCTCTTCTCTTTTCAAGATGCTATCTCTGTTTTTTTGGTAGTACTCTTTTTTTAACTTGCGTGTAGCTTGCTTAATTGAAACCATTATGTAATCATTAGTTGAATTTTTATGTCCCGTATCAAGTATCAAGAACCTAACAAAAAATTAAACTAATTTTTAAATTTTCAGGTATTTTTCTAGTCTAAATTAAAAGATTAAAACTATTGTTCAGACACCATAAATATTTTTGCAGTTTATAACTTTAGCGATTCTGAACTAAAAACGAAAATAAAATAAAAATTAATTTTTTCAATTTTTACGTCACGTCACTTATTAAGTCATATATGGTTATTAGTACAAAATAGGTTTTAGATATCAGGTCATGTCACTTATTACGTCATATATGGTTATTAGTAGATAATCGGTAAAATATTCGTTCTTTATTATAACCAATGTATAGAATGGTCCGTTATTTCAGTGATCGTCTTTTAATGTAAATTACTAGGCTGCTAGCTACCGCTGCAACCCGGAAATATTTGATGAAACTTACATATTTTGCATTTACGATGAACCCTATCGATCCTTTTATGTACTTGAAGCTACCCCTGGCGCCACCGTATATCAGTTACTATTGGCGAGAGATCGTTCTTTACTGTTACTCTATAATCTTCGAACAATTTGAACCTTTTATAATTTATGATGATGTATAATATAAATACTGTAATCTTAACTATAGTGAAGTTACCTAGGCAAGTTAGTATAGGGAAGAGTTCGATCTTTATTATAATCACAACGAAGTGAAGAAAAGTTCAAGTTCTCTTCTGAATTTTCTCAAAAAAAAGAAAAAAGGTACAGTCCAATTCTAATTTTCTCCAAAGAAAATAAAAAATCTCCGAGTGGAGGGATTTTGCACGGGATTGATTTTACATGTGGCGGGGGGTTTTCCAGGGATGAAATTTTCAAGGACAATTTTACCGATTTTTTTCTGGAGCCGTAAGCAAACTTTTAAATTAAATTTTAGCTCCTTTGTCTTAGGGATTTACTCCTCAAATTTCTAAATTAGAAAATGAGTGCGTCTTTCTATTATTAACGACAGTTTTTCAAGCTCGTCCATCTACATTTCTCCGTGTTTAAGCTAGGTTAGGTTAGCTTATCATGAGCGCTCATGATAAGCTAACCTAACCTAACTTAAACACGGAGAAATGTTTCTATTTATTTATTAACATTTATTTATGCCTAACCTTTTTCTTTTCTTTGAGAAAGTTCAGAAGAGAACTTGGACTTTTCTTCACTTCGTTTTGAAAACTCATAATTAAAGTGAAACCTTTTCTCTTCTCTGGGAAAACATTCAGAAGGGAACTTGAACTTTTCTTCACTTCTTTGAGAAAATATAGAATTAAAGCAGAACCCTTTCTCTTCTTGGAGGGAAAATTCAGAATCAAAGTATCTACAGAAAAATTTAGAACAGAACTTTAAATTTTCATCTCTTTGAGGAAAACCAGAACTGAAGTGGAACCTTTTTATTTTCTTGGAAAAATTAGAAGAGAACTTCAACTTTTCTTCACTTTATTTAGAAAAATTTGAATTAAAGTGGAACTTTTTATCTTCATGGTAAGTATTCACATCTTAGGTATAACTTTTTCTTTCTTCTACGGGAAAATTTAGAATGGAATTTTAATTTTTGCGCCTTTGGGAAAATAAGAACTGAAGTGGAAGCTTTTTATTTTCTCTGATAAAATTAGAATTGAAGTGTGTTCTTTAGTAAAATTAACAAAATAAACCATATTACAAACAGGAAAAAGCCTACGGCTTTTTCTTCTTTGATATAGTAAGAGACGAATCTTAACACATCCAGTAGCTAACTAAGTTCAATGTATCTTACTAGGTTGCTAGCTACCGCTGCAACCCGGACTAGGTTTCAGCCATCTCTACAGCCATGATACTGATGGAAATTACATAATCCCTATTTATGTTTCAGTTAATATGGGCTAGGTGTCGTTCTTTATTGTAATTGGTGGAAAAATTTATTCTCTTTTAGAAATAATTTATTTTAGTTACTATAGATTTTTAACCCAATTAATTTCCTTGAAAATGCGCTATTGAACAACCCTTTACGATGTTCCAGTGCCAAGCTATCTGTGGAAAAGAAAAAGAAAAAAAAAAAAAAAAAAAAAAATATCCCGTTTAGGCAGAATGTTGTAGTAGCTGCCACTTTTCTTGATTTTCAAGCCAATATATTTCCCTTGCTGTTCAAGCCAAGGGACAGAAATTTTACTATGCAGGGGTTTCGGACAAGGCGGTTCTAATGGTGTACTTTTTGTTTTGATCTGACTCTTTTTTTAAGAACTATGGGTTTTTATATTTCTTAACATTGGACGTGATCGTCTCTTACTAGGTTGCTAGCTACCGCTGCAACCCGGACTACTGCTGCAACCCGGATTCACATATATAGTTATGAGAGGCAGCGGGCCCGAGTGCTCCAAGGTGCTGGTGTTAGCCACCAGTCTCTTTGGAGCCGTGGGTTTAAATCTTACCGCTGGTATACGATTATGATTTATGTACAAAAATCAAATATCTTTGAAAAGACTTCAGTATAAAAAGACATCAAAAATGCAGTTTTTAGTGGAAAAATTCATTCTTTTAGAAATAATTTATTTTGACGTTTATGACGTCATTGATCAATCTTTTATATTAAATATGCAGTTTTTCGTAAAAAAAATGATTCTATTTTAAAAATAACTTGTGGTAATTACAAAAAGATCTTAACCCCATTAATTTCCTTTAAAATGAGCTATTGAACAACTCTCTACAGTGTTCCGATGCCAAGCTGTCTGTGGAATTACTAACCTATACTATAAGTAAGTGGCCTATAAAATTTAGTATAGGCAAGAGGTCGTTCTTTATTATATTGCTCTCTCAATTATTACTTCTCGATACGCCTGGTCGGTTGAATACCTTTGTTTTGCTCTCTCAATTATTACTTCTCGGTACACCTGGTCGGTTGAATACCTTTGTTTTGCTCTCTCAATTTTTACTTCTCGATGCGCCTGGTCGGTTGAATACCTTTGCTTTTCTCTTTTCAAGTACTATCTCTGTTGTTTGTGTAGTACTGTTTTTTCAAATTGCGTATAGCTTGCTTCGATCTAACCATTATTCTAATCAAGAATGAGAGAATTTACATCTGTGTCGTTCTTAAGTAGTAACGAGTCTCAAATAATCAAGTAGCTAGCTAATTCCAAAGGTATGCAATTTTTGTTATTCCAATGATCGTTTTTTATTGTAATAGTTCTACTGTTTATTGGTTAAATTTCATGTAAATTTGTTTATGTATAATTTAGTATCTAATTTATTACCTGTATATTTTCCGGATTTATATACGAAAAGGGGATATAATTATGAAACTGGATAGGTTTAATTGATTGGAACACTTATTCCTATGACTACCACATCTAAGTTTTCATTGCGTATACAATCCCTGAAGTCTGGAACAGGCTTTCAGCAGAAGTAAAAGGTAAGCTCACCTTTAAGGAATTCCGTGCTTCTTTGTCATGTATTTGTTTTAACCAATGTTCTAGAGACGGATTGAGTTATTGATTTTCGAGTGAGTTGATGCTTGTTAATCCACAAGACTTAAAAGAGTGCGTGTCATTCAAAAACCTAGTATGCCAGCTTACGTTACCTAATTATAGTGTCAAATCTGGATCTTGTATGTTAGATATATTTTTAAGACACACAACAGGAAGAAATACCTGATTCATGTGAAGCCTTGATGGGAAGTACTAAACGAGAAATTTTCATAAACCTTAGAAATGATCTTTGGTTATTTTCTGTTCCAAAAGAAACTGTTGAAACTTTGTCTTGTTATAATAATACAGAAAGAATCGATCCAAGTTACTGGACCGAATTCCTATTACAAGATGTGGGCACGATAACAATAAAACAAGGATGTCGACTTGTAACTAAAGAGACGACTGTTCAAACGCCGTTAACAACAACGAGCACAAATATAATAAGTCCTAAAATAATCACGTTTAAGGCAATCAACCTGTCGTACAATATTTCCAATATAGAAAGTGAGGAGATGAAAACCTCAATCTGGTCCAAAATAGAAAAGAATGACGAACATGTACCGCTTACAAAAATAAGAAAAATATTGTATTCCCAGAGTGCACTATTTACTTAATAAGACCAGACTTTAACGCGCGTGGGTACCACATATGGATTATTACCAACTGATTTTAAGTTGAGAATACTATTGATCATATATTTTGCATTCAAAATACTTCTGACTGTGAAAAAATTACTAAATTTTTATTATAAAAGGACATCCGGACCAAAAAAAAAAGATCAAAAGTAGGAACACGGGGAAACGCATCAATCCTGAGAACCCCATCGACCAGTACAAGATTCAAGTACATAAATATCCCCCTTGATAATTCTTATGGACCCGTGCACCATATAACTGTATAATTATGATATTTCATGAACCCAGATTATTTATGTGTCGCAGATTCAAGTGCTGAATCCCTTTCGACCATCTCTCGGCATCCATCCTATCACACCTATCAAACGCGAAAAGTTACTATCGCTGTTATCCCATAAACGTTACTAGATAACTTCTGAAAAATAGACCTAGAAACCAACCACTGGATTACAGAAACCAAAAGTAAGCCCTGTGACTAACCCCTCAGTGACAATATACTCCTCCCACAAGTTAAAGACGATACGTTGAAGTAGTCACTAAAGTTTGATGTCGACCCATTCCAAATACAAACATCAATACCCCCGTGATTAACCAAGGAATCACCGCAAAAGCTAATAGATACAAGCCATGCACGAAGAATTTTAGAAGAGAACTATAATCTCTAAGTGCACGAACGAAAAATTTTATACGAGAAATACATTCTTTATGTGCTTTAAAATACCCCCATAATGAAATGCTGATAAGAGAATCAACCCAACTATTGCCGGCGTGATCCTAGTGTTCAACCCCTTAACAATAAAGCACCTTATGAACTATCCAAAAACAGCAGGTGAGAATGAACTCTGATATCAAATTTCCACCCACCTGTAGTTGGAAGTATCATTTCTCGTTTGATAATTAGAGAAAGCACTTCGTCTAAGATGAATCCAACCATGTTCGAATTATTCTGTGAAGAAACTATATTGTAAGTGTTTTTTAGATTTTTGCCAAGACGAAAAGAGTGAAGGACAATAATTTACAACAGAAGGAGTGAGTACGCTAAGAGACACATAAAGTGATGAAGTGGGTGTGAATTTACATATGTCACATTTTAATAGTTTTGATAAATTAACAACTTCGATAACTTATTATCAGAATTATATAACGAACAAACCCAGTGAAAGTGTTTTAATGACTACCAGTGAATGTAGTGAACATATCATTATATGCTTCAAATCATTCATATATATATGTATATATATATATATATATATATATATATATATATATATATATATATATATATATATATATATATATATATATATATATATATATATATATATATATATATATATATATATATATATATATATATATATATATATATATATATATATATATATATATATATATATATATATATATATATATATATATATATGTATTGCTAGTTACTTAGATAGAGTTAATGTAAAATCGATGTATTTCCCCATTAATTTAGCGTAGATAGAAAGCATAATTATCCTATAGTTAGCAAAGGATAAAAACTTGTAAAAGGTAAATTCTCAAAAAAAATCTTGTTGTAATAGTAGAATAGTCCCAACCACATAAAACATTTCCCATGATAATGTTTGATACAGTGATACAGTACAGTTGGAAATGTAGGAGTCATCAGTGTTAGATGTAGAAAAAACAAAAAAAAAATCTTTAGTAAAGTAGCTAGGCTGTAACCATAGGTAATCTTAGTCCGGTGGAGGAACATTAGAAAAGGATATATAATAAAATAAGAAAAGTAACACAGAAAATTTTTTAAGCACTCCTGATTAAGCTTAAATAAAAGTATAAAATAATACAATGTCAATTAAAATTATGTAGGACAAATACTAAATAAATCGTGAATATTTCAAAAACCCAAGGGCAAGCAAATCCTAATTACGAGACGTCATTAAATATTGGGAAGGGTAATATATACCGTGAGTTATATGTGATATATTTAAAATATAAAAAAGAAAATAAAACTGTTTCCTTCTAAGGATACTTCCGATAAATGCCTCGTAGCATTCCAGACGTTTTGAAGTTTGGAAAAGCTAACGGTCGAATTACGGCACTAATCAAGGAAGACGGTTTTGAATTTCGCGAACATACTTGACAATAAAAAAATCACGAGACAATGTCTTATACAGGAAGTTTCAAGTTATCATAGGAATATGAATGTCTAATCATCAAAATATTGAAAATAAATTATTGGACGGGCATATAGGCTCGACTCCTAAAATGCTTATCCCTGTAATGTTGTGCTTTATTTGTGTAGATTTATTTTTTATTTTAGTTCTCAGTTTAGGATCGCTAAAGTTATTATATAAACTGCAAAAATATTTATGGTGTCGGAGCAGTAATTTTAATTTTTTCATTAAAACTAGAAAAATACCTGAAAACTTTAAAATTAGTTTCGCTTCTTACATCATTTAAGACGTAAGAAGTGAATGCAGTATTTATACACGTTTATCCTTCGACAAGATAATTTTAATTTATTTTAGTTCTCAGTTCAGGATTGCTAAAGTTATTGAGTAAACTACAAAAATATTTGTGTTATATGAGCAATAATTTCAATTTTTTAATTCGAACTAGAAAAATACTAGAAAATTTCAAAATTAGTTTAATTTTCGTTTCGATTCAATTAACTCGTTACGTTACTTTATTTTATCTTTTAAGAGAAACTTATCTAAATTTCTATTTAGAAATATGGTGTACAAAATTGTTATGATTAGGCATGGCGAAAGTATATGGAACAAAGAAAACAAATTTTGTGGCAGGTTTGATGCTCCCTTAACTGTATTCAGTTAACATGGGCTAGGTGTCATTCTTTGTTGTAACATCAAGTAGCTAACTAATTCGAATGTATGCAATTGTTTGTTATTCCAATGATCGTCTTTTAATGTAAACTTGTTTGAGTCATAAACTAGGAAAGAGACTCCGGGTTACAGCTACCACTGAAACTCGGTTACCGCTGTAATCTGGCTAGCTTGCAGCTATCCCTGGAACCACCATATATCAGTTACTATGGGCAAGAGATCGTTCTTTATTGTAAATTTGATCTGACTCCTTTTTTAGGAGCTATGGGTTTTTATATTTCTTAACATTGGACGTGATCGTCTCTTACTAGGTTGCTAGCTACCGCTGCAACCCGGATGATATTGCAGGATGTTAGCTTTATTTTTTGTGTAGTAAAGTTTTTTATTAGTAGAAATTTGGATTGCTCTATTTTGATATTGTTTTTGGTTATTCTTTCTTTTTTTCCACTCGCGTGAGACCATATTTTTTCAAGGTTTAAAATTATTAAGTACACAAAATCCCATGTCGAGTATCTAAAACCTAGCATAAAACAAAACTAATTATAAAATTTTCAGGTATTTATCTTGTTTGAATTACAAAATTAGTATTATTGGTTAGACACCATAAATATTTTTGCAGTTTACATAATAAGTTTAGCGATTCTGGACTGAAAACTAAAATAATTGCATTTATGAGACAATAATATGGAGATATGTACTTTACGGGTTACAAACCAAAAAAAGTTTGGTTCCAGGATACAATAATAAATTTGAACTGAGATGAAAAAAATTTTCTTCCAGGAGACAAAAAGCAAAACTAATTTTAGAATTTTCATGTATCTTCGAACATTTGAACCTTTTATAATTTATAATGATGTATAATATAAATACTGTAATCTTAAGTATAGTGAAGTTGCGTATGCAAGTTAGTATAGGGAAGAGTTCGTTCTTTATTATAATTATATACTAATTATGACGTCACTCTATTCACGTCATAGCTCTAATATAAAACTATGATGACGTTCATTATTTATCTAGTAGGGTTTCAGACAAGGTATTTCTAATGATGTACTTTTGTTTTGATCTGACTCTATTTTTAGGAGTTTTGGGTTTTTATATTTCTTAGCATTGGACTGATCGTCTCTTACTAGGTTGCTAGCTACTGCTGCAACCCAAATTCACATATATATTTATTTATGAGAGGCAGCCTGGCCGAGTGGTCCAAGGCACTGGTGTTAGCCACCAGTCTCTTCAGAGGCGTGGGTTCAATTCTTACCGCTGGTATACGATTATGTTTGAAAGACTGCAGTGTGAAAAGACATCAAAATGCAGTTTTTGGTGGAAAAATTTATTCTCTTTTAGAAATAATTTATTTTAGTTACTATAGATTTTTAACCCAATTAATTTCCTTTAAAATGAGCTATTGAACAACCCTCTACGATGTTCCAGTGCCAAGCTATCTCTGGATAAAAAAAAAGAAAAAAAAGAAAAAAAAGAAAAAAATATCCCGTTTAGGCAGAATGTTGTAGTAGCTGCCACTTTTCTTGATTTTCAAGCCAATATATTTCCCTTGCTGTTCAAGCCAAGGGACAGAAATTTTACTATGCAGGGGTTTCGGACAAGGCGGTTCTAATGGTGTACTTTTTGTTTTGATCTGACTCTTTTTTTAAGAACTATGGGTTTTTATATTTCTTAACATTGGACGTGATCGTCTCTTACTAGGTTGCTAGCTACCGCTGCAACCCGGAAAGGGCATTCAGGAGGCCCATGCTGCTGGCCGGATATTGAAAGAAAAAGGGTACCAATTTGATGCTGCTTATACATCAGTTTTGACTAGAGCCCAACATACACTGAAAAATATTCGTGAAGAAATTGAGCAGCCTACCCTTCCTTTTGAGATGACTTGGCGACTAAATGAACGACACTATGGGGGCTTGACTGGTCTTAATAAGGCAGAAACTGCTAGAATATATGGGGAGAAGCAGGTCCAAATATGGAGACGTGGTTTCGACAGCCCCCCACCACCACTTGAAAAGTCGAGTGAATTCTACAAGATTATAAATGAGGATCCAAGGTACAAAGGTGGACCTAGCAAAGAAGAACTTCCAAAGTTTGAGTCCTTGAAAATGACCATTGAAAGGACACTACCATTTTGGAACAAAGTTATTGTTCCTCAAATGAAGAAAGGAAAGCAAATCCTTATTGCTGCCCACGGAAATAGCTTAAGAGGTATTGTAAAACATTTGGATCAAATGTCTGATGAAGCTATTATGGAAATAAACTTGCCAACTGGAATACCTTTCGTTTATGAACTGGATGAAAATTTGAAACCGATTAAATCTATGCAATTTCTTGGTAATGAAGAAACCGTGTATAAGGCTATGAAAACGTCAACCCCAAAATCTCTAACAGGGAAGAAAAGGCCTTCGCCAGAAGATTCTATTCTGGATTCAAGTGGCGAATGCTTACGACAGGAATGTGAGAAAACAAATGCAGAAAATATCGTAAGAATTTCGGAGCTGTTGGAAACTTTATAATCAGACGTAAAAGAAATTAGAGAGTCCCTTCATAGCGTGAAGACTGACGAGTAAACTATACAGATAACTGTTTGGGAATAGGGTGAAAGATGCACGTACGTGAAAGGTGACGCAAGCTAAATTAGTAATGGGGTAGATGCTCTGAAGCGTAAGATGAAAAATTAGGATTAACTTGTGAACGATTTATTTGCCCAAGTTAAATCATTAAAAAATCACTCTCTTGTGTTGCAGCATAAGGAAAGAAAAAACAACTTATTGTTTTGGAATGTGACGACTGATTCATTGTCAGATGCAAAAATACCATTAAAAGAGTGCTGAATGAGGGATTAGAAATGGAAGTGAAGAATATTCCTCCATTTTCAGTGGTACATGAAGCGAGTAACTTTATCAAAATCAAAGTTACTGATTATAAGGACCAATACGGCATATTAAAAAATGCAAAGACTTATGAGGAAAGGACTTGCAGTTTGGAAAACCAGTTTTTATTAGGGATGATGTTAGTAGAGAGATGCGCCAAATTAGAAAGGAATTGGTGGTGAAAAGAAAATATTTGATGGAGAGAGGTGTTGAGTGCTGGATACCACCCGTGGTACCGCCGGTTCTTTCTATTAAATCTGCAGGCAATGTTGAAAAGGTTGAATGGTTCAAAGCGTTAAAAATGTAAATAGTGGTTTTGAGCTAGTTATTTATAGTGTTTGAAAAATTATAATTTTTTTTTTTTTTAGAGAATATATGAAAAGTTATTAATTATGAAGGTTATTAAATTTTGGTTTGCTTATAAATGAAGTTGTGAGCCATTATTAACCCACTGAATTTTATTTTGGGAGTTGATATGCGTATACATATCGATCGGTTTGTTTATTTGTTTTCTTTAATTTTTGTTTCTTATGTCGGTTTTGACGGAATATATTTTGTTATTTTTTTTTGTATTTATACAGGTCTAGATATATGTTTAGTAGATAATGATTTTTTTCGCCACCGCCACCCTCTACCGTCACATACATTAACTTTTATTGATGATGGGATGGTTAGAGATATCGTTTTACCTCCTGGGAACAGTAGTGTCTTGCAACTTGAAAGTCGAAGGATTGATTTTTCAGCCAGTTTAATGAAAGAATAAATATAAATTTAGATACTAATGCTACTGATATTCTCACAGATGAACCATTAAGGAATATCTTTAAGGAAGGGATAATACCCTTGCGTTGTTATAGGGGCCGTTTTGGCGTAAAGATATTTCATTTGAATTGTCAGGGATCAAGTTTTGGGCATAATTTTTTTTTTATTGGAATTAATAAATACTAATGTCTTTCAGGTGATCGCTTTAACTGAAACATGGTTAAATGATAATAACTCGCAATTACTACATATCCCTGGTTATAATTTATATGTAAGGAATCGCGAGTATTACCAACATGGAGGCCTAGCAGCTTACATTCAGGCTGATTATAAGGTTTCAATAAGGGAAGATCTTACAATATATAGAGAGAAACTTTGCGAGTGTTTTGATTTACATATAACTAGAGAATTTGAATTTTTGTATTGTTGTAGTATATAGACCTCCACAGAGCCTGCTCCAAGACTTTATGGACCTATTTGAAGAACAATTAATGAAACTTCCAATTAACTCTCTGCCATGTTTTATTATGGGGGACTTTAATATTGACCTTATAGATCAGTCATCTGCTAGCACTGAATTTATTAATAGAAGTTTATCTAATGGGTTTCATCCTTGTATAAACGGACAAGGCGGTTCTAATGGTGTACTTTTTGTTTTGATCTGACTCCTTTGTTAGGAACTATGGGTTTTTATATTTCTTAACATTAGACGTGATCGTCTCTTACTAGGTTGCTAGCTATCTTACTAGGTTGCTAGCTACCGCTGTAACCCGGATTAATTATTATCAAACCTGATTACAAACAGGAAAAAGCCTACGGCTTTTTCTTCTTTGAAATAGTAAGAGACGAACCTCAAACAATCAAGTAGCTAACTAAGTCCAATGTATGCAATGGTTTGTTATTTCAATGATCGTTCTTTAATGTAACAGCAACCCGGATCAATTAACATTAACATGGGTTAGAGGTCGTTCTTTACTATAATTTTGTTACTATATACTATATATTACCTAAACTATAGTTAAGTGGCCTATAAAATTTAGTATAGGCAAAAGGTCGTTCTTTATTATAACGATTAAGCCAAAAAAGAAAATTTTGGTTCCAGGAGTTTCGGTTACTATTGAGACAAGTAGCTATTATTACTATAGAGTTCATTACCATGAACTGTTTGATTGCTTCAAAATTGAAATATCTTTGAAAAGACTGCAGCATGAAAATACATCAAAAATGCAATTTTTTTGACAAAATTGATTCTACTTTAAAAGTATTTTATTTTTAATTACAAAAGTGACTAGATGTTGCAATTTCCTTTAAAATGAGCTATTATACAGCTCTCTATGATTTTCCAGTGCCCAGCTAGCTGAGAAGAAAAATCAAGCGGAAAGAAAAAAATATCCCGTTTGTGGGGAATAACGTGGTAAAAGTCAATTTTCTTGATTTTCAAGCCAATATATTTTCTTTGTTATTCAAGCCAAAGGGCGGTAAGTTTCCTTAATAGGGGTTTCGGACAAGGTGGTTCTAATGGTATACTTTTTGTTTTGATCTGACTCTTTTTTTAGGAGTTAGGGGTTTTATATTTCTTTACATTGGAGGTGATCGTCTTTTACTAGGTTGCTAGCTACCGCTGCAGCCCGGATCCCCCCAAAAATTACTGTGTTTTATATAATAATGGATAATTATGTATAAAAAGACCTAATTGACAAATCAGTTACTATGAGCGAGAGATCGTTCTTTACTGTAAACATTGTAAATAGTAACCTTTGATTGCTGTAAGCATCATCTATATAAGGGTTTCTTATAACACTTCAGTTACTATGGACTGAAGATCGTTCTTTAATGTATAAACTGTTCCGCAGTTGCCAATCCATACCTTGGAAGCTTTTCGTTAAACTGACAACATTTCTTTTGGATATTGCCATGAAGCTTTGCCAAAGCATTTCTAGCCGACTTTTCAACAGCATCCGCTCTTTCAAAGAGAATTTTAATCTGTAATTTCGAATACTTTTCGTGATCCCGATAAAACATGCGTAAAATGTTTCTCAATTTACAAAGATCAGCCTGCATTTTTGCCATCTTCTTGTATTTCTGAATGTAATTTTTCCCTTTGTCCTTATGCGTTCTTCGGTACAACCTCGCAGAGAATTTAATTTTTTCATTATAGCTTTTGTCACCCCAGTATCTACCCATTATTCTGGTAGCAACTTTTTTCTTATGTTTGTTTCGGTAATCTATATCGTTATCATACCGTTCCTTGCTCTTTTGTTTCGCTGTCTCAATTTTCCCTTCTCGATACCCCTGATCCGTAAGATACCTCTGTTTTGCTCTGTCATATTTCATTTTCTTAAATCCTGGATCACAAGACATCTTAGTAGCAATCCTTACGCGTGCTCGAGCTTTATTGCGTTTGGTGGCATTTTTATCTCTTTTAAATAAACTTTTCTTATATTTCAGGATGTTAGCTTTATTTTTTGTGTAGTAAAGTTTTCTATTAGTAGAAATTTGGATTGTTCTATTTTGATATTGTTTTTGGTTATTCTTTCTTTTTTTCCACTCGCGTGAGACCATATTTTTTCAAGATTTAAAATTATTAAGCACACAAAATCCCGTGTCGAGTATCTAAAACCTAGCATAAAACAAAACTAATTTTAAAATTTTCAGGTATTTATCTTGTTTGAATTACAAAATTAGTATTATTGGTTAGACACCATAAATATTTTTGCAGTTTAAATAATAAGTTTAGTGATTCTGGACTGAAAACTAAAATAATTGCAATTATGAGACAATAATATGGAGATATGTACTTTACGGGTTACAGGATACAATAATAAATTTGAACTGAGATGAAAAAAAAATTTCTTCCAGGAGACAAAAAGCAAAACTAATTTTAGAATATTCATGTATTGTGGTTGTTTAAATTAAAAAATATCTATTACTGATTAGGCATCATAAATATTTTTGCAGTTTACATAATAATTTTAGCGATTAAGCCAAAAAAGAAAATTTTGGTTCCAGGAGTTTCGGTTACTATTGAGACAAGTAGCTATTATTACTATAGAGTTCATTACATGGACTGTTTTATTGCTTCAAAATTCAAATATCTTTGAAAAGACTGCAGTATGAAAATACATCAAAAATGCAATTTTTTTGACAAAATTGATTCTACTTTAAAAAGTATTTTATTTTTAAATACAAAAGTGACTAGATGTTGCAATTTCCTTTAAAATGAGCTATTATACAGCTCTCTATGATTTTCCAGTGCCCAGCTAGCTGAGCAGAAAGAAAAAGCGGAAAGAAAAAAATATCCCGTTTGTGGAGAATAACGTGGTAAAAGTCAATTTTCTTGATTTTCAAGCCAATATATTTTCTTTGTTATTCAAGCCAAAGGGAGGTAAGTTTCCTTTATAGAGGATTCGGACAAGGCGGTTCTAATGGTGTACTTTTTGTTTTGATCTGACTCTTTTTTTAGGAGTTGGGGGGTTTTATATTTCTTGACATTGGAGGTGATCGTCTCTTACTAGGTTGCTAGCTACCGCTGCAACCCGGACAAGGATATGAAAAAGAATTTGACAAAATTCAATATCCGTCGGATACAGCTTGCAGATATCAGGGTGACATTGCCAAGTAACCTGCTGCCCAATTTTTGGTTTTGAATGTTTACTCAGATTGTTATAGGTGACTTCAGCCATCATAATTTCCTTGTCAGATCTAGTTCTAGAGCATTTTTCAATAGTTGTCTCGTGTTTTTCAGGACAGTTTGTTCTACTACACAGAGAATTTTTTGCCAAATATTCAGTAGAACTAAACGAACTGTTTAAAACACAGTTAGAAATGCTTTTTTCTTGAGTCGGTGTTCCAGGAATTTTTTCTAAATCATTAGTCTTACAAACACATTTACTAATAACCCTAACAGGCTCGTCTTCGCCATAATTGAAAAACATTGCTTTTCCTTCGCTGTTGATAGGTATGCTTGTATATATATTTTTATTGCTGCTACATAAACTGCAATTGCTCCTTCCAAAATTAATATACGAATTTTCTAAGAAGTATGCCTCCGTATATTCACTGTGCTGTCGAACATTTTCCATTGCATCTATAAACTGTTCCGCAGTTGCCAATCCATACCTTGGAAGCTTTTCGTTAAACTGACAACATTTCTTTTGGATATTACTATGAAGCTTTGCCAAAGAATTTCTAGCCGACTTTTCAACAGCATCCGCTCTTTCAAAGAGAATTTTAATCTGTAATTTTGAATACTTTTCATGATCCCGATAAAACATGCGTAAAATGTTTCTCAATTTACAAAGATCAGCCTTCATTTTTGCCATCTTCTTGTATTTCTGAATGTAATTTTTCCCTTTGTCCTTATGCGTTCTTCGGTACAACCTCGCAGAGAATTTAATTTTTTCATTATAGCTTTTGTCACCCCAGTATCTACCCATTATTCTGGTAGCAACTTTTTTCTTATGTTTGTTTCGGTAATCTTTATCGTTATCGTACCGTTCCTTGCTCTTTTGTTTGGCTGTCTCAATTTTTGCATGTCTATAATCCTCATAATTAACAAAACACTCCTTGCTGTTTTGTTTGGCTCTCTAAATTTTCGCATCTCGATACGCCTTGTCGGTTGAATATCTTTGCTTTTCTCTTTTCAAGATGTTGTCTCTGTTTTTTGTATAGTAATGTTTTTTTAAATTACGTATAACTCTATTAGAACGCATCTTATTACAAAACAAGAAATATTATTCTTATCTAATTGAAACTTTTTAAGACTCGTATCATGTACCCATAACCTAACAAAAAATAAAACTAATTTTTAAATTTATAAGTATTTTGTTAGTTTGAATTAAAAGATTAAAATTATTGCTCATATATCAT
The DNA here is from genome assembly GCF_049724085.1 of Artemia sp. Qi Xiang Cuo. Classification (NCBI taxonomy): domain Eukaryota; kingdom Metazoa; phylum Arthropoda; class Branchiopoda; order Anostraca; family Artemiidae; genus Artemia; species Artemia sp. Qi Xiang Cuo. The sequence goes on along the minus strand of NC_142805.1, from coordinate 70,631,263 downwards.
AAATATTTTTGCAGTTTACATAATAACTTTAGCGATTCTAAACTGAAAATGAAATATATTAAAAAATTGAATTTTTTGGTCTGAAAATACATAGTAAATTCCACATCGGGTAGTTAGAACCTAACTTAAAATAAAACTAAGTTTAACATTTTCAGGAATTTTTCTAGCTTGAATTAAAAAATTCAAACTATTGCTCGGATACCATGGATATTTTGCAGTTTACACAAGCTGCAAAGAACGCATAAGGGCAAAATTAAAAATTATATTCAGAAGTCCAAAAACATGGCAACAATGCTGGCTGATCTTAGTAAATTTAGAAAAATTTTACGAATTTTTTACCGGGATTACGAAAAATATTCAAAATTAAAGATTAAAATTATCTCTGAAAGAATGGATTTTGTTGAAAAGTAAGCTAGAGATGCTTTCGCAAAACTTCATAGTAATATCCAAAAGAAATGTTGCATGTTTAGTGAAAAGCTTCCAAAGGTATGAACCGGCAACTGTGGAACAGTTTATAGATGTAATGGGAAATTTTATAGATCACTGTGAATATATGGAGGCATAACTGTTCTTTACTTAGTTTCAGCTTTAATTCGATGATCCAGACTTTATGTACTAACTACATCCAAAGACTATGACGTCATTGTTTAACATTGTATATAAAAAATTAAGTTTATCGAAAAAAAAAATTAATTAAAAAAAATTAAGTACAAATAGCGCTAGATCTAGAGATATTCTTTAAAATGAGCCATTGAACAACTCTCTACGATGTTCCAGTGCCAAGCTATCTGTGGAAAAGAAAGAAAGAAAAAAATATCCCGTTTGTGGAGAATAACGTGGTTAAAGTCAATTTTCTTGATTATCAAGCCAATATATTTTCTTTGTTATTCAAGCCACAGGGCGGTAAGTTTCCTTTATAGGGGTTTCGGACAAGGCGGTTCTAATGGTGTACTTTTTGTTTTGATCTGACTCTGTTCTTAGGAGTTAGGGGTTTTTATATTTCTTAACATTGGATGTGATCGTCTCTTACTAGGTTGCTAGCTACCGCTGCAACCCGGATAATATTCAAAGACGGTAAAGCTCCATACTCTTTTCTTCTAAAAGAAGGTAATCTGAATTTTGAACCATGGCCGCCGTAGAGCCATGTAGATGTAAAAAAAGCCAGTGTTCATGCTTGTTTACAAAGAATAATTAAAAATACATGAATGTATTTTTTTGGGTTGAGTGTCATTTGTATTGCTGGGGTCGACTCCCCTCGCACACGTTAGGTCCCTTAGTGGATAAATATCCGCGTTATTTGTGCTTATTAATTTTATGGGTTATTGGTAATGATGGCAAATATCAGACTTAACTTATTGCTTTTTTTATAAACAGATACCATTCAACACAATTAAGAAAGGTCGTCAAAAGTCTGTCTATTGCTCTTAAAAACTGCTTATTTGAAAATGTCAATTTTCTTTTTATGTTGTTCTATTTATTTAAGAGCGAGAGAGGATGGGCATATGTAGGTTTTATTTTTGTAGCTAGACATAAGACATACCTTAGTACTTCAGTTTAATTAAATCTACGTTCAATGTTTTGTTACAACAAGCATCCTTGATTGCTATACTTTGCGCACCTTAGACTAAATTAGTCTATGTTACTAAGGATTTGATTAAGTTTTAGATGTCTTATTTTCGTTAGTGTTATTCCTATCCCCTTTCAAAGGATAATAGAAAGGTTGGAACAGAAAATAACCAAAGGTAGGAAGCTAGTGGTCTACTGAGAACGACAACAGGCGTTGGACCACGTCTTGTGGGAAGCCTGGGGAGGAAATAAAGGCCCTTGATTGTTTTTTGTAATTTTTTGTGTAAACGACCGTAGGAAGGGATATTTCTCAATCCTTCAAGTGTAAGAAATTAGTATTTTTATGCCAATCAGGGCCAGTCAAAACAATACTTAAAGGTTGAATAGACACTTCTGTGAGCTAGTTAAGTTTTCGTTTTTTTAATCAGAATGTATTGAAAGAGAAACAGAGTTTACTTTCTTATAGCTCCGAGGCGAAAAAAAAAGGATAAAAGCGTTTTAATTTCATTATATTATATCTATGACGTACGCTGTCCTATAGCTCTGTGTTAAACATTACTTTCAAAGAGAAACAGAGGTATTAATGTCTTTAGCTCCTTGGTGAAAAACTTAATTTCATTAGTTTATATCTATGACGTATACAATTACAGAGAGATCACTGTTCTATAGTTCTGTGACAAAAACATCCTTTAACTTCATTGGTTTATCTATGACATATCTTGTGCTCTAATTTTTGTAACATATTTTCGCAAGTCAGTCACATTATATCTTACCTATACTGACTCAGGTCTCCCTCGGATTTTCCATGAAAAATTCGACCCGTGCCCTAACTAGGATGGATAGTATCCAAAACAAGATATCAGTACAGAAGCGTCTAATTATATGAAATATTTTATTTTAGTGCAGATTATAATTATTTTAGGCCTACACATTGCTCATTCATATGCTTCTTACTCGAGTAATATATGTACCAATAGCCAACTATTGGTAACTTAAACCAAACAACCCATTGGTACGTTTATATGTAGAATTTAACGGAGGATGTGAAATTATATCTCAATCATAATACGTAAAATTTTAAAACCATTTGATCGGTTAAGATACATAGATTGAAACCATGTGTATGTCCAATGGTGACTAAGTAAAACCCACAAGGAATTCCCTATTAATGTGAAGGTGTTTCTCGCTTAACGGATTCTAATAAGACTTTAAAATACTATTTATTTATTTAGTTCTGAAGGATTTGCTCAAACAATAGCCTTCTAAAAAGATATTGATGTCAGTTCTTCATTACGCTTATATTCTTTGCCAAGCATCAACTGGACTCTACACGGCAAGCTTGGAACCCTGCATCTAATTACCTCATTCGAAAAGCGAATATGAGGCACAGATGTTGACTTGTAATTACGGAAAATCCAAGAGAAGAACACGGGGAAACAAAGAAGAACACCTCTGCATTTCAGCCGTTAAACCCGGAGCCCCATGAGAACGTCTAAGCCTAGAAATAGGGAAGACATCAGAAAACTAGTGGGTATAGAGGTCTCCACTAGTCCTTGTTATGTCTTGTTCCCTCATTGTAGTACTGTTTGCGTAAAACCGTGTGGCTATGACGCTGCAACATGCGTTTCTTATACATTATGGACTTGCGTGAACAATGCAGGCATGAAACATATTGTAAAAATAGACCTCAAACTTAATAATGTAGGGTAAATTAGGTTTATTTAATATCGATATTTCCGTTCTCAAAACAAATTTGAAGACATTTCTGTTTTAGATTTTCATTATGAGTACTAATATTAGTGTATTTATTTAATTCTGTCTCATAGCTTAGAAATCAATATACCGAATTAATGCGTGAATTATTGTATGTGTATTTACTTCAAAGAACTTGTGATTCTGCCTCGTTATTTTTATTACAGTAAGTAAATGGCAAATTGGTTATTGAGCATTACAATGAGCTGCCCTGTACAGATACCACCCAGTAGCATCTATTTTCATCATATCTCAACCAACGAAAAGTACTCACCATAACTCCAGGCAATTTCCATCCCAGCTTCGTTTACGAAAACAACAGTTACCTTCGATCGTCGTTTCTTCGACTATGAACCAGATTATGTATCAGGTAACACTATATTTGAACCTCAGTATCAAGTGCTTTAACGAACTATATAATCGCATAAACGCTGAGAAACCCATCGGTCAGTACAAGATATAAATACGTAGATATCGCTGTTGATACTCACTATGGACCCCAGAATAATTTGACAGTATAGTGATGATATTTGAAGCTAAACGATATTAAACGATATTTAAAGTTAAATGACACTTAAAGACATTTGAAGATATTTGAAGACGAAATTAAAGACAATTTGAAGTTTAATTCTGAGAACTTCATCGATCAGCACACGATAAACGATATTTGAAGTTAAATGACACTAAAAGACATTTGAAGATATTTGACGCAGAAATTAAAGACAATTTGAACTTTAACTCTGAGAACACCATCGAGAAGTACAAGATAAACGATATTCAACGATATTTGAAGTTAAAAGATACTTAAAGACATTTGAAGATATTTGAAGCTGAACTTAAATACAATTTGAAGTTTAATTATTAGAACCCCATCCATCAGCACACAATATTTAACAATATTTAAAGTTAAATGATATTTGAAGATGTTTGAAGTTGAATTTAAAGACAATATATTAAAAGAGTCACAATAGTATTACGACAACCCGTTTCAAAAGGCACAAATGAACAATTTTACGCAAGAATACATTCTCTATGTGCCTCAAAAATCCTAAAAATGACATGCTGAGAAGAAAAACACCAACACCTGTAGTGGGAAGAATCATTTCTCAGTTGACTATTAGAACGATATTTAACGGTCATATCCCAGTTGACTATTAGGGAAAACTTACCGTGTTAAGACAACTAGACTCGAACTGTTCCATGAAGAAACCATAACGTAAGTGCTTCGAAATTTTTGCCACGACAAAAGGAGTGAAGGACAGTAATTTACAATAGAAGGGTGTAGTACACTAAGGACACGAAAGGTGATGAATAGATGTGAAGCTACATGTGTCACTTCCTAATAGCTTTGACAATTCAAACATCCCAATAGTGAAAGTGTTCTAAGGTCATCAGTGAATATGATGAACCAAATATTGTATGTTTTAAATCATTCATGTATGTACCACAAGTAGAATTAGGTGTAATATTATCATGTTATTCATTTAACGTAGTGTAGATAGTATGTAGTACGTCATATAGACAGCAAAATCAAAAAAAAAATTAATGTAAAAGTAGAATAGTCCCAACCTTGTTGGAAATGTAAAAATAATCAGTGTTAGATATAGAAAAAAAATCTTTAGTATAGTAGCTAACCTAGAACCATAAATAATCCTAGTCCTGTAGATGAATTTTAGATAGGTATATGGAATAAAATAAGAAAAATAATTGAAAAAAAATTTTAAGCTGTCCTAATGAGCAGTCACTAATAACGGGACGTCATTATTTCATGGGAAGGATGATGTGCACCAGCAGTAGAATACCATATACTTAAAATACAAGATTCTTTTCTTATAAATATGATTTGGGCAGACATTAAACGTTCCCTAATTGAGTTCAAATACCACTTCCAAGAATCTAAATTTTTAATCGGCAAAAAGAGAAACTGCGTTCTATCGTCAGTCAAACAACGACGCTAGTCGTTCGAATTTCGCTAAGATAATTGTAGCAAAAAAAATGTAATGCACAACATTTCTAACTGGTGCGGGTATAGAGTAGTACTGTTTGCGTAAAACCGTGTGATTATGACGCTGCAACATGCGTTTCTTATACATTATGGACTTGCGTGAACAATGCAGGCATGAAAAATATTGTAAAAATAGACCTCAAACTTAATAATGTAGGGTAAATTAGGTTTATTTAATATCGATATTTCCGTTCTCAAAACAAATTTGAAGACATTTCTGTTTTAGATTTTCATTATGAGTACTAATATTAGTGTATTTATTTAACTCTGTCTCATAGCTTAGAAATTAATATACCCAATAATGCGTGAATTATTGTATGTGTATTTACTTCAAGGAACTTGTGATTCTGCCGCGTTATTTTTATTAAGGGAAGTAAATGGCAAATTGGTTATTGAGCATTACAATGAGCTGCCCAGTACAGATACCACCCAGTAGCATCTATTTTCATCATATCTCAACCAACGAAAAGTACTCACCATAACTCCAGGCAATTTCCATCCCAGCTTTGTCTACGAAAACAACAGTTACCTTCGATCGTCGTTTCTTCGACCATGAACCAGATTATGTATCAGGTAACACTATATTTGAACCTCAGTATCAAGTGCTTTAACGAACTATATAATCGCATAAACGCTGTGAAACCCATAGGTCAGTACAAGATATAAATACGTAGATATCGCTGTTGATACTCACTATGGACCCCAGAATAATTTTACAGCATAGTGATGATATTTGAAACTAAACGATATTAAACGATATTTAAAGTTAAAAGACACTTAAAGACATTTGAAGATATTTGAAGCAGAAATTAAAGACAATTTGAACTTTAACTCTGAGAACACCATCGAGAAGCACAAGATAAACGATATTTAACGATATTCGAAGTTGAAAGATACTTAAAGACAATTGAAGATATTTGAAGCTGAAGTTAAAGACAATTTGAAGTTTAATTATGAGAACCCCATCGATCAACACGCGATATTTAACGATAGTTAAAGTTAAATGATATTTGAAGATGTTTGAAGATGAATTTAAAGACAATATATTAAAAGAGTCACAATAGTATTACGACAACCCGTTTCAAAAGGCACAAATGAACAATTTTACGCAAGAATACATTCTCTATGTGCCTCAAAAATCCTAAAAATGACATGATGAGAAGAAAAACACCAACACCTGCAGTGGGAAGAATCATTTCTCAGTTGACTATTAGAACGATATTTAACGGTCATATCCCAGTTGACTATTAGGGAAAACTTACCGTGTAAAGACAACTAGACTTGAACTGTTCTATGAAGAAACCATAATGTAAGTGCTTCGAAATTTTTGCCAGGACAAAAGGAGTGAAGGAAAGTAATTTACAACAGATGGGTGTAGTACACTAAGGACACGAAAGGTGATGAATAGATGTGAAGCTACATGTGTCACTTCCTAATAGCTTTGACAATTCAAACATCCCAATAGTGAAAGTGTTTTAAGGTCATCAGTGAATATGATGAACAAAATATTGTATGTTATAAATCATTCATGTATGTACCACAAGTAAAATTAGATGTAATATTATCTTTTTATTTATTAAAGCAGTGTAGATAGTATGTATTACGTCATATAGACAGCAAAATCAAAAAAAAAAACTAATGTAAAAATAGAATAGTCCCAACCTTTTTGGAAATGTAAAAATAATCAGTGTTAGATATAGAAAAAAAATCTTTAGTATAGTAGCTAACCTAGAACCATAAATAATCTTAGTCCGGTAGATGAATTTTAGATAGGGACGTGGAATAAAATAAGAAAAATAATTGAAAAAAAAATTTTAAGCACTCCTAATGAGCAGTCACTAATGACGGGACGTCATTATTTCACGGGAAGGGTGATGTGCACCAGCAGTAGAATACCATATACTTAAAATAAAAGATTCTTTCCTTCTAAAGATGATTTGGGCAGAAATTAAACGTTCCCTAATTGAGTTCAAATACCACTTCCAAGAATATAAATTTTTAATCAGCAAAAAGAGAAACGGCGCTTTATCTTCAGTAAAACAACGACGCTAGTCGTTCGAATTTTGCTAAGATAATTGTAGCAAAAAAATGCAATGCACAACATTTCTAAGGAAGTTTAAAAGGCAAAAAAATCGTGTGAATGCCGAGTCATCTGAAAAATCTTAAAGAATTCATTGGACGAAAGATTTTTATCCTTGGTCCTCTTGGGCCAATGGCAGCCAGTCCGTACAGCGCAGGACGAAAGAACTGCATTTGGGAGTGGGGTAATTGTGCCTTTTTAAGACGGTCTAGGGAAGTTTGAGCTACCTGGGACCAGGTAACTTTATGGGAGTTTCCTTTGGTTAATTCCGTGAGGGGTTTCGCAATTTGGGCATAATTGCGTACGAATTTTCTAAAGTAGCCAGTAAGGCCTAAAATTCCCCTCAATTCTGTTATAGTTTTGGGGGGTTTGAGGTTTTCAACACATTTTATTTTATCAGGGTCTGGGGATATCTCTCCTTGTGTTACTACTACTCCTAAAACTTTAATTTTGGATTGAAATAAATTTACTTTCTCGGGCCGGCATTTTAAATTGCCTTGCCTGAACTTCTCGAACACCTTAGCTAAAGTTGCCAAGTGTTGCTCAGTGTTTACCCCCACGCATATAATATCATCAACAAAATTAATTATATTCTTTAATCCTCTTAACAGGTGCAATAGGGGTCTACATAACGCGCTTGAACTTAATTTAAGCCCAAATGGTACTCTTAAGTATTCATTCATAAGATCCATATTCGGATGCTGAAAATGCAGTTTTATGGACATCCTTTTTGGCTATTTTCACTTGGTGGTAGCCTTGGGTAAGGTCCAAAGAGGTAAAAATTGTGTTTTTGCTTGAAATTGAGTCAAGAATTTCGTTTATTCTTGGTAGAAGGAATTTATTGCTAACTAATTGTTTGTTGAGAGCTCTATAATCTACAACGAGTCTTAGATCTCCATTCTTTTTTGGTACTAAGATCACTGGTGCGCTATACGGGCTTATACTTGGACGTATAATTTCGTTTTTTTCTAATTCATGGATTTTATTTTTTAACCACTCTTTGTGCTTATATGGCACACGATATGGTTGTTTTGCTACGGGATTACCAGTCGTTAAAATTGAATATTCGTAAAAAGGAAATAAACCGATATCATATTCAGATAAAGAGAATAAATCCTTAAATTTACATAATAATTAGCATAATTTTTTCTTAAGTTCCAAGTCCGTAATATGATCCATTTTAAATCTGTTTAAAAATTGCGATTTAGTCAAGGGATATTCGTTTTTTGAAGTTTTAAAACCGTTAACTAGGTTTCTTTTAGAATTTCCCCATCTATTTAAATCATTTTCCGTTATAACCTCGATTTGGACTAAACAAGTCCCCTTTTTAATTGTAATTGTATCGTTTTCATGGTTATTGGTTACCCAAATAAAACCTTCCCCTTTGTCATAAGATATAATCTTTTCCTCGCATAACAGATTTTCAGGTATTTCAGACGGTGTCGCAAACCATATTTCTGATTTGTTAATTACTGGTTCGATCAACTGTTATATTTGAATTTTTGTATCGTTTTTGGAGGGATTTCTGTTTTCCTTCTCTAAAATCCGTAATATTTTTCCTCCTTTATAGTGTTCGTAGTGACGCAAATATGCAACATTTTGTCACCTTAGGGTTGCGGGTTGGGTTGTAATATTTTCTTCCATATCTCCGCTATTTTTTTAATTTCATTTGATCTCTACCGTCGTAGAGTTTCTATTTTTATGGTTGCGGCTTTAGTGCTGCTATTATTTAAATTCAATTCATTTCTGCAATATCCCCCTGAATAATTGAACAAGTTTCTAACCATAACTCGTCTATGCCAGACATGAGTTTCAAAGTAATTCGCCATTATACCACTAGGACGTTTGTTTACTGTTAAATTATATTCGTAACCTCTGTTACGATTTCTTAAGGTAGAAATTTCTTCCCCTACCTTAGCTAGGTAGACCAATTTCTCGTTGGCTACGTCTAATAGTATTCTATTAGACTTTAGAAAATTTGTCCCTATAGTAGCTTCATATGGGAGGTTATCACATATAATAAAATTTGTCATGAACGTTCTATTATCTCTTTTTAAGTTTAGGCAAATTGACCTTTTTGCATTTAATTTATGGCCTGTAACACTTATTAAATTGGGATTATTAGGGTTCCTTTGTCGCCTAATGTGCAGAGGCAACATATTAAATATGCAAGGGTTTATGATATTTACAGTAGCTCCGCTGTCAACTAAGGCCGTAAAGTAAACGTTTTCTACACAAAAATCATTAAATATAGGTAACTTGTTAATAATATCACTACAAGAAGGCACTAATATTGTCTTGGACCTATTAACTATTCCTGGCACCCTCTGGTCCAACTTATGTTTCTGTGGGGCCCGAAACGTTTCCCTGGGGATTTATTTCATTTGTCGATGCCTGTAATAGATATTCCGGCGTATTAGGTTCCGTAGGCATATTTAAATGATTTAAGTCTCTCTGTCTTCTCCATGTATTATTATGGTAACGTGGGTGTCTCGTGTCAGTGCTGTTTGCAGGCGTTGACTGCCAATACCGTTGGCTTACAAAATTTTGATTTCTTGTTGGCAAATTTTCGTGATTTCTATATGGCATTCTTGCATTATATTGGCCTTGGCGAGTATTTGGGTTTTCAAATCGGTAATTAGTTTCCCTGTTGGGGAGAGGGTTATACAAATTTGGTTGGTACGCCTTATAAGGTACTGATTGGCGCGATCCCCCCTGGCTATAGCCTATTGCACGACCGGTGCTAAAATTTGTTCTTCTGAACAAATGGCTACCGTAATTTTCCGTATTACCAACAGCCTTTCTTGGTATGAAATTGGGGACATAGTGGAACTCTCTCGATTGTAATTATGGCACCTTATTATTGTAGGTTTAATCGGCTGAAAACGTACTGTTTTCTGCCTAGCGGGTTCGGGCGTTTTGTTTCTTTGTGCTACTGGGGAGTTATCCCTTGAAAAGAAATTGGGTGATGCCTGATCGCCCTTGAAGATTAGGTTTATGTTTGAGTTACCTAAGCTATTTATTTTTGCACTACTGTGATTAGCAACCATTTTATCAACTTCGATAAATAGCTCTACCTCTCTGACGGCAAGATCTAACGTCTGAATATTTTTGAATATTACTGCTCTATATAGTTTTGGGGGTAGCCCTTGCAAAAAGGTATTTAGTATGACTTTTTCATACAGCTGCCCCGAACCACTTCCGTATTTTGCTTCTACAGAAATGCGTATGTTATCGAGATATTCCCTTATATTTTGTGAAAAATCAAAGCTTACTACTCCGTGTTTTAGTTTATTTATAGAACTGGTTTCTATAAATCTCTCTTTGAATGCTTTTAACAAGTCATCAACCGTATTTTTCGGCAAGTTGGCGTCATTGCCTATGGTATGTTCGACCTGTTTTAGAAAGGTTAAGGCCTGGCCTCGTAATCGTAGAAGCAGCATGTCTTTTAATGCTCCAACGTCTGTTTTTGTTAATTGTACAAACTGGTTCAATTGGATATTAAATTCGTCAATATCTGACTGACCATTGTATTCCGGGATAGATTTTGCAATCTCTATATTTTTTGCGACTAACTTTTGCACTATTAGCAATTCGCTTAGGTCGTCCATATTTTTTTTTTTAGTATCTGATTAACAAAATCTAATATTTTCTTCAATATTTCTTCCATCACTACAAATGGCGCGTGTCGGAAATTGGAGGAAAACTGCGAACTAGTTAGGCTATTTAAACTTTGTAATTTGAATTTAATTGTTAGAGAGATACAGATGTGTAAGTAAATTGATTAGGCCTATAACCGCTAGGCTACGATAGGAAACCCCTTATATCTCATAGGAGATAATAGCCTACCCCAAAATAGGTTAAGTAAAATGTTAAGTTGATATAAACGCAAAAAAAAATATGGACGACTATTATAACCATGAAAACGATACAATTACAATTAAAAAGGGGACTTGTTTAGTCCAAATCGAGGTTTTAACGGAAAATGATTTAAATAGATGGGAAAATCCTAAAAGAAACCTAGTTAACGGTTTTAAAACTTCAAATGACGAATATCCCTTGACTAAATCACAATTTTTAAACAGATTTAAAATGGATCATATTACGGACTTGGAACTTAAGAAAAAATTCTCTATACTCTATAGTGGAGAGGTCTCCACTCTATACCCACTAGTTTTCTGATGTCTTCCCTATTTCTAGGCTCATGGACGTTCTCATGGGGATCCGGGTTTAACGGCTGAAATGCAGAGGTGTTCTTCTTTGTTTTCCCGTGTTCTTCTCTTGGATTTTCCGTAATTACAAGTCAACATTGGTGCCTCATATTCGCCTTTCGAATTAGGTAATTAGATGAAGGATTCCAAGCTTGCCCGCATAGATTCCAGTTGATGCTTGGCAAAGAATAAAAGCGTAATGAAGAACTGACACCAATATCTTTTTAGAAGGCTATTGTTTGAGCAAATCCTTCAGAACTAAATAAATAAATATTATATTAAAGTCTTATTAGAAACACCTTCACATTAAAAGGGAATTCCTTGTGGGTTTTACTTAGTCACCATTGTACATACACAGGGTTTCAATCTATGTATCTTAACCGATCAAATGGTTTTAAAATTTTACGTATTATTATTGAGATATAATTTCACATCCACCGTGAAATTCTACATATAAACGTACCAATGGGTTGTTTGGTTTAAGTTACCAATAGTTGGCTATTGGTACATATATTACTCGAGTAAGAAGCACATGAATGAGCAATGTGTAGGCCTATAATTATTAAAATCTGCACTAAGATAAAGTATTTTATATAATTAGACGCTTCTGTACTGATATCTTGTTTTGGATACTATCCATCTTAATTAGGGCACGGGTCGAATTTTTCATGGAAAATCCGAGGGAGACCTGAGTCAGTATAGGTAAGATAAAACGTGACTGACTTGCGAAAATATGTTACAAAAATTAGAGCACAAGATATGTCGTAGATAAACCAATGAAGTTAAAGAATGTTTTTGTCACAGAACTATAGAACAGTGATCTCTTTGTAATTGTATACGTCATAGATATAAACTAATAAAATTAAATTTTTCGCCAAGGAGCTAAAGACATTAATACCTCTGTTTCTCTTTGAAAGTAATGTTTAACACAGAGCTATAGGACAGCGTACGTCATAGATATAATATAATGAAATTAAAACGCTTTTATCTTTTCTTTTTTTCGCCTCGGAGCTATAAGAAAGTAAACTCTCTGTTTCTCTTTCAATACATTCTGATTCAAAAAACGAAAACTTAACTAGCTCACAGAAGTTTCTATTTAACCTTTAAGTATTGTTTTGACTGTCCCTGATTGGAATAAAAATACTAATTTGTTACACTTGAAGGACTGAGAAATATCCCTTTCTACGGTCGTTTGCACAAAAAAAACAAAGAAAACAATCATTGGCCTTGATTTAATCCCCCGGCTTCCCACAAGAAGTGGTCCAACGCCAGTTGTCGTTCTCAGTAGACCACTAGCTTCCTACCTTTAGTTATTTTCTGTTCCAACCTTTCTATTATCCTTTGAAAGGGCATAGGAATAACACTAACGAAAATAAGACATCTAAAACTTAATCAAATCCTTAGTAACATAGACTAATTTAGTCTAAGGTGCGCAAAGTATAGCAATCAAGGATGCTTGTTGTAACAAAACATTGAACGTAGATTTAATTAAACTGAAGTACTAAGGTATGTCTTATGTCTAGCTACAAAAATAAAACCTACATATGCCCATCCTCTCTCGCTCTTAAATAAATAGAACAACATAAAAAGAAAATTGACATTTTCAAATAAGCAGTTTTTAAGAGCAATAGACAGACTTTTGACGACCTTTCTTAATTGTGTTGAATGGTATCTGTTTATAAAAAACACAATAAGTTAAGTCTGATATTTGCCATCATTACCAATAACCCATAAAATTAATAAGCACAAATAACGCGGATATTTATCCACTAGGGGACCTAACGTGTGCGAGGGGAGTCGACCCCAGCAATACAAATGACACTCGACCCAAAAAAATACATTCATGTATTTTTAATTATTCTTTGTAAACAAGCATGAACACTGGCTTGTTTTACATCTACATGGCTCTAAGGCGGCCATGGTTCAAAATTCAAATTACTTTCTTTTAGAAGAAAAGAGTATGGAGCTTTACCGTCTTTGAATATTATTTATAATAAAGAACGACCTTTTGCCTATACTAAATTTTATACGCCACTTATTTATATTATAGGTTAGTAATTCCACAGATAGCTTGGCAAGACGATCACGTCCAATGTTAAGAAATATAATTACAGTAAAGATTACATTAAAGAACTAATTTTACCCCGTAGTAACCGAAGGATTATCCGGGTTGCAGCGGTAGCTGGAAATCCGGGTTGCAGTGGTAACTAGCAACCTAGTAAGAGACGATCACGTCCAATGTTAAGAAATAAAAAACTCTAACTCCTAAAAAAAGAGTCAGATCAAAACAAAAAGTACACCATTAGAACCGCCTTGTCCGAAACCCCTGTAGAGGAAACTTTCTGCCATTTGGCTTGAACTGCAAGGAAAATATATTGGCTTGAAAATCAAGAAAATTGACTTTAACCACGTTATTCTCCACAAACGGCATACTTTTTTTTCTTTTTCTTCTTTTCCACAGATAGCTTGGCACTGGAACATCGTAGAGAGTTGTTCAATAGCTCATTTTAAAGGAAATTTATTGAGTTAAAAATCTTTAGTAACTAAAATAAATTATTTCAAAAAGAGAATAAATTTTTCCACCAAAAACTGCATTTTTGATGTCTTTTCATGCTGCAGTCTTTTCAAAGATATTTGATTTTTGTACATAAATCATAATTGTATACCAGCATTAAAATTTGGACCCACGCCTCCGAAGAGACTGGTGGCTATCCGGGTTGCAGCGGTAGCTAGCATTCTAGTAAGAGACGATCGCGTCCAATGTTAAGAAATAAATCCAGGTTGCAGCGGTAGCTAGCAACCTAGTAAGAGACAATCACGTCCAATGTTAAGAAATATAAAAACCCATAGCTCCTAAAAAAGGAGTCAGATCAAAACAAAAAGTACACCTTTAGAACCGACTTATCCGAAACCCCTGTATAGGAAACTTTCTGTCCCTTGGCTTGAACAGCAAGGGAAATATATTGGCTTGAAAATCAAGAAAAGTGGCAGCTACTACAACATTCTGCCTAAACGGGATATTTTTTTTCTTTTCCACAGATAGCTTGGCACTGGAACATCGTAGAAAGTTGTTCAATAGCTCATTTTACTGGAAATTAATTGGGTTACAAATCCATAGTAACTAAAATAAATTATTCCTAAAAGAGAATAAATTTTTCCACCAAAAACTGCATTTTTGATGTCTTTTCACACTGTAATTAACTAGATTACAGTAATTTCAAAGAAGAAAAAGCCAAACGGGATATTTTTTTCTTTTTTTTTTCTTTTGTACCCAGAGATAGCTTGGCACTGGAACATCGTAGAGGGTTGTTCAATTGCTCATTTTAAAGGAAATTAATTGGGTTAAAAACCTTTTGTAACTAAAATGAATTATTTCTAAAATAGAATAAATGTTTCCACCAAAAACTGCATTTTTGATGTCTTTTCACACTGCACTCTTTCAAACATAATCGTATTCCTTGCAATAAAGAAAACACCTTGCCCCTGTTAACTGAAACATAAATAGGGATTATGTAATTTCCAATAGTATCATGGCTCTAGAGATGGCTGAAACCTAGTTACAATAAAAAACGATAATTGGAATAACAAAATTTATAATAAAGAACGACCTCTTGCCTATATTAAAATATCCGATTAATGGCGTTTATGTTAAAGAACAAATTATAAACCTAGTTAGCTCCCTGATTCTTTGAGAGTCGTCTCTTACTACTCCAAAGAAGAAAAAGCATGTAGGCTTTTTCCTGTTTGTAATCAGAGTTTACATAATCTGGGTTGTCAATCCGGGTTGCATTACAGTTCACAGTAAAGAACAATTTCTCGCCCATAGTAACTGATATATGGTGTTTCCAGGGTAGCTACACACTATCCATACTGGTTGCAGCGGTATCTAGCAACCTAGTAAGAGACAATCACGTCCAATGTTAAGAAATATAAAAACCCATAGTTCCTAACAAAGGAGTCAGATCAAATTCAAAAGAATACCATTAGAACCGCCTTGTCCGAAACCCCTGTATAGGAAACTTTATGTCCCTTGGCTTGAAACAGCAAGGGAAATATATTGGCTTGAAAATCAAGAAAAGTAGCAGCTATTACAATATTCTGCCTAAATCCGGGTTGCAGCGGTAGCTAGCAACCTAGTAAGAGACGATCACGTCCAATGTTAAGAAATATAAAACCCAAAGTTCCTAAAAAAGAAGTCAGATCAAATTCAAAAGTAAATCATTAGAACCGCCTTGTCCGAAACCCCTGTATAGTAAACTTTCTGTCCCTTAGCTTGAACAGCAAGGGAAATATATTGGCTTGAAAATCAAGAAAAGTGGCAGCTACTACAACATTCTGCCTAAACAGGATATTTTTTTCTTTTTTTTTCTTTTGTATCCAGAGATAGCTTGGCACTGGAACTTCATAGAGGGTTGTTCAATAGCTCATTTTAAAGGAAATTAATTCCTTTAAAAACCTTTTGTAACTAAAATAAATTATTTCTAAAAGAGAATAAATTTTTCCACCAAAAACTGCATTTTTGATGTCTTTTCACACTGGAGTCTTTCAAACATAATCGTATACCTCCGGGTTGCAGCGGTAGCTAGCAACCTAGTAAGAGACGATCACGTCCAATGTTAAGAAATATAAAAACCCATAGTTCCTAAAAAAGGAGTCAGATCAAAACAAAAAGTACACCATTAGAGCCGCCTTGTCCGAAACCCCGGTATAGAAAACTTTCTGTCCTTTAGCTTGAACAGCAAGGGAAATATATTGGCTTGAAAATCAAGAAAAGTGGCAGCTACTACAACATTCTGCCTAAACGGGATATTTTTTTCTTTCTTCTTTTCCACAGATAGCTTGGCGCTGGAACATCGTAGAGAGTTGTTTAATGGCTCATTTTAAAGGAATTCTCTAGATCTAGCAACTTTTGCACTTAATTTTTTTTTTCAATTACTTATTTTTTACGAAAAACTTAATTTTTTATATACAATATTGACCAATGACGTCATAGTCGTTGGATGTAGTTAGTATTACATAATCCGGGTTGCAGCGGTAGCTAGCAACCTAGTAAGAGACGATCACGTCCAATGTTAAGAAATATAAAAACCCATAGTTCCTAAAAAAGGAGTCAGATCAAATTCAAAAGTACACATTTAGAACCGCCTTGTCCGAAACCCCTGTATAGTAAACTTTTTGTCCCTTAGCTTGAACAGCAAGGGAAGTATATTGGCTTGAAAATCAAGAAAATAGGCAGCTACTACAACATTCTGCCTAAACGGGATATTTTTTTTTCTTTTTTTTCTTTTGTATCCAGAGATAGCTTGGCACTGGAACATCGTAGAAGGTTGTTCAATAGCTCATTTTAAAGGAAATTAATTGGGCTAAAAACCTTTTGTAACTAAAATAAATTATTTCTAAAAGAGAATAAATTTTTCCACCAAAAACTGCATTTTTGATGTCTTTTCACGCTGCAGTCTTTCAAACATTATCGTATACCAGCGGGAAGGTTTGAACCCACGCCTCCGAAGAGACTGGTGGCTAACACCATCCGGGTTGCAACGGTAGCTAGCAACCTAGTAAGAGACGATTCACGTCCAATGTTAAGAAATATAAAACCCATAGTTCCTAACAGAGGAGTCAGATCAAAACAAAAAGTACACCATTAGAACCGCCTTGTCCGAAACCCCTGTATAGGAGACTTTCTCTCCCTTGGCTTGAACAGCAAGGGAAATATATTGGCTTGAAAATCAAGAAAAGTGGCAGCTACTACAAGATTCTGCCTAAACGGTAAATTTTTTCTTTTTTTTCTTTTTTCTTTTGTATCCAGAGATAGCTTGGCACTGGAACATCGTAGAGAGTTGTTCAATGGCTCATTTTAGAGGAAATTAATTGGATTAAAAGTCTATAGTAACTAAAATAAATTATTTCTAAAAGAGAATAAATTTTTCCACCAAAAACTGCATTTTTGATGTCTTTTCACACTGCAGTCTTTCAAACATAATCCTATACCAGAGGTAAGATTTGAACCCACGCCTCCGAAGAGACTGGTGGCTAACACCAGTGACTTAGACCACTCGGCCAGGCTGCCTCTCATAATTTGGGTTGCAGCAGTAGCTAGCAACCTAGCAAGAGACGATCAGTCCAATGTTAAGAAATATAAAAACCCAAAACTCCTAAAAATACAGTCTCGGCCAGGCTGCCTCTCATAATTTGGGTTGCAGCAGTAGCTAGCAACCTAGCAAGAGACGATCAGTCCAATGCTAAGAAATATAAAAACCCAAAACTCCTAAAAATACAGTCAGATCAAAACAAAAGTACATCATTAGAACTACCTTGTCTGAAACCCTACTAGATAAATTAGAGCTATGACGTGAATAGAAATACACGAAATTATATTTTTGTTTCTGAAGACGTCATGAAATAATACCATTGCGCCATGACATAAAATCATTACGCCGTGACGTCATAATTACTATATAAGAAGCGTCAGATCTGTAAATGTTCTCATTCATAATTAGATAATGGTTAGATCAAAGCAAGGTATACGCAAGTTAAAAAAACAGTACTACACAAACAACAGAGAAAGTATCTCGAAAAGAAAAAAATCAAAGGTATTCAACCGACCAGGTGTATCGAGAAGTAATAATTGAGAGAGCAAAACAAAACAGCAAGATGTGTTATCACAATGATGAAGATTATAGACATGCAAAAATTGAGACAGCCAAACAAAAGATCAAGGAACGGTATGGTAATGATGAAGATTACCGAATCAAATATAAGAAAAAAGAAAAGCAAAGGTATTCAACCTTCCAGATGTATCGATATCACAATGATAAACTTTATAGAGAAGCAACAATTGAGCAGGCTAGACAAAAGAGCAAGGAACGGTGTGATAATGATGAAGATTACCGAAACAAACATAAGAAAAAAGTTGCTACCAAAATAATGGGTAGATACTGGGGTGACAAATATAATAAAGAACGACCTCTTACCTATACTAAATTTTATACACCACTTAATTATAGTATAGGTTACTAATTCAACAGATAGCATGGCACTGGAACAGTATAGAGAGTTGTTCAATGGCTCATTTTGATCCGGGTTGTTACAGTAAAGAACGATCTCTCTCCCATAGTAACTGATATGTTACATTAAAAGACGATCATTGGAATAAAAAGTTATTGCTGGCATTGGACTTAGTTAGCTACTTGATCGTTTGAGGTTCGTCTCTTACTATTTCAAAGAAGAAAAAGCTGTAGGCTTTTTCCTGTTTGTAATATTTTCCTGTTTGTTATCAGGGTTTCAGCGGTATCCGGGTTGCAGCGGTAAGTAGCAACCTAGGAAGATTACATTAAAAGACGATCAAAATTAAAAACCGCTACTATTTTAAGGCTGAGCTTCTTGGGAATATTAAGAGGATTTTTGAATCCAATAAAAAAGCGTTTTGTGCATCCAGGGTGTCAAAAGAGCATCGGTGAAATATCTAAAATTAAAAACGGCTACTATATTAAGACTGTTCTTCCAGGAAATTTTGAGTGGGATTTTAAGTTGAATAAATATGTGTATTTTGTATCCAGTTTGTCAAAAGAATATCGTTGAAATATCTAAAACTAAAAACGGCTATTATATTAAGGCTGAGCTTCTTGGAAATTTTTAGTGGGATCTTGAATTCAATAAAAAGGCGTTTTGTGCATCCATGTTGTCAACAGAACATCGGTGAAACATCTAAAATTAAAAAAAGCTACTATATTAAGGCTGAGTTTTCTGGGAATATTGAGAGGGATTTTGAATTCAATAAAAAGGTTTTATGTGCATCTAGATTGTCAAAAGAGCATCGGTGAAATATCTAAAATGGAAAATGGCTACTATCTTAAGGCTGAGTTTTCTCGGAATATTGAGAGGTATTTTCAACTCAATAAAAACGCGTTTCGTACATCCAGGTTGTCAAAAAAGATTCTGGTAAATATACGAAAGTAAAAATGGCTACGCTAAAATGGCTGAGCTACCTGTAACTATTGAGAAAGGTTTCGAATTAAAAAAAAAAATGTTTTGTGCATGTAGGTTGCCTAAAGACAATTAGTGAAATATCTAAAATTAAAAACGGCTACTATATAAAGGCTGAGCTACAAGGGAATATTGAAAGGGATTTTGAATTCAATAAAAAGGCGTTATGTGCATCCAGGTTGTTAAAAGAGCATCGGTGAAATATCTGAATTAAAAATGGTTGCTATGTTAAGGCTGAGTTTCCAGGGAATATTGAGAGGGATTTTTAATTAAATAAAAAGGCGTTTTGTGCATTCAGTCAGGTAATAAACCGTTAATGAAGTACATAAATTAAAAAAAGGCTGTTATGTAAGTTCCTAGCTTTCTTGGTATATTGAGAGGAATTTTGAATTCAATTAAAATACATTCCTCATATATAGGTTGTCATAGTAAAGACCGATCTCTCGCCCATAGTAACTGATATATGGTGGTTCAAGGGGTATCTGCAAGATATCCAGATTGCAGCGAAATCTGGGTTGCAGCGGTAGCTACCAACCTAGTAAGAGACGATCAGTCCAATGCTAATTATGATAAGAAAGAAATTATAAACTTAGTTAGCTGTCTGATTCTTAGAGGATCGTCTTTTACTATTCCAAAGAAGAAAAAGCCGTAGGCTTTTTCCTGTTTGTAATCCGTGTTGCAGTGGTAGCTTGATAATCCGTATAGCAGCGGTAGGTAGCAACCTAGTAAGAGACGATCACGTCCAATGTTATATCCGGGTTGCAGCGGTAGCTAGAAACCTAGCAAGAGACGATCATGTCCAATGTTAAGAAATATTAAAACCCATAGTTCCTAAAAAAGGAGTCAGATCAAATTCAAAAGTACACCATTAGAACTGCCTTGTCTGAAACCCCTGTATTATAATAAAGAACGAATATTTTACCGATTATCTACTAATAACCATATATGACGTAATAAGTGACATGACGTAATATCGAAAACCAATTGTGTACTAATAACCATATATGATTTAATGAGCGACGTGAAGTAATAATTGAAACAATTAATTTTTATTTTATTTTCGTTTTTAGTTCATAATTGCTAAAGTTATAAACTGCAAAAATATTTATGGTGTCTGAACAATAATTTTAATCTTTTAATTTAGACTAGAAAAATACCTGAAAATTAAAAAATTAGTTTAATTTTTTGTTAGGTTCTTGATACTTGATACGGGACATAAAAATTCAACTAATGGTTACATAATGGTTTCAATCAAGCAAGCTACACGCAAGTTATAAAAAGAGTACTACCGAAAAAACAGAGATAGCATCTTGAAAAGAGTAAAGCAAAGGTATTCAACCGACCAGGCGTATCGAGGTGCGAAAATTGATAGTGACAAACAGCGTTATTTAAATGATGTAGTTTATAGACTTGCGAAAATTGAGACAGCCAAACAAAAGAGCAAGGAACGGTATGATAACGATATAGATTGCCGAAACAAACATAAGATAAAAGTTGCTACCAGAACAATGGGTAGATACTGGGGTGAGAAAAGCTATAATGAAAAAATTAAATTCTCTGCAAGGTTGTATCGAAGAACGCATAAAGACAAAGGGAAAAATTACATTCAGAAATACAAGAAGATGGCAAAAATGCAGGCTGATCTTTGTAAATTGAGAAACATTTTACGCATGTTTTATCGGGATCACGAAAAGTATTCAAAATTACAGATTAAAATTCTCTTTGAAAGAGCGGAGGCTATTGAAAAGTCGGCTAGAAATGCTTTGGCAAAGCTTCATAGTAATATCCAAAAGAAATGTTGTCAGTTTAACGAAAAGCTTCCAAGAAATGGATTGGCAACTGCTGAACAGTTTATAGATGCAATGGAAAATGTTCGACAACACAGTGAATATACGGAGGCGTACTTCTTAGAAAATTCGTATATTAGTTTTGGAAGGAGCAATTGCAGTTTATGTAGCAGCAATAAAAATATATATACAAGCATACCTATCAACAGCGAAGAAAAGCAATGTTTTTCAATTATGGCGAAAACGAGCCTGTTAGGGTTATTAGTAAATGTGTTTGTAAGACTAATGATTTAGAACAAATTCCTGGAACACCGACTCAAGAAAAAAGTATTTCTAACTGTGTTTTAAACAATTCGTTTAGTTCTACTGAATATTTGGCAAAAAATTTTATAATAAAGAACGACCTCTTGCCCAACTAAATTTTATACGCCACTTAATTATAGTATTGGTTAGTAATTCCACAGATAGCTTGGCACTTTAACTTCGTAGAGAGTTGTTCAATGACTCATTTTAAAGGAAATTAATGGGGTTAAAAACCTTTTGTAATCAAAATAAATTAAAAATGGCTCATTTTAAAGGAAATTATTTGGGATAAAAATCTATAGTAACTAAAACAAATTATTTCTAAAAGAGAATCAATTTTTCCACCCAAAACTGCATTTTTGATGTCTTTTCACACTGCAGTCTTTAAAACATAATCGTATACCAGCGGTAAGATTTGAACCCACACCTCCGAAGAGACTGGTGGCTAACACCAGTGCGTTGGACCATTCGGCCAGGCTGCCTCTCATAAATAATATATATGTGAATCTGGGTTGCAGCAGTAGTTTACAGTAAAGATCTATCTCTCGCCCATAGAAACTGATATATGTTGGTTCCAGGGGTAGCTGCAAACTATCCAGATTGTAGTTATATTATCCGGGTTGCAGCGGTAGCTAGCAACCTAGTAAGAGACGATCACGTCTAATGTTAAGAAATATAAAAACCCATAACTCCTAAAAAGAAAAGTCGGATCAAAACAAAAAGAACACCATTAGAATCTGGGTTACAGCGGTAGATAGCAACCTAGTAAGAGACGATCACCTCCAATGTTAAGAAATATAAAACCCTCCAACTCCTAAAAAAAGAGTCAGATCAAAACAAAATGTACACCATTAGAACCGCCTTGTCAAAAAACCCTATAGAGGAAACTTACCGCCCTTTGGCTTGAATAACAAAGAAAATATATTGGCTTGAAAATCAAGAAAATTGACTTTAACCACGTTATTCTCCACAAAACGTGGGATATTTTTTTCTTTCCGATTAATCTTTCTCCTCAGCTAGCTAGGCACTGGAAAATCACAGAGAGCTGTATAATAGCTCATTTTAAAGGAAATTTATACATCTAGTGCCTTTTGTAAATAAAAATAAAATACTTTTTTAAGTAGAATGAATTTTGTCAAAAAATTGCATTTATGATGTATTTTTACAATAAAGAACAACACTTTGCCCATGTTAACTGAAACATAAATAGGGATTATGTAATTTCCAATAGTATCATGGCTGTAGAGATGGCTGAAACCTAGTTACAATAAAAAACGATCATTGGAATAACAAAAAATTGCATACCTTTGGATCCGGGTTGCAGCGGTAGCTAGCAACCTAGTAAGAGACGATCACGTCCAATGTTAAGAAAAATAAAAACCCATAGTTCCTGAAAAAGGAGTCGGATCAAATTCAAAAGTACACCATTAGAACCGCCTTGTCCGAAACCCCTGTATAGTAAACTTTCTGTCCCTTAGCTTGAACAGCAAGGGATATATATTGGCTTGAAAATCAAGAAAAGTGGCAGCTACTACAACATTCTGCCTAAACAGGATATTTTTTTCTTTCTTTTTTTCTTTTGTATCCAGAGATAGTTTGGCACTGGAAGGGAAGATACAGCAAGGGAAATATATTGGCTTGAAAATCAAGAAAAGTGGCAAGTACTACAACATTCTGCCTAAACGGGATATTTTTTTTTCTTTTTTCTTTCTTGTTTTCCACGGATAGCTAGGACCGGATCATCTTAGTGATTTGTTCAATGGCTCATTTTAAAGGAAATTAATTGGGTTAAAAATCTTTTGTAACTAAAGTAAATTATTTCTAAGAGAGAATCCGGGTTGCAGCGGTAGCTAGCAATCCGGGTTGCAGCGGTAGCTAGCAACCTAGTAAGATACGATCACGTCCAATGTTAAGAAATATAAAAACCTATAGTTTCTAACAGAGGAGTCAGATCAAAACAAAGAGTACACCATCAGAACCGTCTTGTCCGAAAGCCCTGCATACAAAACCTTCTGCCTCTTGGCTTGAACAGCAATGGAAATATATTGGCTTGAAAATCAAGAAAAGTTGCAGCTACTACAACTTTCTGCCTCAAGGGGATATTTTTTTCTTTTTTTTTCTTTTTTTTCCACAGATAGCTTGGCACTGGAACATCGTAGAGAGTTGTTCAATAGCTCATTTTAAAGGAAATTAATTGGGTTAAAAATCTATAGTAACTAAAATAAATTATTTCTAAAAGACAATAAATTTTTCCACCAAAAACTGCATTTTGATGTCTTTTCACACTACAGTATTTCAAACATAATCGTATACCAGCGGTAAGATTTGAACCTACTCCTCCGAAGAGACTGGTGGCTAACACCAGTGTCTTGGACAACTCGGCCAGGCTGCCTCTTATAATTTGGGTTACAGCAGTAGCTAGCAACCTAGTAACAGACGATCAGTCCCATGCTAAGAAATATAAAAACCCAAAACTCCTAAAAATAGAGTCAGATCAAAATAAAAGTACATCAGTAGAATTACCTTGTCTGAAACCATGCTAGATAAATAATGAATGTCGTCATAGCTTTATATTAGAGCTATGACGTGAAAAGAAAAACACGAAATTATGTTGTGGTTTCTGAAGACGTCATAAATAATATCATTGCGCCATGACGTCATCACGAAATAAAATCATTACGGTGTGACGTCATAATTACCATGTAAGAAGCGTCAGAACTGTAAATGTTCTCATTCATAATTAGATAATGGTTAGATCAAAGCAAGCTGCAAGCACGTTAAAAAACAGTACTTCACAGACAACAGAGATAGTACCTGGAAAAAAGAAAAGCAAAGGTATTCAACCAACAAAGCGTATCGTGAAGTAATAATGGAGAGAGCAAAACAAAACAGCAAGATGTGTTATCAAAATGAACTAGTTTACAGAGATGCGAAAATTGAGACAGCCAAACAAAAGATCAAGGAGAGTTATCACAATGATGAAGATTACCGCATCAAATATAAGAAAAACCAAAAGCAAAGGTATTCAACCGTCCAGGTGTATCGACAAGTAAACATTGGGACAGCCAAACAAAAGATCAAGGAGCGTTATCAAAATGAAGATTACAGAGAAGCAAGAATTGAGCAGGCTAGACAAAAGATCAAGGAGCGTTATCACAATGATAAGCTTTATAGAGAAGCAACAATTGAGCAGGCTAGACAAAAGAGCAAGGAACGGTTTGATAATGATGGAGATTACCGAAACAAACATAAGAAAAAAGTTGCTACAAGAATAATGGGTAGATACTGGGGTGACAAAAGCTATAATGAAAAAATTAAATTCTCTGCGAGGTTGTACCGAAGAACGCATAAGGACAAAGGGAAAAATTACATTCAGAAATACAAGAAAATGGCAAAAATACAGGCTGATCTTCGTAAATTGAGAAACATTTTACGCATGTTTTACCAGGATCACGAAAAGTATTCAAAATTACAGATTAAAATTCTCTTTGAAAGAGCGGATGCTGTTGAAATTATAATAAAGAACGACTTCTTGCCTCTACTAAATTTTGTACGCCACTTAATTATAGTATAGGTTTGTAATTCAACAGATAGCTTGGCACTGGAACATCGTAGAGAATTGTTCAATGGCTCATTTTAAAGGAAATTAATGGGGTTAAAAGCCTTTTGTAATTAAAACAAATTTTGTTTATTACATTAAGTTATTTTAATTATATTCCTTAAGAAATCATCATAAGTAAACATTTCCCATACGGAAATTGAACTCAAGCCAACTGGGTGAGAGTTATCCCATCCTCTAGACCATTTAGGATGTATTAAAATATCCGATTAGTGAAGTTTATGTTAAAGAACAAATTATAAACCTAGTTAGCTGTCTGATTATTTGAGGATCGTCTCTTACTACTCCAAAGAAGAAAAAGCCGTAGGCTTTTTTTACAATAAAGAACAAACTCTAGCCCATATGTACTGAAATGTCACTATATGACATATTGTGGTTGCAGCAGTATCCGGATTGCAGCAGTATTTAGGTTGTAGCGGTAGCTATCAACCTAGTAAAAAACAATTACGTCCAATACTTTTTCCTGTTTGTATTTTATAATCCGGGTTCAAGCGGTAGTTATAGTAAAGAACGGACTCAAGCCCAAAGAAACTGGACCCTGTGGTTCATTCATATCCGGGTTGCAGCGGTAGCTAGCAACCTAGTAAGAGACGATCACGTCCAATGTTAAGAAATATAAAAACCCATAACTCCTAAAAAAAGAGTCACATCAAAAAAAAGTACACGATTAGAACCGCCTTGTCCAAAATTCCTATAAGGGAAACTTACCGCCCTTTGGCTTGAATAACAAAGAATATATATTGGCTTGAAAATCGAGAAAATTGACTTTTACCACGTTATTCTCCACAAAGGGGATATTTTTTTTCTTCTTCTTTTCCACAGATAGCTTTGCACTGGAACATCGTAGAGATTTGTTCAATGGCTCATTTTAAAGGAAATTATTTGGGTTAAAAACCTTTTGTGCTTAAAACAATGTATTTTTAAAATAGAATCAGTTTTTTACGAAAAATCGCATATTTCATATTATTTACAGTAAAGTACGATCTCTGGCCCATAGTAACTGATATATGGTTCCGGGTTGCAGCGGTGGCTAGCAACCTAGTAAGATTATCCGGGTTGCAGCGGTAGCTAGCAATCCGGGTTGCAGCGGTAGCTAGCAACCTAGTAAGAGACGATCACCTCCAATGTAAAGAAATATAAAACCCCCCAACTCCTAAAAAAAAGAGTCAGATCAAAACAAAAAGTACTCCATTAGAACCGCCTTGTCCGAAACCTCTATAAAGGAAACATACCGCTCTTTGGCTTGAATAACAAAGAAAATATATTGGCTTGAAAATCAAGCAAATTGACTTTTACCACGTTATTCTCCACAAACGGGATATTTTTTTCTTTCCGCTTGATTTTCCTTCTCAGCTAGCTGGGCATTGGAAAATCATAGAGAGCTGTATAATAACTCATTTTAAAGAAAATTGCTACATCTAGTGCCTTTTGTAATTAAAAATAAAATACTTTTTAAAGTAGAATCAATTTTGTCAAAAAAATTGCATTTTTGATGTATATATTTTCATGCTGCAGTCTTTTCAAAGATATTTGAATTTTGAAGCAATCAAACAGTTCATGGTAATGAACTCTATAGTAATAATAGCTACTTGTCTCAATAGTAACCGAAACTCCTGGAACCAAAATTTTCTTTTTTACCTTAATCGCTAAAATTGTTATGTAAACTGCAAAAATATCTATGATGCCTAATCAGTAATAGTAATTTCTTAATTTAAGCAACAAAAATACATGAAAATTTTATAATTAGTTTTACTTTTTGTCTCCTGGAAGAAAATTTTTTTTCATCTCAGTTCAAAGTTATTATTGTATACTGGAACCAAACGTTTTTTGGTTTGTAACCCGTAAAGTACGTATCTCCATATTATTGTCTTATAATTGCAATTATTTTAGTTTTCAGTCCAGAATCGCTCAACTTATTATGTAAACTGCAAAAATATTTATGGTGTCTAACCAATAATACTAATTTTGTAATTCAAACAAGATAAATACCTGAAAATTTAAAAATTTGTTTTTTTTATGCTAGGTTTTAGATACTCGACACGGGGTATTGTGTACTTAATAATTTTAAACCTTGAAAAAATATGGTCTCGCATGAAAGGAAAAAAAGAAAAAATAACTAAAAAAAACTATCAAAACAGAGCAATCCAAATTTCTACTAATAAAAAACTTTACTACACAAAAAATAAAGCTAACATCCTGAAATATAAGAAAAGTTTATTTAAAAGAGATAAAAATGCCACCGAACGCAATAAAGCTCGAGAACGCGTAAGGATTGCTACTAAGATGTCTTGTGATCCAGAATTTAAGAAAATGAAATATGACAGAGCAAAATCCGGGTTGCAGCGGTGCTAGCAATCTAGTAAGAGACGATCACGTCCAATGTTAAGAAATATAAAAACCCATAGTTCCTAAAAAAGGAGTCAGATCAAATTCAAAAGTAAACCATTAGAACCGCCTTGTCCAAAACCCCTGTATAGTAAACTTTCTGTCCCTTATCTTGAACAGCAAGGGAAATATATTGGCTTGAAAATCAAGAAAAGTGGCAGCTACTACAACATTCTGCCTAAACGGGATATTTTTTTTTTTTTTCTTTTGTATCCAGAGATAGCTTGGCACTGGAACATCGTAGAGGGTTGTTCAATAGCTCATTTGAAAGGAAATTAATTGGGTTAAAATTATTTTGTAACTAAAATAAATTATTTCTAAAAGAGAATAAATTTTTCCACCAAAAACTGCATTTTTGATGTCTTTTCACACTGCAGTCTTTCAAACATAATCGTATACCTTACAATAAAGAACGACACATTGCCCATGTTAACTGAAACATAAATAGGGATTATGTAATTTCCAATAGTATCATGGCTGTAGAGATGGCTGAAACCTAGTTACAATAAAAAACGATCATTGGAATTACAAAATTTATAATAAAGAACGACCTCTTGCCTATATTAAAATATCCGATTAATGACGTTTATGTTAAAGAACAAATTATAAACCTAGTTAGCTCCCTGATTTTTTGAGAGTCGTCTCTTACTACTCCAAAGAAGAAAAAGCCGTAGGCTTTTTTTACAATAAAGAACGAACTCTAGCCCATATGTACTGAAATGTCACTATATGACATATTGTGGTTGCAGCAGTATCCGGATTGCAGCAGTATCCAGGTTGTAGCGGTAGCTATCAACCTAGTAAAAAACAATTACGTCCACTACTAAGAAATATAATAGCCCGTAACTCCCTAAAATAGTCAGATCAAAAATATCCGGGAATGCAGTGGTAGCTAGCAACCCTGTAAGAGACGATCACTTCCAATGTTAAGAAATATAAAAACCCATAGCTCCTAAAAGAAATAGTCAGATCAAAAAAAAGTACACCATTAGAACCGCCTTGTCCAAAACCCCCATATAGAAAACTTTCTGTTCCTTTGCTTGAGCAGCAAGGGTAGAAAATCAAAAAAAGTGGTAGCTACTGCAACATTCTGCCTACACGGGATATTTTTTTTCTTGTTTTCTTTTTCACAGGTAGCTTGGCACTGGAAAATCGTAGAGAATTGTTCAGTGGCTCAGTTTAAAGGTAATTAATTGGGCTATAATAAAGAACGATATCTAGCCCATGTTAACTGAAATATCAATAGGGATTACGTAATTTTCATCGGTATCTTGGCTGTAAAGATGGCGGAAACCTAGATAAGAACGAACCAATAGAAGTAGTAGTTTTAATAGTGGTAACAGTAAGAGCAGTATTAATAGCAGTTTTAGTAGTAGGAGTAGAGCAGCATGCACATATTACCTTTTGGTCAAATGATCATCCTTTCATCATTCCCTGAAGTTTCTAACTTTGTACCCTAACCCGTTACCGAGCTGTGTCTTTTGATTAATTCAGTACTTCACTCGGCATTCCTCGAAAGCTTTTCTCAAATACAGGCTTATACTTTTTGGGTGCCAAGGGTCAAACATGTGCAGTGTATATTGAACAAAATAAATATGTACTCCATGCATGCAGGTTGTCAAAAGGTTATATGAACAATATCTGAAAGACATAAATTGAGCCTTTGATTACATTAAGGAATAAAGAACGAACCCAAGCCCAAAGATACTGAACCCTATGCCTCATTCATACTATCTTCATTATTTTAGCTAGGTTGTAACTACAACGAGTTTATTTCTTAAAAGTAAACGATACTGCTTGTAGTTCAGCATATTAAAAGTTCTCCCCGATTACATTAAAGAACGATTATTCGAATAAAAAACTATTGCCTACATTGGACTTAGTTAGCTACTTTATCATTTGAGGTTCGTCTCTTACTATTTCAAAGAAGAAAAAGCCGTAGGCTTTTTCCTGTTTGTAATTAGGTGTACATTGTATATTATTACTAAGGCATGTAGTTAATTTTTTACTATTCGGGTTGCTTTTATAACGACATCCGGGTTGCAGCGGTAGCTAGCAACCAAGTAAGAGACGTACACGTCCAATGTTAAGAAATATAAAACCCATATATCCTAAAATACGGAGTCAGATCGAAACAAAATGTACACCAATAGAACCGCCTTGTCCAAAACCCCTGTATAGGAAACTTTCTGTCCCTTGGCTTGAACAGCAAGGAAAATATATTGGCTTGAAAATCAAGAAAAGTGGCAGCTACTACAACATTCTGCCTAAACGATATATTTTTTTCTATTTTCTTTTTTCTTTTCCACAGATAGCTTGGCACTGGAACATCGTAGAGAGTTGTTCAATGGCTCATTTTAAAGGAAATTAATTGGGTTAAAAATCTTTTGTAGCTAAAATAAGTTATTTCTATGAGAGAATAAATTTTTTCAATAAAAACTATATTTTTGATGTCTTTTCATACTGCAGTCTCTTCAAAGATATTTGATTTTTGTACATAAATCATAATCGTATGCCAGCGGTAAGATTTGAACCCATGCCTCTGAAGCAACTGGTGGCCAACACCAGTACCTTGGTTCACTTGGCCACGCTGCCTCTCATAAGTATATATGTGAATTTGGGTTACCGCAGTAGCTAGCAACCTAGTAAGAGACGATCAGTTGAATGCTAAGAAATATAAAAACCTAGTAAGAGATGATCAAGTCCAATGTTAAGAAATATAAAAACCCATAGTTCCTACAAAATGAGTCAGATCAAAACAAAAGGTACACCTTTAGAACCGCCTTGTCCGAAACCCCTGTATAGGAAACTTTCTGTCCCTTGGCTTGAAGAGCAAGGGAAATAAATTGGCTTGAAAATCAAGAAAAGTGGCAGCTACTACAACATTCTGCCTAAACAGGATATTTTTTTCTTTTTTCTCTCTTGTTTTCCACGGATAGCTAGGCACTGGATCATCTAGGAGATTTGTTCAATGGCTCATTTTAAAGGAAATTAATTGGGTTAAAAATCTTTTGTAACTAAAATAAATTATTTCTAAGAGAGATTCCGGGTTTCAGCGGTAGCTAGCAATCCGGGTTGCAGCGGTAGCTAGCAACCTAGTAAGAGACGATCACGTCCAATGTTAAGAAATATAAAAACCCATAGTTCCTAACAGAGGAGTCAGATCAAAACAAAAAGTACAACATTAGAACCGCCTTGTCCGAAACCCCTGTATAGGAAAATTTCTGTCCCTTGGCTTGAACAGCAAGGGAAATATATTGGCTTGAAAATCAAGAAAAGTGGCAGCTACTACAACATTCTGCCTAAACGGGATATTTTTTTCTTTTTTTTCTTTTTTCTTTTGTATCCAGAGATAGCTCGGCACTGGAACATCGTAGAGAGTTGTTCAATTTCTCATTTTAAAGGAAATTAATTGGGTTAAAAATCTATAGTAACTAAAATAAATTATTTCTAAAAGAGAATAAATTTTTCCACCAAAAACTGCATTTTTGATGTCTTTTCACACTGCAGTCGTTCAAACATAATCTTATACCAGCGGCAAGATTTGAGCCCATGCCTCTGAAGAGACTGGTGGCTGACACCAGTGCCTTAGACCACTCGGCCAGGCTGCCTCTCATAATTTGGGTTGCAGCAGTAGCTAGCAACCTAGCAAGAGACGATCAGTCCAATGCTAAGAAATATAAAAACCCAAAACTCCTAAAAATACAGTCAGATCAAAACAAAAGTACATCATTAGAACTACCTTGTCTGAAACCCTACTAGATAAATTAGAGCTATGACGTGAATAGACATACACGAAATTATATTGTTGTTTCTTAAGACGTCATGAAATAATACCATTGCGCCATGACGTCATGAAATAAAATCATTATGCCGTGACGTCATAATTACTATATAAGAAGCGTCAGAACTGTAAATGTTCTCATTCATAATTAGATAATGGTTAGATCAAAGCAAGGTATAAGCAAGTTAAAAAAACAGTACTACACAAACAACAGAGATAGTATCTCGAAAAGAAAAAAGCAAAGGTATTCAACCGACCAGGCGTATCGAGAAGTAATAATTGAGAGAGTAAAACAAAACAGCAAGATGTGTTATCACAATGATGAAGATTATAGACATGCAAAAATTGAGACAGCCAAACAACAGATCAAGGAACGGTATGGTAATGATGAAGATTACCGAATCAAATATAAGAAAAAAGAAAAGCAAAGGTATTCAACCGTCCATGTGTATCGACAAGTAAAAATTGAGAAAGCCAAACAAAAGATCAAGGAGCGTTATCAAAATGATGAAGATTACAGAGATTACAGAGAAGCAAGAATTGAGCAGGCTAGACAAAAGATCAAGGAGCGTTATCACAATGATAAACTTTATAGAGAAGCAAAAATTTAGCAGGCTAGACAAAAGAGCAAGGAACGGTATGATAATGATGAAGATTACCGAAACAAACATAAGAAAAAAGTTGCTACCAGAATAATGGGTAGATACTGGGGTGACAAATATGATAAAGAACGACCTCTTACCTATACTAAATTTTATACACCACTTAATTATAGTATAGGTTAGTAATTCAACAGATAGCATGGCACTGGAACAGTATAGAGAGTTGTTCAATAGCTCATTTTGATCCGGGTTGCTACAGTAAAGAACGATCTCTCTCCCATAGTAACTGATAAGTTACATTAAATGACGATCATTGGAATAAAAAGTTATTGCATGCATTGGACTTAGTTAGCTACTTGATCGTTTGAGGTTCGTCTCTTACTATTTCAAAGAAGAAAAAGCCGTAGGCTTTTTCCTGTTTGTAATATTTTCCTATTTGTTATCAGGGTTACAGCGGTATCCGGGTTGCAGCGGTAGCTAGCAACCTAGTAAGATTACATTAAAAGACGATCAAAATTAAAAACCGCTACTATATTAAGGCTGAGCTTCTTGGGAATATTAAGAGGGATTTGGAATCCAATAAAAAAGCGTTTTGTGCATCCAGGGTGTCAAAAGAGCATCGGTGAAATATCTAAAATTAAAAACGGCTACTATATTAAGGCTGAGCTTCCAGGGAATATTGAGAGGGATTTTGAATTCAATAAAAAGGTGTTATTTGCATCCAGGTTGTCAAAAGAGTATCGGTTAAATATCTAAAACTAAAAACGGCTATTATATTAAGGCTGAGCTTCTTGGAAAATTTGAGTGGGATTTTTAATTCAGTAAAAAGGCGTTTTTTGCATCCATGTTGTCAAAAGAACATCGGTGAAACATCTAACATTAATAACGGCTAATATATTAAGGCTGAGTTTCCAGGGTATATTGGGAGGGATTCCGGATTAAATAAAAAGGTTTTTTGTGCATCTAGATTGTCAAAAAAGCATCGGTTAAACATATAAAATGGAACACGGCTACTATCTTAATGATGCGTTTTCTCGGAATATTGAGAGGTATTTTCAACTAAATAAAATCGCGTTTCTTACATCCAGGTTGCAAAAAAAGCTTCGGGGAATTATACGAAATTATCAATGGCTACTATATTAAGGCTGACATACCAGGGACTATTGAGGAAGGTTGCAAAGATACTTAGTTAGTGCTATGTGCATCTATGTTGTTTAAAGGTCATCGATAATGTGCCTAAACGATAAACCGGCTACTCCATTATGGCGCAGATTCCTCTAACTACTGATAAGTATAATGAATTCAATATAAAGGCGTTATGTGGATTCAGATTGTTAAAAGAGCATCAGTGAAATATCTAAATTAAAAATGGTTGCTATGTTAAGGCTGAGCTTCCAGGGAATATTTAGTGGGATTTTGAGTTCAATATAATGGCATTTTGTCCATTCAGGTTGTTAAAAGATCATCGGTTAAGTATATAAATTTAAAAAAAGCTGTTAAGTAAGGTCCTAGTTTTCTTGGAATAGTGAGAGGAACTTTTATATCAACAAAAAGACGTTTTTTGTCTTCAGGTTTTAAAAATATAATCGGTTTGTCAGAATAGTATCAAAAGAGCATATCTATAATGTAATAGTTAAAATTTATATTGTATGATAGTAAAGATATTATTGAGAGGGGTATCTAATAAATTGAAAAGCGTTTTGTGAAACCATGGCGACAAAAGAGTATTTGGTAAAAATATTAAATTAAAAACGTCTATTCAATTTTGGCTCAGCTTCCAGGGAATATTGAGAGGGATTTTGTAGAAGATAAAAAGGTGTAAAAAGCATCAAAGCTTTAATTTTATCATGAGCGGAAGATAAGCCATATTCTATGGATACTCTATTAAGGCGGTGCGTAAAGGGATGTCTGAATGAGACTACGAATTCAATATGAAGGCGTTATGTGCGTTTAGGTTTTTAAAAGAGCATTAATGAAATGCATAAAATTTAAAACGGCAATTATATTAACGTGTTGCTATATGGAAAGACTGAATAAAACTCTGAATCCGAGGAAAAGACTTTATGTAGATTTAGGTTGTCAAAAGAGCATCGGCGAAACATATAACATTGAAAACGGCTACTATATTAAGGCTGAGTTTCCTGGGAATATTGAGAGGGATTTTCAATTCAATAAAAAGACGTTTTGTGCATCCAGGTTGCCAAAAGAGCATCGGTGAAATATATAAAAGTAAAAACGGCTACTATATAATGGCTGAGCTTCCAGGGAATATTGAGAGGGATTTTGAATTCAATAAAAAGCGTTATGTACATCTAGGTTGTCAAAAAAGCATCGGTGAAATATCTAAAATTAAAAACGGCTACTATATTAAGGCTGAGCTACCAGGGACTATTGAGAGGGATTTTGAATCTGGGTTGCAGCGGTAGCTAGCAACCTAGTAAGAGACGATCACGTCCAATGTTAAGAAATATGAAAACCCATAGTTTCTAACTGAGGAGTCAGATCAAAACAAAAAGTACACCATTCGAACCGCCTTGTCCAAAACCCCTGTATAGGAAACTTTCTGTCCCTTGGCTTGAACAGCAAGGAAAATATATTGGCTTGAAAATCAAGAAAAGTTGCAGCTACTACAACATTCTGCCTAAACGAGATATTTTTTTCTTTTTTCTTTTCCACAGATATCATGGCACTGGAACATCGTAGAGAGTTGTTCAATAGCTCATATTAAAGGAAATTATTTGGGTTAAAAATCTATAGTAACTAAAATAAATTATTTCTAAAAGAGAATAAATTTTTCCACCAAAAACTGCATTTTTGATGTCTTTTCACACTGCAGTCTTTCAAACATAATCTTATACCAGCGGTAAGATTTGAACCCATCCGGGTTGCAGTGGTAGCTAGCAACCTAGTAAGAGACGATCACGTCCAATGTTAAGAAATATAAAAACCCATAGTTCCTAAAAAAGGAGTCAGGTCAAAACAAAAAGTACACCATTAGAACCGCCTTGTCAGAGACCCCTGAAAAGGAAACTCTCTGTCCCTTGGCTTGAACAGCAAGGGAAATATATTGGCTTGAAAATCAAGAAAAGTGGCAGCTATTACAATATTCTGCCTAAACGGGATATTTTTTTCTTTTTTTCTCTTTTCTTTTTTTCCAGAGATAGCTTGGCACTGGAACATCGTAGAGAGTTTTTCAATAGCTCATTTTAAAGGAAATTAATTGGGTTAAAAATCTAAAGTAACAAAATAAATTATTTCTAAAAGAGACTAAATTTTTCCACCAAAAACTGTATTTTCGATGTCTTTTCACACTGCAGTCTTTCAAACATAATCGTATACCAGCGGTAAGATTTGAACCCACGCCTCCGAAGAGACTGGTGGCTAACACCAGTGCCTTGGACCACTCGGCCAGGCTGCCTCTTATAATTTGGGTTGCAGCAGTAGCTAGCAACCTAGCAAGAGACGATCAGTCCCATGCTAAGAAATATAAAAACCCAAAACTCCTAAAAATAGAGTCAGATCAAATAAAAGTACATCATTAGAACTAACTTGTCTGAAACCCTACTAGATAAATAATGAATGTCATCATAGTTTTTTATATTAGAGCTATGACGTGAATAGAAAAACACGAAAATATATTGTTGTTTCTGAAGACGTCATGAAATAATATCATTGCGCCATTACGTCAATAAAATCATTACGCCGTGACGTCATAATTACTACTTAAGAACGACAAAGATGTAAATGTTTTATAATAAAGATCGAACTCTTCCCTATACTAACTTGTATGGGCAACTTCACTATAGTTAAGATTACAGTATTTATATTATAAAATTGCAAAAGGTATGAGAAAAAATTGCAAAACTCTGTAAACTACAAAAATATTTAGAATGTTTGAGTAATCATATGCCAGCGGTGGGATTTGAACCCGCGCCTCCCAAAAGACTGGTGGCTAACACCAGTGCCTTTGACCACTCGGCCACGCTGCCTCTCATGTGAATCCGGGTTGCAGCAGTAGCTAGCAACCTAGTAAGAGACGATCAGTCGAATGCTAAGAAATATAAAACCCAGAACTCCTAAAAAAAAGAGTCAGATCAAAACAAAAGTACATCATTAGAGCCACCTTGTCTGAAACCCTACTAGATAAATAATGAATGTCGTCATAGTTTTATTAGAGATATGACGTGAATAGAAAAACACGACATTATGTTATCCGGGTTGCAGCGGTAGCTAGCAATCCGGGTTGCAGCGGTAGCTAGCAACCTAGTAAGAGACAATCACGTCCAATGTTAAGAAATATAAAAACCCATAGTTCCTAACAAAGGAGTCAGATCAAATTCAAAAGTATTTATAATAGCACGCAAGTTAAAAAACAGTGCTACACAGACAACAGAGATAGTATCTTGAAAAGAGAAAAGCAAAGGTATTCAACCGACCAGGCGTATCGAGAAGTAAAAATTGAGAGAGCAAAACAAAACAACAGGATGTGTTATCAAAATGATGAAGATTATAGACATGCAAAAATTCAGACAGCCAAACAAAATACAGTAAGGAACGATCTCTCACCCATAGTAACTGATATATGGTGTGGTTCCAGGGGTAGTTACATCAAGTACCGATTTAGCTCATCATAAATGGTATTTGTCGATTTTTACATTAAAAGAGGATCATTGGAATAAAAAGTTATTGCATACATTGGACTTAGTTAGCTAATTGATCGTTTGAGGTTCGTCTCTTACTATTTCAAAGACGAAAAAGCCATAGGCTTTTTCCTGTTTGTAATATTTTCCTGTTTGTTATCAGGGTTGCAGCGGTATTACATATCCGGGTTGCAGCGGTAGCTAGCAACCTAGTAAGAGACGTCACGTACAATGTTAAGAAATATAAAAACCCATAGCTCCTAAAAAAGGAGTCAGACCAAAACAAAAAGTACACCATTAGAGCCGCCTTGTCCGAAACCCCTTTATAGGAAACTTTCTGTCCCTTGGCTTGAACAGCAAGGGAAATATATTGGCTTGAAAATCAAGAAAATTGAGTTTAACCACGTTATTCTCCCCAAACGGGATATTTTTTCTCTTTTCTTTGTATCCAGAGATAGCTTGGCACTGGAACATTGTAGAGGGTTGTTCAATAGCTCATCCTAAAGGAAATTAATTGGGTTAAAAATCTATAGTAACTAAAATAAATTATTTCTAAAAAGAGAATAAATTTTTCCAATAAAAACTGTATTTTTGATGCAGTGACGTCATAATTACTATATAAGAAACGTCAAAACTGTATATAGTAAAGAACGAACTTCAGTCCATAGTAACTAAAACAAGATTATAATTAGCTTTGGTATAAAATACTGTCAGCGGTGGGATTCGATCCCATGCCTCCGAATTGAAGAGTGGCTAACACCAGCACCTTAAACCCCTCGACCCGCTGCCTCACATAACTATGCCGTTATAATGCCATTATAAACGCCATAATACTCTAAATTAAAACTCTAAACTAAAACTTAAACTCTTCGATGTGTTTTGCTATCAGGCCACCTTTCTATGAAGCTGTCACTGGATATGATGCTATAGAAAAATCAAAAACTCTAAGATCATTTAGTTTTTAGTTGAGAATCTCTAAAAATTTTATGTAAATTGCGAAAATACTGTATATCCGGGTTGCAGCGGTAGCTAGCAACCTAGTAAGAGACGATCACGTCCAATGTTAAGAAATGTAAAAACCTATAGTTCCTAAAAATTACAATAAAGAACGACACCTTGCCCATGTTAACTGAAACATAAATAGGGATTATGTAATTTCCAATAGTATCATGGCTGTAGAGATGGCTGAGCCTAGTTCGGGTTGCAGCGGTAGCTAGCAACCTAGTAAGAGACGATCATGTCCAATTTTAAGAAATATAAAAACCCATAGCTCTTAAAAAAGGAGTCAGATCAAAACAAAAAGTACACCATTAGAACCGCCTTTTCCGAAACCCTTTATAGGAAACTTTCTGTCCCTTGGCTTGAACAGCAAGGGAAATATATTGGCTTGAAAATCAAGAAAATTGACCACGTTATTCTCCCCAAACGGGATATTTTTTTCTCTTTTCTTTGTATCCAGAGATAGTTTGGCACTGGAACATCGTAGAGGGTTGTTCAATAGCTCATCCTAAAGGAAATTAATTGGGTTAACAATCTATAGTAACTAAAATAAATTGTTTCTAAAAGAGAATAAATTTTTCCAATAAAAACTGTATTTTTGATGCAGTGACGTCATAATTACTATATAAGAAACGTCAAAGCTGTAAATGGTCTCATTCATGATCCGGGTTGCAGCGTTAGCTAGCAACCTAGTAAGAGACGATCACGTCCAATGTTAAGAAATATAAAAACCCCTAACTCCTAAAAAAGGAGTCAGATCAAAACAAAAAGTACACCATTAGAACCGCCTTGTCCGAAACCCCTGTATAGTAAAATTTCTGTCCCTTGACTTGAACAGCAAGGGAAATATATTCGCTTTAAAATCAAGAAAAGTGGCAGCTACTACAACATTCTGCCTAAACGGGATATTTTTTTCTCTTTTTCTTTGTTTCCAGAGATAGCTTGGCACTGGAACATCGTAGAGGGTTGTTCAATAGCTCATTTTAAAGGAAATTAATTGGGTTAAAAACCTTTTGTAACGAAAATAAATTATTTCTAAAAGAGAATAAATTTTTCCACCAAAAACTGCCTTTTTGATGTCTTTTCACACTGTAGTCTTTCAAACATAATCGTATACCAGCGGTAAGATTTGAACCCACGCCTCCGAAGAGACTGGTGGCTAACACCAGTGCCTTAGACCACTCGGTCAGGTTGCCTCTCATAAATAACTATATATGTGAATCTGGGTTGCAGCAGTAGCTAGCAATCTAGTAAGAGACGATCAGTCTTTTATGATCAGTCACTCACATAATTAGAATTACCTTGTCTGAAACCTTACTAGATAAATATTGAACGTCGTCATAGTTTTATATTAGAGCTATGACGTGAATAGAAAAACACGAAATTATATTGTTGTTTCTGAAGACGTCATGAAATAATATCATTGCGATATGACGTCATCATGAAATAAAATCATTACGCCGTGACGTCATAATTACTATATAAGAAGTGTCAGAACTGTAAATGTTCTCATTCATAATTACATAATGGTTTCAATCAAGCAAGCTGCACGCAAGTTGAAAAAACAGTACTACACAAACAACAGAGATAGTATCTTGAAAAGAAAAAAGCAAAGGTATTCAACCGACCAGGCGTATCGAGAAGTAATCAAACAAAACAGGAAGATGTTTCATTATAATAAAGAACGACTTGCCTATACTAAATTTTTCACGCCAATTAGTCCGGGTTACAGCAGTAGCTAGAAACCTATTAAGAGACGATCACGTCCAATGTTAAGAAATAAAAAAAACCCATAGCTCCTAAAAAAGCAGTCAGATCAAAACAAAAAGCACACCATTAGAACCGCCTTGTCCGAAACCCCTGTATAGAAAACTTTTTGTCATTTGGCTTGAACAGCAAGGGAAATATAATGGCTTCAAAATCAAGAAAATTGACTTTAACCACGTTATTCTCCACAAACGGGATATTTTTTTTTTCTTTTGTTTCCAGAGATAGCTTGGCACTGGAACATCGTAGAGAGTTGTTCAATTGCTCATTTTAAAGAAAATCTCTAGATCTAGCGCCTTTTGCACTTAATTTATTTTTTTAATTAATTATTTTTTACGAAAAACTTAATTTTTTAAATACAATATTGATCAATGACGTCATAGTCGCTGGATGTTGTTAGTAGTACATAAAGGCTCGATCATCAAATTTAAGCTGAAATTAAGTAAAGGACAATTATGCCTCCTTTTATTCCCAGTGATGTATAAGATTTCCCATTACATCTGTAAACTGTTCCACAGTTGCTGGTCAATACCTTGGAAACTTTTCACTAAACATGCAACATTTCTTTTGGATATTACTATGAAGTTTTGCGAAAAAATCTCTAGCTGACTTTTCAACAAAATTATAATAAAGAACGACTTCTTGCCTTAATTTTATACGGCACTTAATTATAGTATAGTTATAATAAAGATCGAACTCTTCCCTATACTAACTTGCATACACAACTTCACTATAGTTAAGATTACAGTATTTATATTATACAAAGGTTAAAATGTTTCGAAGATTATAGAGTTAAAAATTTTCCCACACCGGGAATCGAACCCGAGCCTATTTAGTGAAAGTTAACTATCCTAGCCACTAGACCATATGGAACCATAAAGAAGTATGATTTAAGAGCCTTATGCATATTATTTTTTCACCATACCAATTATAACAAGGCCAAAACAAAATCGTTGACTTGCAACCTTACTTTTGACGCATTAGTTAAATCTTCATCAGGCTTAAAAAATGTTTTGCTAGTTTTACATGAAATTTTACAGTAAAGAATGATCTCTCTCCCATGCTAACTGATTGTATGGTGGTTCCAGGTGTAGTTACATCCGGGTTGCAGTGGTAGCTAGCAACCTAGTAAGAGACAATCACGTCCAAATTTAAGAAATATAAAAACCCACAGTCCATAACAAAGGAGTCAGATCAAAACAAAAAGTACACCATTAGAACTGCCTTGTCCGAAACCCCTGTATAGGAAACTTTCTGTCCCTTGGCTTGAACAACAAGGGAAATATATCGGCTTGAAAATCAAGAAAAGTGGCAGCTACTAAAATGTTCTGCCTAAACGGGATATTTTTTTTCTTTTTTCTTTTCCACAGATAGCTTGGCACTGGAACATCGTAGAGGGTTATTCAATAGCTCATTTTAAAGAAAATTAATTGGGTTAAAAATCTATAGTAACTAAAATAAATTATTTCTAAAGGAGAATAAATAAATTTTTCCACCAAAAACTGCATTTTTAATGTCTTTTCACACTGCAGTATTTCAAACATAATCGTATACCAGCGGTAAGATTTGAACCCACACCTCCGAAGAGACTGGTGGCTAACACCAGTGTCTTGGACCACTCGGCCAGGCTGCCTCTCATAATTTTAGTTGCAGCAGTTATTATAATAAAGAATGAACTTTAGTCTATACTAACTGAATGGTTTATGATAAATATTATCCAGGTTGCAGCGATAGCTAGCAACCTAGTAAGCGACGATCACGTCCAACGTTAAGAATCCAGGTTGCAGCGGTAGCTAGCAACCTAGTAAAAGACAATCAAGCCACATAGAAAAAAATAAAGTATCCGGGTTGCAGCGGTTGCTAGCAACCTAGTAAGAGACGATCACGTCCAATGTTAAGAAATATAAAAACCTCTAACTCCTAAAAAAGTCAGATCAAACCAAAAAGTACACCATTAGAACCGCTTTGTCCAAAACCCCTGTATAGTAAAATTTCTGTCCCTTGACTTGAACAGCAAGGGAAATATATAGGCTTGAAAATCAAGAAAAGTGGCAGCTACTACAACATTCTGCCTAAACGGGATATTTTTTTCTCTTTTCTTTGTTTCCAAAGATAGCTTGGCACTGGAACATCGTAGAGGGTTGTTCAATAGCTCATTTTAAAGGAAATTAATTGGGTTAAAAACCTTTTGTAACTAAAATATATTATTTCTAAAAGAGAATAAATTTTTCCACCAAAAACTGCATTTTCGATGTCTTTTCACACTGCAGTCTTTCAAACATAATCGTATACCAGCGGTAAGATTTGAACCCACGCCTCCGAAGAGACTGGTGGCTAACACCAGTTGCCTTGGACCACTCTGCCAGGTTGCCTCTCATAAATAACTATATATGTGAATCTCGGGTTGCAGCAGTAGCTAGCAATCTAGTAAGAGACGATCAGTCCAATGCTAAGAAATATAACAAAACTCCTAAAAATAGAGTCAAATCAAAACAAAAGTACATCATTAGAACTACCTTGTCTGAAACCCTACTAGATAAATATTGAATGTCGTCATAGTTATAATAAAGAATGAATATTTTACCGATTATCTACTAATAACCATATATGCCGTAATAAGTGACATGACGTAATATCTAAAACCTATTGTGTACTAACAACCATATTTGACTTAATTAGCGACGTGACGTAAAAATTGAAAAAATCAATTTTTATTTTATTTTCGTTTTTAGCTCAGAATCGCTAAAGTTATAAACTGCAAAAATATTTATGGTGTCTGAACAATAGTTTTAATCTTTTAATTTAGACTAGAAAAATACCTGAAAATTTAAAAGTTAGTTTAATTTTTTGTTAGGTTCTTGATACTTGATACGTGACATAAAAACATTCAACTAATGGTTACATAATTGTTTCAATCAAGCAAGCTACACGCAAGTTAAAAAAACAGTACTACCCAAAAAACAG
The DNA here is from genome assembly GCF_049724085.1 of Artemia sp. Qi Xiang Cuo. NCBI lineage: Eukaryota > Metazoa > Arthropoda > Branchiopoda > Anostraca > Artemiidae > Artemia > Artemia sp. Qi Xiang Cuo. The sequence continues at coordinate 70,588,813 of NC_142805.1, read as the reverse complement.
AGATAGCATCTTGAAAAGAAAAAAGCAAAGGTATTCAACCGACCAGGTGTATCGAGAAGTAATAATTGATAGTGACCAACAGGGTTATTATAATGATGTAGTTTATAGACATGCGAAAATTGAGAAAGCCAAAGAAAAGAGTAAGGAACGGTATGATATCCGAGTTGCAGCGGTAGCTAGCAACCTAGTAAGAGACGATCACGTCCAATGTTAAGAAATATAAAAACCCATAGTTCCTAAAAAGGGAGTCAGATCAAATTCAAAAGTACACCATTAGAACCGCCTTGTCCGAAACCCCTGTATAGTAAACTTTTTGTCCCTTGGCTTGAACAGCATGGGAAATATATTGGCTTGAAAATCAAGAAAAGTGGCACCTACTACAACATTCTGCCTAAACGGGATATTTTTTTCTTTTTTTTATTTTGTATCCAGAGATAGCTTGGCACTGGAACATCGTAGAGGGTTTTTCAATAGCTCATTTTAAAGGAAATTAATTGGGTTAAAAATCTTTAGTAAGTAAAATAAATTATTTCTAAAAGAGAATAAATTTTTCCACCAAAAACTGCATTTTTGATGTCTTTTCACACTGCAGTCTTTCAAACATAATCGTATACCAACGGTAAGATTTGAACCCACGCCTCCGAAAAGACTGGTGGCTAGCACCAGTGCCTTAGACCACTCGGCCAGGCTGCTTCTCATAATTTGGGTTGCAGCAGTAGCTAGCAACCTAGCAAGAGTCCAATGCTAAGAAATATAAAAACCCAAAACTCCTAAAAATACAGTAAGATCAAAACAAAGGTGCATCATTAGAACTACCTTGTCTGAAACCCTACTAGATAAATTAGAGCTATGACGTGAATAGAAATACACGAAATTATATTGTTGTTTCTGAAGACGTCATGAAATAATACCACTGCTCCATGACGTTATGAAATAAAATCATTACGCCGTGACGTCATAATCCGGGTTGCAGCGGTAGCTAGCAACCTAGTAAGAGACGATCACGTCCAATGTTAAGAAATATAAAAACCCCTAACTCCTAAGAAAAGAGTCAGATCAAAACAAAATTACACCATTAGAACCACCTTGTCCAAAACCCCTATTAAGGAAACTTATCACTCTTTGGCTTGAATAATAAAGAAAATATGTTGGCTTGAAAATCAAGAAAATTGACTTTAACCAAGTTATTCTCCACAAACGGGATATATTTTTCTTTCCGCTTGATTTTTTCCTCAATTAGCTGGGCACTGGAAAATCATAGAGAGCTGTATAATAGCTCATTTTAAAGGAAACTGCAACATCTAGTCACTTTTGTAATTAAAAATAAAATACTTTTTAATATAGAATCAATTTTGTCAAAAAAATTGCATTTTTGATGTATTTTCATACTGCAGTCTTTTCAAAGATATTTGAATTTTGAAGCAATCAAACAGTTCATGGTAATGAAATCTATAGTAATAATAGCTACTTGTCTCAATAGTAACCGACACTGTAAAGAACAAAATTTTGATTGACTCAATAGTAACCAAAACTCTAAAGAACGAAATTTTGGTACCAATAGATACATCAAAGCAAACAGTTCGTGATAACGAACTATATGTTGTATAGTAAGAGCGACTCGTCTCAATAGTAAAACTTGCTACATCTAGTTCCTTCTGTAATTAAAGATAAAATATTTTTTAATAGTTCCGGTTTGCAGCGGTAGGTAGGAACCTAATTAAAAGAGATCATTCGAAGAACATACCATTGTATATATTAAACTTAGTTAGCTGCTCGATTCCTTGAAGAAGAAAAAATCTTCTTTGTCAACTGAAATTAGAATAATTCCTGAAAATTTTAAAAAAATATAAATTTATTTAGCTGCAAAGTGCAAAAATATTTACGGTGTCTGAACAATAATTTCTATTTTTTAATTCAAACGAGGAAAAAACCTGAAAATTTAAAAATTAGTTTGGTTTTCCTTTTGCTTCAATTGACTCGCTAAACCATTTTATGCGCCATTAATTTTATATCATCTTAGTTCAAATTTTTTTGGCTTAACCCGTTAATTATGTATCTCTGTATTGTTGTCCTTTATTTCCAATGAGAAATATTCTTTTTTTTATTTTAGTTTTGAGTTCAGAATCTCTTAAGTTATTATGTAAACTGCAAAATCCGGGTTGCAGCGGTAGCTAGCAACCTAGTAAGAGACGATCACGTCCAATGTTAAGAAATATAAATCCGGGTTGCAGCGGTAGCTAGCAACCTAGTAAGAGACGATCACGTCCAATGTTAAGAAATATAAAACCCATAGTTCCTAACAGAGGAGTCAGATCAAAACAAAAAGTACACCATTAGAAACGCCTTGTCCGAAACCTCTATAAAGGATACTTACCGCCCTTTGGCTTGAATAACAAAGAAAATATATTGGCTTGAAAATTAAGCAAATTGACTTTCACCACGTTATTCTCCACAAACGGGATATTTTTTCTCTTTTCTTTTGCATCCAGAGATAGCTTGGCACTGGAACATCGTAGAGGGTTGTTCAATAGCTCATTTTAAAGAAATTAATTGGGTTAAAAACCTTTTGTAACTAAAATAAATTATTTCTAAAAGAGAATAAATTTTTCCACCAAAAACTGCATTTTCGATGTCTTTTCACACTGCAGTCTTTCAAACATCCGGGTTGCAGCGGTAGCTAGCAACCTAGTATGAGACGATCACGTCCAATGTTAAGTAATATAAAAACCCGTAATTCCTAAAAAAAGAGTCAGATCAAAACAAAAAGTACACCATTAGAATCACCTTGTCAGAAATTCCTATAAGGGAAACTTACAGCCCTTTGGCTTGAATAACAAAGAAAATATATTGGCTTGAAAATCAAGAAAATTGACTTTAACCACGTTATTCTCCTCAAAGGGGATATTTTTTTCTTTCTTCTTCTTTTCCACAGATAGCTTGGCACTGGAACATCGTAGAGAGTTGTTCAATGGCTCATTTTAAAGGAAATTAATTCGGTTAAACATCTATAGTAACTAAAATAAAATTATTTCTAAAAGAGAATAAATTTTTCCACCAAAAACTGCATTTTTGATGTCTTTTCACACTGCAGTCGTTCAAACATAATCTTATACCAGCGGTAAGATTTGAACCCACGCCTCTGAAGAGACTGGTGGCTAGCACCAGTGCCTTGAACCACTCGGCCAGGCTGCCTCTCATAAATATATATTTGAATCCGAGCTGCAGCAGTAGCTAGCAACCTAGCAAGAAACGATCAGTCCAATGCTATCCGAGTTGCAGCGGTAGCTAGCAACCTAGTAAGAGACGATCAAGTCCAATGTTAAGAAATATAAAATTCCATAGTTCCTAAAAAAGGAGTCAGATCAAAGCAAAAAGTACACCATTAGAACCGCCTTGTCCAAAACCCCTGTATAGGAAACTTTCTGTCCCTTGGCTTGAACAGCAAGGGAAATATATTGGCTTGAAAATCATATAGTAAAAAACGACCTTCAGTCCATAGTAACTAAAACAAGATTATAATTAGCTTTGTTATAAAAAAATGTCAGCGGTGGGATTCGATCCTATGCCTCCGAATTGAAGAGTGGCTAACACCAGCACCTTAAACCGCTCGACCACGCTGCCTCACATAACTATGCCGTTATAATGCCATTATAAACGCAATAATGCTCTAAATTAAAACTCTAAACTAAAACTTAAACTCGTCGATGTGTTTTTCTATCAGGCCACCTTTCTATGAAGCTGTTAACTGATATGATGCTATAGAAAAATCAAAAACTCTAAGATCATTTAGTTTTTAGTTCAGAATCTTTAATTTACATTAAAAGACGATCATTGAAATAACAAACCATTCCATACATTAGAATTAGTTAGCTACTTGATTGTTTGAGTTTCGTCTCTTACTATTTAAAAGAAGAAAAAGCCGTAGGCTTTTTCCTGTTTGTATTTATAATTAAGAAACGAACTCAAGTCCAAAAAAATGAACACTGTGGTTCATTCATATTATCTTCATTATTTTAGCTAGAATGTAAATAAACATGTTTCTTTTTTAAATTTTAAATTGAAAAGATAGTGCTTTTAATTCAACATATTAAAAGTTCTCCCCGACGGGGAATCGAACCCCCTTCTCCCAAGTAACAAGTGGGCATACTTACCATTTGACTATCGAAGACTTTTAAAATAAAAGTTAAATATAAGATATGATAATAATTTTTTAGTCCGGGTTACATAAAGGCTCGATCATCGAATTTTTACATTAAAGAACGAACTTTAGTCCATAGTTTATATTAAAGGACGATGATTAGAAAAGCACACCATTGCATATATTGGACTGAGTTAGTTTTTCTTCCAGGTTGCAGCGGTAGCTAGCAACCTAGTAAGAGACTATCACGTCCAATGTTAAGAAATATAAAAACCCATAGTGCCTAAGAAAGGAGTCAGATCAAAACAAAAAGTACACCATTAGAACCGCCTTGTCCGAAATCCCTGTATAAGAAAACTTTCTGTCCCTTGGCTTGAACAGCAAGGGAAATATATTGGCTTGAAAATCAAGAAAAGTGGCAGCTATTACAACATTCTGCCTAAACGGGATATTTTTTTCTTTTTTTCTCTTTTCTTTTGTATCTAGAGATAGCTTGGCACTGGAACATCGTAGAGGGTTGTTTAATAGCTCATTTTAAAGGAAATTACATTAAAAGAGGATCACTGAAATAACAAACCATTCCATACATTGGACTTAGTTAGCTATTTGATCGTTTGAGATTCGTCTCTTACTATTTAAAAGAAGAAAAGCAGTAGGCTTTTTCCTGTTTGTATTTATAGTTAAGAAACGAACTCAAGTCCAAAAAAACTGAACCCTGTGGTTCATTCTTATTATCTTCATTATTTTAGCTAGAATGTAAATAAACAAGTTTCTTTTTTAAATTTTAAAGTGAAAAGATAGTGCTTTTAATTCAACATGTTAAAAGTTCTCCCCGGCGGGGAATCGAACCCCCTTCTCCCGGATAACAAGTGGGCAGGTTTATCATTAGACTATCAAAGAGTTATAAAATAAAAGTTACATATAAGATATGATAATAATTTTTTAATCCGGGTTGCAGCGGTAGCTAGCAGCCTAGTAAGAGACGATCATAAATATAAAAATATTAAAACCCATAGCTCCTAAAAAAAGAGTCAGATCAAAATAAAAAGTACACCGTTAGAACCGCCTTATCTGAAATCCCTGTATAGTAAACTTTCTGTCCCTTGGCTTGAACAGCAAGGGCATCAAGATCAAGCTATTATAATAAAGAACGAATTTTTTACCGATTTTCTACTAATAGCCATATATGACGTAATAAGTGACATGACATAATATCTAAAACCTATTGTGTACTAATAACCATATATCTCTTAATGAGCGAAGTGACGTATCCGGGTTGCAGCGGTAGCTAGCAACCTAGTAAGAGACGATCACGTCCAATGTTAAAAAATATATTACAGTAAAGAACAAACTTCCAGCCCATAGTAACTAAAATAAGATTATAATTTCTGGGTTGCAGTGGCATCCGGGTTGCAGCGGTAGCTAGCAACCTAGTAAGAGACGATCACGTCCAATGTTAAGAAATGTAAAAACCCATGGTTCCTAAAAAAGGAGTCAGATCAAATTATAATAAAGAACGAATAAAAGTTGTAAAGATACAAAGGGATTAAATTTTTTCGTATTATAGTATAATATATAACGTAAAAACTGAATGGAAAATTTATACACGTTTATCTTTCGACAAGAATAAGCAAATATGACGTAATGAGTGACGACGTAAAAAATCATATAAGAAAGAATTTGAAAAGTATATGATAACTTAAAGACCGAACTCTAACCATCAGTGTTGTCAATCAGTTCGTATTATTACATTAAGGATCGATACTGTAAATAGGATTTATTGATAGCTAAATATCCAAAAAAAGAAATCGACCCTGGGTGGGCTTCAACCACCAAATTTTCGATTAACGACCAATCGCACCATTTGCACCACGACTTCATAAATTAAAACTATAAATCCGGGTTGCAGCGGTAGCTAGCAACCTAGTAAGAGACGATCACGTCCAATGTTAAGAAATATAAAAACCCATAGCTCTTAAAAATGGAGTCAGATCAAAACAAAAAGTAGACCATTAGATCCGGGTTGCAGCGGTAGCTAGCAACCTAGTAAGAGACGATCACGTCCAATGTTAAGAAATATAGAAACCCATAGTTCCTAACAAAGGAGTCAGATCAAAACAAAAAGTACACCATTAGAACCGCCTTGTCCAAAACCCCTGTATAGGAAACTTTCTGTCCCTTGGCTTGAACAGCAACGGAAATATATTGGCTTGAAAATCAAGAAAATTGACTTTAACCACGTTATTCTCCCCAAACGGAATATTTTTTTTCTTTTTTTCTTTTTTTCTTTTCCACAGATAGCTTGGCACTGGAACATCGTAGAGGGTTGTTCAATAGCTCATTTTAACGGAAATTAATTGGGTTAAAAATCTATAGTAACTAAAATAAATTATTTCTAAAAGAGAATAAATTTTTCCACCAAAAACTGCATTTTTGATATCTTTTCACACTGCAGTCTTTCAAACATAATCGCATACCAGCGGTAAGATTTGAACCCATGCCTCCGAAGAGACTGGTGGCTAACACCAGTGCCTTGGACCACTCGGCCAGGCTGCCTCTCATATTATAATAAAGAACGACCTCTTGCCTATACTAAATTTTATACACCACTTATTTATAGAATAGGTTAGTAATTCAACAGATAGCATGGCACTGCAACATTGTAGAGAGTTGTTCAATGGATCATTTTGAAGGAAATTAATGGGGTAAAAACCTTTTGTAATTAAAACAAACTATTTTTATTACATTAAGAAATTTTATATGTTCCTTAAGAAATCATCAAGAAAATTGACTTTTACCACGTTATTCTCCACAAAGGAGATGTTTTTTTCTTTCTTCTTCCTTTCCACAGATAGCTTGGCGCTGGAACATCGTAGAGAGTTGTTCAATGGCTCATTTTAAAGGAAATTAATTGGGTTAAAAACCTTTTGTACTTAAAACAATGTATTTTCAAAATAGAATAAGTTTTTTACGAAAAATCGTATATTTCATATTAAAGATTGATCAATGACGTCATAATCGTATACCAGTGGTAGGATTTGAACCCACATTTCCGAAGAGACTAGTGACAAACACCAGCGCCTTGGACCACTCGGCCAAGAAAAATATGTTACAATAAAGATCCAACTCTTGCCTATACTAACTGGTATGGGTTGCTTAACTATAGTGTAGGCTTGTAAAGTTATATTTAAAGTCAACAAATTAAAAATTCCCTATAACGGGGAATCGAACCCCGATCACCCTCGTGACAAGCGGGTATGTTTACCATTGTACTATTGGGGAATCATGATAAATATGTTACATATAAGATTCTAAATATGTGACATATAAGACATGATAAAAAAATGGTTAACTTACTAAGAAAATTAAATAAGGAATCGGTCAGGCAAATTATAAATGGGGATTATGTAAGTTTCATCGATAGGATGGCTGTAGAGATGGTCAAAACCTAGTAAAGAATAAATTATGGCACATATTGGGTTTAGTTTGATGCCTCATTCTCAGAATCCGGGTTTTAGTGGTAAATAGACACCTAGAAAGAGACTATCACGCCCCAGAGTAGAAATTAATTATATTAAAAGTCGATCATTAGGATAATTACATTAAAAGACGATTATTGGAATAGCATACCGCTGCATACATTGGACTTAGTTAGCTACTTGATTGCTTGAGGTTCGTCTCTTACTATTTCAAACAAGAAAAGGCCGTAGGCTTTTTCCTGTTTGTAATGATATAGCATAAAACAAATCCAGCTACTACAACATTCTGCCTAAACGGGATATTTTTTCCCGGTTGCAGCGGTAGCTAGCAACCTAGTAAGAGACGATCACCTCCAATGTTAAGAAATATAAAACCCCCCAACTCCTAAAAAAAGAGTCAGATCAAAACAAAAAGTGCACCATTAGAACCGCCTTGTCCGAAACCCCTGTATAGGAAACTTTCTGTCCCTTGGCTTGAACAGCAAGGGAAATATATTGGCTTGAAAATCAAGAAAATTGACTTTAACCACGTTATTCTCCCCAAACGGAATATTTTTTTCTTTTTCTTTTTTTTCTTTTCCACAGACAGCTTGGCACTGGAACATCGTAGAGGGTTGTTCAGTAGCTCATTTTAAAGGAAATTAATTGGGTTAAAAATCTATAGTAACTAAAATAAATTATTTCTAAAAGAGAATAAATTGTTCCACCAAAAACTGCATTTTTGATGTCTTTTCACGCTGCAGTCTTTCAAACATAATCGTATACCAGCGGTAAGATTTGAACCCACGCCTCCGAAGAGACTGGTGGTTATCATTTCAATGGATCATTTTGAAGGAAATTAATGGGGTAAAAAACTTTTGTAATTAAAACAAATTATTTTTATTACATTAAGAAATTTTATATGTTCCTTAAGAAATCATCATAAGTAAAAATTTTCCATACAGAAATTAAACTCAAGCCTACTGGGTGAGAGCTATTTTTCCGGGTTGCAGCGGTAGCTAGCAACCTAGTAAGAGACGATCACCTCCAATGTCAAGAAATATAAAACCCCCCAACTCCTAAAAAAAGAGTCAGATCAAAACAAAAAGTACACCATTAGAACCGCCTTGTCCGAATCCTCTATAAAGGAAACTTACCTCCCTTTGGCTTGAATAACAAAGAAAATATATTGGCTTGAAAATCAAGAAAATTGACTTTTACCACGTTATTCTCCACAAACGGGATATTTTTTTCTTTCCGCTTTTTCTTTCTGCTCAGCTAGCTGGGCACTGGAAAATCATAGAGAGCTGTATAATAGCTCATTTTAAAGGAAATTGCAACATCTAGTCACTTTTGTATTTAAAAATAAAATACTTTTTAAAGTAGAATCAATTTTGTCAAAAAAATTGCATTTTTGATGTATTTTCATACTGCAGTCTTTTCAAAGATATTTGAATTTTGAAGCAATAAAACAGTCCATGTAATGAACTCTATAGTAATAATAGCTACTTGTCTCAATAGTAACCGAAACTCCTGGAACCAAAATTTTCTTTTTTGGCTTAATCGCTAAAATTATTATGTAAACTGCAAAAATATTTATGATGCCTAATCAGTAATAGTAATTTTTTAATTTAAACAACAAAAATACATGAAAATTCTAAAATTAGTTTTGCTTTTTGTCTCCTGGAAGAAATTTTTTTTTCATCTCAGTTCAAATTTATTATTGTATCCTGTAACCCGTAAAGTACATATCTCCATATTATTGTCTCATAATTGCAATTATTTTAGTTTTCAGTCCAGAATCACTAAACTTATTATTTAAACTGCAAAAATATTTATGTTTGTCTAACCAATAATACTAATTTTGTAATTCAAACAAGATAAATACCTGAAAATTTTAAAATTAGTTTTGTTTTATGCTAGGTTTTAGATACTCGACACGGGATTTTGTGTGCTTAATATTATTATAATAAAGAACGACCTCTTACCTATGCTAAATATTATACGCCACTTAATTATAGTATAGGTTATCTGGGTTGCTACAGTAAAGAACGATCTCTCATCCATAGTAACTAATAAATGGTGGTTCCAGGGGTAGTACACTTGAGGTTCGTCTCTTACTATTTAAAAGAAGAAAAAAGCCGTAGGCTTTTTCCTGTTTGTAATGATATAACATAAAAGAAAACCCAAGTGGTAACTGATTACAGTAAAGAACGATCTCTCGCTCATAGTAACTGATTTGTCAATTATTACGATAAAAGACGATCATTGGAATAACAAACAATTGCATACAATGGAATTAGCTTGCTGCTTGATGTTTTGAGGCTCGTCTTTCCGGGTTGCAGTGGTAGCTAGCAACCTAGTAAGATACGATCACGTCCAATGTTAAGAAATATAAAAACCCATAGTTCCTAACAGAGGAGTCAGATCAAAACAAAAGTACACCATTAGAACCGCCTTGTCCGAAACCCCTGTATAGGAAACTTTCTGTCCCTTGGTTTGAACAGCAAGGGAAATATATTGGCTTAAGAATCAAGAAAAGTGGCAGCTACTACAACATTCTGCCTAAACGGGATATTTTTTTCTTTTTTTTTTACATTAAAGAACGAACTTTAGTCCATAGTTTATATTAAAGTTACAGTAAGGACCGAAGTCTATCTCATAGTAACTGATACAACTGATCCAGGTTGCAGCAGTAGCTAGCAACCTAGTAAGAGACAATCACGTCCCATAGTAAATACTAAAGTAACCCATAACTCCTGAAAAAAGATTCTGATCAAAACAAAAAGTACACTATTTGAACCACCTTGTCCAAAACTTCTATAGAGCAAACTTACCGTCCCTTGACTAGAATATTACATAAAGGTTACATAAAGCATCGATACTGTAAATGGTGATATTGTAAGTATCCGGGTTGGAGCGGTAGCTAGCAACCTAGTAAGAGACAATCACGTCCAATGTTAAGAAATATAAAAACCCATAGCTCTTAAAAATTATATAAAAGAGTGAACTATATCCCATAGTGTGTGATTTTATGAAGTATCGGTATAGTTAATCCTAATCCGGGTTGCAGTGTTATAATAAAGAACGACCTCTTACCTATGCTAAATTTTATATGCCACTTAATCCGGGTTGTTATAATAAAGAACGACCTCTTGCCTATACTAAATTTTATACACCACTTAATTATAGTATAGGTTAGTAATTCCACAGATAACTTGGCACTGGAACATCGTAGAGAGTTGTTCAATGGCTCATTTTAAAGGAAATTAATTTGGCTAAAAACCTTTTGTAATTAAAACAAATTATTTTTATTACATTAAGAAATTTTAATTATGTTCCTTAAGAAATCATCATAAGTAAAAATTTCCCGTACGGAAATCCGGGTTGCAGCGGTAGCTAGCAACCTAGTAAGAGACGATCACCTCCAATGTCAAGAAATATAAAACCCCCCAACTCCTAAAAAAAGAGTCAGATCAAAACAAAAAGTACACCATTAGAACCGCCTTGTCCGAATCCTCTATAAAGGAAACTTACCTCCCTTTGGCTTGAATAACAAAGAAAATATATTGGCTTGAAAATCAAGAAAATTGACTTTTACCACGTTATTCTCCACAAACGGGATATTTTTTTCTTTCCGCTTTTTCTTTCTGCTCAGCTAGCTGGGCACTGGAAAATCATAGAGAGCTGTATAATAGCTCATTTTAAAGGAAATTGCAACATCTAGTCACTTTTGTATTTAAAAATAAAATACTTTTTAAAGTAGAATCAATTTTGTCAAAAAAATTGCATTTTTGATGTATTTTCATACTGCAGTCTTTTCAAAGATATTTGAATTTTGAAGCAATAAAACAGTCCATGTAATGAACTCTATAGTAATAATAGCTACTTGTCTCAATAGTAACCGAAACTCCTGGAACCAAAATTTTCTTTTTTGGCTTAATCGCTAAAATTATTATGTAAACTGCAAAAATATTTATGATGCCTAATCAGTAATAGTAATTTTTTAATTTAAACAACAAAAATACATGAAAATTCTAAAATTAGTTTTGCTTTTTGTCTCCTGGAAGAAATTTTTTTTTCATCTCAGTTCAAATTTATTATTGTATCCTGTATTATAATAAAGATCGAACTCTTCCCTATACTCACTTGCATACGCAACTTCACTATAGTTAAGATTACAGTATTTATATTATACATCATTATAAATTATAAAAGGTTCAAATGTTCGAAGATTATAGAGTTAAAAATTTTCCCACCCCGGGAATCGAACCCGAGCCTGTTAAGTGAAAGTTAACTATCCTAGCCACTAGACCATACTGAACCATAAAGAAGTATGATTTAAGAGCCATATGCGTATTATTATTTCACCATACCAATTATAATAAGGCCAAAACAAAATCGTCGACCTGCAACCTTACTTTTGACACATTAGTTAAATCTTCATCAGGCTTAAAAAATGTTTTGCTAGTTTTACATGAAAGAACGAACCTTAGTCCATCTGGGTTGCAGCGGTAGCTAGCAACCTAGTAAGAGACGATCACGTCCAATGTTAAGAAATATAAAAACCCATAGTTCCTAACAAAGAAATCAGATCAAAACAAAAAGTACACCATTAGAACCGCCTTGTCCAAAACCCCTGTATAGGAAACTTTCTGTCCCTTGGCTTGAACAGCAAGGGATATATATTGGCTTAAAAATCAAGAAAATTGACTTTAACCACGTTATTCTCCCCAAACGGGATATTTTTTTCTTTTTTTTCTTTTTCTTTTCCACAGATAGCTTGGCACTGGAACATCGTAGATAGTTGTTCAATAGCTCATTTTAAAGGAAATTAATTGGGTTAAAAACCTTTTGTAGCTAAAATAAATTATTTCTAAAAGAGAATAAATTTTTCCACCAAAAACTGCATTTTCGATGTCTTTTCACACTGCAGTCTTTCAAACATATTCGTATACCAGCGGTAAGATTTGAACCCACGCCTCCGAAGAGATTGGTGGCTAACACCAGTGCCTTGGACCACTCGGCCAGGCTGCCTCTCATAAATAAATATATATGTGAATTTGGGTTGCAGCAGTAGCTAGCAATCTAGTAAGAGACGATCAGTCCAATGCTAAGAAATATAACAAAAGTCCTAAAAATAGAGTAAGATCAAAACAAAAGTACATCATTAGAACTACCTTGTCTGAAACCCTACTAAATAAATAATGAATGTCGTAACTTTATATTAGAGCTATGAAGTGAATAGAAAAACACGAAATTATATTGTTGTTTCTGATGACGTCATGAAATAATATCATTGCGCCTTGACGTCAATAAAATCATTACGCTGTGACGTCATAATTACTATATAGGAAGCGTCAGAACTGTAAATGTTCACATTCATAATTACATAATGGTTTCAGTCAAGCAAGCTGCACGCAAATTGAAAAAACAGTACTACACAAACAACAGAGATAGTATCTTGAAAAGAGAAAAGCAAAGGTATTCAACCGACCAGGCGCATCGAGAAGTAAAAATTGAGAGAGCAAAACAAAGGTATTCAACCGACCAGGCGTATCGAGAAGTAATAATTGAGAGAGCAAAACAAAGGTATTCAACCGACCAGGTGCATCGAGATTATAATAAAGAACGACCTCTTGCATATACTAAATTTTATACGCCACTTAATTATAGTATAGGTTAGTAATTCAACAGATAGCATGGCACTGGAACATCGTAGAGAGTTGTTCAATGGCTCATTTTAAAGGAAATTAATGGGGTTAAAAAAATTTTGTAATTAAAACAAATTATTTTTATTACATTAGGAAATTTTACATAAAGAATCGATATGTTTAAAGTAAAGAATGAATAGAAAAACCCATAAGGAGACTAAAAGTTAGTAATAACATAGTAATATAATAAAGGACGACATCTAGCCAATGTTAACTTGAAAATAAATGGGGATTACAAACCATGGGACATATTAGACTTAGTTTTTCCGGGTTGCAGTGGTATCCGGGTTGCAGCGGTAGCTAGCAACCTAGTAAGAGACGATCACGTCCAATTTTAAGAAATATAAAAACCCATAGTTCCTAACAAAGGAGTCAAATCAAAACAAAAAGTACACCATTAGAACCGCCTTGTCCGAATACCCTGTATAGGAAACTTTCTGTCCCTTGGCTTGAACAGCAAGGGAAATATATTGGCTTGAAAATCAAGAAAATTGACTTTAACCACGTTATTCTCCCCAAACGGGATATTTTTTTCTCTTTTCTTTTTTTTTTGTATCCAGAGATAGCTTGGCACTGGAACATCGTAGAGGGTTGTTCAATAGCTCATTTTAAAGGAAATTAATTGGGTTAAAAATCTATAGTAACTAAAATAAATTATTTCTAAAAGAGAATTACAGTAAAGAACGATCTCTCATCCCATAGTAACTGATATGTTACATTAACAGACGATCATTGGAATAAAAAGTTATTGCATGCTTTGGACTTAGTTAGCTACTTGATCGTTTGAGGTTCGTCTCTTACTATTTCAAAGAAGAAAAAAGCCGTAGGCTTTTTCCTGTTTGTAATATTTTCCTGTTTGTTATCAGGGTTACAGCGGTATCCGTTTTGCAGCGGTAGCTAGCAACCTAGTAAGAGACGATCACGTCTAATGTTAATAAGAAATAAAAACCCATAGCTCCTAAAAAAGGAGTCAGATCAAAACAAAAAGTACACCATTAGAACCGCCTTGCCCGAAACCCCTGTATAGGAAACTTTCTGTCATTTGGCTTGAACAGCAAGGGAAATATATTGGCTTGAAAATCAAGAAAATTGACTTTAACCACGTTATTCTCCACAAACGGAATATTTTTTACTTTTTTTTCTTTTATAGTAAAGAACGAACTTCAGTCCATAGTAACTAAAACAACAATATAATTAGCTTTGGTATAAAATACTGTCAGCGGTGGGATTCGATCCCATGCCTCCGAATTGAAGAGTGGCTAACACCAGCACCTTAAACCGCTCGACCACGCTGCCTCACATAACTATGCCGTTATAATGCCATTATAAACGCCATAATACTCTAAATTAAAACTCTAAACTAAAACTTAATCCGGGTTGCAGCGGTAGCTAGCAACCTAGTAAGAGACGATCACGTCCAATGTTAAGAAATATAAAAACCCATAGTTCTAAAAAAAGAGTCAGATCAAAACAAAAAGTACACCATTAGAACCGCCTTGTCCGAAACCCCTGCATAGTAAAATTTCTGTCCCTTGGCTTGAACAGCAAGGGAAATATATTGGCTTGAAAATCAAGAAAAGTGGCAGCTACTACAACATTCTGCCTAAACGGGATATTTTTTTCTTTTTTCTTTTTTTTTCTTTTTTTGTATCCAGAGATAGCTTGGCACTGGAACATCGTAGAGGGTTGTTCAATAGCTCATTTTAAAGGAAATTAATTGGGTTAAAAATCTATAGTAACTAAAATAAATTATTTCTAAAAGAGAATAAATTTTTCCACCAAAAACTGCATTTTGATGTCTTTTCTCACTGCAGTCTTTCAAACATAATCGTATACCAGCGGTATTATAATAAAGATCGAACTCTTCCCTATACTAACTTGCATAGGCAACTTCACTATAGTTAAGATTACAGTATTTATATTATACATCATTATAAATTATAAAAGGTTCAAATGTTCGAAGATTATAGAGTTAAAAATTTTCCCACACCGGGAATCAAACCCTGGCCTGTTAAGTGAAAGTTAACTATCCTAGGCACTAAACCATATGGGACCATTAAGAAGTATGATATACAATAAAGAACGACACCTTGCCCATGTTAGCTAAAACATAAATAGGGATTATGTAATTTCCAATAGTATCATGGCTGTAGAGATGGCTGAAACCTAGTTACAATAAAAAACGATCATTGGAATAACAAAAATTGAATACCTTTGGAATTAGCTAGCTACTTGATTATTTGAGACTCGTCTCTTACTATTTAAAAGAAGAAAAAGCCGTAGGCTTTTTCCTGTGTGTAATCAGTTTATTATCATAGGCAGCGCGCTAGCACTGCCTGAGTAAAGAACGATGTGGGCACAATGTGTTTTTTTTCCGGGTTGTTATATTAAAAGACGATCATTAGGATACCAAACCATTGCATATATTGGCCTTAGTCAGCTGCCTGATACTTCGAGGTTCGTCTCATACCATTCCAAATAAGAAAAAACCGTAGGATTTTTCCTGTTTGTAATCATGGTTATTATCAAACAGTTCGTGGTAAAGAGCTGTAGAGTATTACATAAAGGATCGATGTGGTTCATTATAAATTATAAAAGGTTTAGAGCTTCTAATGTTCGAAGATTATAGAGTTAAAAATTTTCCAATACCGGGAATCGAACCCAGGCGTTCTAGATGAAAGCCAGCTATCCTATCCGCTACACCATATTCGACTACAAAACAGCATGATTTAAGAACCATATGCATATTATTATTTCATCGTACCATTTTCCGGGTTGCAGCGGTAGCTAGCAATCCGGGTTGCAGCGGTAGCTAGCAGCCTAGTAAGAGACGATCACGTCCAATGTTAAGAAATATAAATCCGGGTTGCAGCGGTAGCTAGCAACCTAGTAAGAGACAATCACGTCCAATGTTAAGAAATATAAAAACCCATAACTCCTAAAAAAGAGTCAGATCAAAACAAAAAGTACACCATTAGTATCGCCTTGTCCAAAATTTCTATAAGGGAAACTTACCGCTCTTTGGCTTGAATAACAAAGAATATATATTGGCTTGAAAATCAAGAAAATTGACTTTTACCACGTTATTCTCCACAAAGGGGATGTTTATTTCTTTCTTCTTCTTTTCCACAGATAGCTTGGCACTGGAACATCGTAGAGAGTTGTTCAATGGCTCATGTTAAAGGAAATTAATGGCGTTAAAAACTTTTTGTACTTAAAACAATGTATTTTTAAAATAGAATCAGTTTTTTACGAAAAATTGCATATTTCATATTAAAGATTGATCAATGACGTCATAATCGTATACCAGTGGTAGGATTTGAACCCACATTACATAAAGGATGGATGTGGTTCATTATAAATTATATAAAAGGTTTAGAGCTTCTAATTTTCGAAGATTATAGAGTTAAAAAATTTCCACTACCGGGAATCGAACCCGGGCCTTCTAGATGAAAGCCAGCTATCCTATCCGCTAAACCATATGGAACTATAATACAGCATGATTTAAGAACTATTTGCATATTATTATTTCATCGTACCATTTTTCTGGGTTGCTGCGGTAGCTAGCAACCTAGTAAGAGACGATCACGTCCAATGTTAAGAAATGTAAAAACCCATAGTTCCTAAAAAAGGAGTCAGATTCAAATTCAAAAGTACACCTTTAGAGCCGCCTTGTCCGAAAACCCTTGAAAGGAAACTTACCGCCCTTTGGCTTGAACAGCAAGGGAAATATATTGGCTTGAAAATCAAGAAAAGTGGCAGCTACTACAACATTCTGCCTAAACGGGATATTTTTTTCCCGGTTGCAGCGGTAGCTAGCAACCTAGTAAGAGACGATCACCTCCAATTTTAAGAAATACAAAACCCCCCAACTCCTAAAAAAAAGAGTAAGATCAAAACAAAAAGCACCCCATTAGAACCGCCTTGTCCGAAACCTCTATAAAGGAAACTTACCGCCCTTTGGCTTGAATAACAAAGAAAATATATTGGCTTGAAAATCAAGATAATTGACTTTTAACACGTTATTCTCCATATAATAAAGATCGAACTCTTCCCTATACTAACTTGCATACGCAACTTCACTATAGTTAATATTACAGTATGTATATTATACATCATTATAAATTATAAAAGGTTCAAATGTTCGAAGATTTTAGAGTTAAAAATTTTCCCTCACTGGGAATTGAACCCGAGCCTGTTAAGTGAAAGTTAACAATCCTAGCCACTAGACCATATGGAACCATAAAGAAGTATGTAAAAAGTAAAATTTTCGTAAAAATTTTACGAAATAAATAAAGTAAAAATTTTCGGGGAATCGAACCCAAGCCTGTTAAGTGAAAGTTAACTATCCTAGCCACTAGACCATATGGAACCATAAGAAAGTATGATTTAAGAGCCATATGCATATTATTATTTCACCATACTAATTATAATAAGGCCAAAATTACATTAAAGAATGAACTTTAGTCCATAGTCCGGGTTGCAGCGGTAGCTAGCAACCTAGTAAGAGACGATCACGTCCAATGTTAAGAAATATAAAAACTCCTAACTCCTGAGAAAAGAGTCAGATCAAATCCGGGTTGCAGCAGTAGCTAGCAACCTAGTAAGAGACGATCACGTCCAATGTTAAGAAATATAAAAACCCATAGTTCCTAACAAAGGAGTCAGATCAAATTCAAAACTACACCATTAGAACCGCCTTGTCCAAAACCCCTGTATAGGAAACTTTCTGTCCCTTTGCTTGAAACAGCAAGGGAAATATATTGGCTTGATTACATTAAGGAACGAACTGTAGCCCATAGTAACTGAGACTCGGATATAAACCCAGAGTACCGTTGCAACCCGGATTTAAAATGTCAAATATTTTTTCAAAATGTTTTGTAGCTTGAAATAAGATAGGGAAATAGGCGATAGTTATCGGGGTTGCAGCGGTAGCTAGCAACCTAGTAAGAGACGATCACGTCCAATGTTAAGAAATATAAAAACCCATAGTTCCTAAAAAAAGAAGTCAGATCAAATTCAAAAGTACACCATTAGAACCGCCTTGTCCGAAACCCCTGTATAGTAAACTTTCTGTCCCTTAGCTTGAACAGCAAGGCAAATATATTGGCTTGAAAATCAAGAAAAGTGGCAGCTACTACAACATTCTGCCTAAACGGCATATTTTTTTCTTTTTTTTTCTTTTGTATCCAGAGATAGCATGGCACTGGAACATCGTAGAGGGTTGTTCAATAGTTCATTTTAAAGAAAATTAATTGGGTTAAACACCTTTTGTAACTAAAATATACTTTCGGGGTTGCAGCGGTAGCTAACAACCTAGTAAGAGACGATCACGTCCAATGTTACGAAATATAAAAACCCGTAACTCCTAAAAAAAGAGTCAGATAAAAACAAAAAGTACACCATTAGTATCGCCTTGTCCAAAATTCCTATAAGGGAAACTTACCGCCCTTTGGCTTGAATAACAAAGAATATATATTGGCTTGAAAATCAAGAAAATTGACTTTTACCAAGTTATTCTCCACAAAGGAGATATTTTATTCTTTCTTCTTCCTTTCCACAGATAGCTTGGCACTGGAACATCGTAGAAAGTTGTTCAATGACTCATTTTAAAGGAAATTAATTGGGTTAAAAACCTCTTGTACTTAAAACAATGTATTTTTAAAATAGAATCAGTTTTTTACGAAAAATCGCATATTTCATATTAAAGATTGATCAATGACGTCATAATCGTATACCAGTGGTAGGATTTGAGCCCACATTTCCGAAGAGACTAGTGACTAACACCAGCGCCTTGGACCACTCGGCCAAGAAAAATATATTACAATAAAGATCCAACTCTTGCCTATACTAACTGGTATGGGTTGCTTAACTATAGTGTAGGCTTGTAAAGTTATATTTAAAGTCAACAAATCAAAAATTCCCTATAACGGGGAATCGAACCCCGATCGCCCTCGTGACAAGCGGGTATGTTTACCATTGTACTATTGGAGAATCATGATAAATATGTTACATATAAGATTATAAATATGTTACATATAAGACATGATAAAAAAATGGTTAACTTACTAAGAAAATTAAATAAGGAATCGGTCAGGCTAATTATAAATGGGGATTATGTAAGTTTCATTGATAGGATGGCTGTAGAGATGGTCAAAACCTAGTAAAGAATAAATTATGGCACATATTGGGTTTAGTTTGATGCCTCATTCTCAGAATCCGGGTTTTAGTGGTAAATAGACACCTAGTAAGAGACTATCATGCCCCAGAGTAGAAATTAATTATATTAAAAGTCGATCATTAGGATAATTACATTAAAAGACGATTATTGGAATAGCATAACGCTCCATACATTGGACTTAGTTAGCTACTTGATTGCTTGAGGTTCGTCTCTTACTATTTCAAAGAAGAAAAGGCCGTAGGCTTTTTCCTGTTTGTAATGATATAGCATAAAACAAATCCGGAATGCAGCGGTAGCTAGCAACCTAGTAAGAGACGATCATGTCCAATGTTAAGAAATATAAAAACCCCTAACTCCTAGAAAAATAGTCAGATCAAAACAAAAAGTACACCATTAGAACCGCCTTGTCCGAAACCCCTATAAAGGAAACTTACCACCCTTTGGCTTGAATAACAAAGAAAATATATTGGCTTGAAAATCAAGAAGTTTGACTTTAACCACGCTATCCTGCACAAACGGGATATTTTTTTCTTTCTTTTGTTTCCAGAGATAGCTTGGCACTGGAACATCGTAGAGAGTTGTTCAATGGCTCATTTTAAAGGAAATCTCTAGATCTAACGCCTTTTGCACTTAATTTTTTTTATTAATTATTTTTCACGAAAAACTTAATTTTGTATATACAATATTGATCAATGACGTCATAGTCGTTGGATGTAGTACATAAAAGCTCGATCATTGAATTTAAGCTGAAACTAAGTAAAGGACAGTTATGCCTCCATATATTCACAGTGATGTATAAGATTTCCCATTACATCTGTAAACTGTTCCACAGTTTTACATTAAAAGACGATCATTAGAATAAAAAGTTATTGCATGCATTGGACTTAGTTAGCTATCCGGGCTGCAGCGGTAGCTAGAAACCTAGTAAGAGACGATCACGTCCAATGTTAAGAAATATAAAAACCCATAGTTCCTATAGTTCCTAAAAAAGGAGTCAGATCGAAACAAAAAGTACACCATAAGAACCGCCTTGTCTGAAACCCCTGTATAGTAAACTTTCTGTCCCTTGGCTTGATCAGCAAGGGAAATATATTGGCTTGAAAATCAAGAAAAGTGGTAGCTACTACAACATTCTGACTAACCAGGATATTTTTTTTCTTTGTATTATAATAAAGAACGAATATTTTACCGATAATCTACTAATAACCATATATGACGTAATAAGTGACATGACGTAATATCTAAAACCTATTGTGTACTAATAACCATATATGACTTAATGACCGACGTGACGTAAAAATTGAAATAAATAATTTTTATTTTATTTTCGTTTTTAGTTCAGAATCGCTAAAGTTACAAACTGCAAAAATATTTATGGTGTCTGAACCATAGTTTTAATCTTTCAATTTATACTAGAAAAATACCTGAAAATTTAAAAATTAGTTTAATTTTTTGTTAGGTTCTTGATACTTGATACGGGACATAAAAATTCAACTAATGGTTACATAATGGTTTCAATCAAGCAAGCTACACGCAAGTTAAAAAGAGTACTACCAAAAAAACAGAGATAGCATCTTGAAAAGAGAAGAGCAAAGGTATTCAACCGACCAGGCGTATCGAGATGCGAAAATTGATAGTGACAAACAGCGTTATTATAATGATGTAGTTTATAGACATACGAAAATTGAGACAGCCAAACAAAAGAGCAAGGAACGGTATGATAACGATGTAGATTACTGAAACAAACATAAGAAAAAAGTTGCTACCAGAATAATGGGTAGATACTGGGGTGACAAAAGCTATAATAAAAAAACTAAATTCTCTGCGAGGTTGTACCGAAAAACGCATAAGGACAAAGGGAAAAATTACATTGAGAAATACAAGAAGATGGCAAAAATGCAGGCTGATCTTTGTAAATTGAGAAACATTTTACGCATGTTTTATCGGGATCACGAAAAGTATTCAAAATTACAGATTAAAATTCTCTTTGAAAGAGCGGATGCTGTTGAAAAGTCGGCTAGAAATGCTTTGGCAAAGCTTCATAGTAATATCCAAAATAAATGTTGTCAGTTTAACGAAAAGCCTTATAGTAAAGAACGAACTTCAGTCCATAGTAACTAAAACAAGATTATAATTAGTAATATTTAAGATCAAAATCTTTTCTTAATATTCCTCCCAAACCTGTTTTACAAATTAAAGTACTCATCTTTTTTTCACTCCAGACACTACTTTACGACTTTTTCTTATAATTAAATTGGGTTTTAGTTTTCAGAAATGAGAACGTCTACGTTTAAAATACATCGGGTTTTATTAATAAGATTTGATTTTCTAATAAAAATGGGTTTTAGTTTTCAGAAATAAAAACAACCATGTTTGAAATACATCAGATTTTATTAATAATATTTGATTCTTTTTAATAAAGTTGGATTTTAACTTCCAGAAATACGAACATCCCCGTTTAAAATACTTCTGATTTTATTAATAATATTTGATTTTTTAATAAAGTTGAGTTTTAGTTTTCAGAAATTTGAAAAACCACGTTTAAAAATACATGTGATTTTATTAATCTCTTCTGAATTTTCTCAATGAAAAGTAATATGTTATAGATCAATTCTTAATTTTTTCAGAGGTGAAAAAAATTTAAAGTTCTGTTCTGAAAAAGTTTTTCTGTTGAAGATAGAAAAAAGTTATACTTTGATTGTGAATTTTCCCCATCGATATAAAAAGTTCCACTTTAAATCTGAGATTTATCAATGAATTCAAGTTAAATTATCATTGAACTTGAAAACTTCAAGTTCTCTTCTGAAAATTTTCTCGATAAAAAAAGTTACGGATCAATTCTAGTTTTTTCAAAAATAAAAGAGTTCCTCTTTTCATTTCTGAATTTTGTAAAAAAAAGTTACAAATCAATTCTAATTTTTTCCCATGAAAATAAAAATGTTCCACTTAGTTCTGATTTTTCACAAAGAGATGAAAAAAAAATCCGGGTTGCAGCGGTAGCTAGCAACCTAGTAAGAGACGATCACGTCCAATGTTAAGAAATATAAAAACCCATAGTTCCTAACAAAGGAGTCAGATCAAAACAAAAAGTACACCATTAGAACCGCCTTGTCCGAAACCCCTGTATAGGAAACTTTCTGACCCTTGGTTTGAACTGCAAGGGAAATATATTGGCTTGAAAATCAAGAAAATTGACTTTAACCACGTTATTCTCCCCAAACGGGATATTTTTTTCTTTTTTTTTTCTTTTCCACAGATAGCTTGGCACTGGAACATCGTAGAGGGTTGTTCAATAGCTCATTTTAAAGGAAATCAATTGGGTTAAAAATCTATAGTAACTAAAATAAATTATTTCTAAAAGAGAATAAATTTTTCCACCAAAAACTGCATTTTTGATGTCTTAATAAAGATCGAACTCTTCCCTATACTAACTTGCATACGCAACTTCACTATAGTTAAGATTACAATATTTATATTATGCATCATTATAAATTATAAAAGGTTCAAATGTTCGAAGATTATAGAGTTAAAAATTTTCCCACCCCGGGAATCGAACCCGAGCCTGTTAAGTGAAAGTTAACTATCCTAGCCACTAGACCATATTGAACCATAAAGAAGTATGATTTAAGAGCCATATGCGTATTATTATTTCACCATACCAATTATAATAAGGCCAAAACAAAATCGTCGACTTGCAACCTTACTTTTGACACATTAGTTGAATCTTCATCAGGCTTAAAAATGTTTTGCTAGTTTTACATGAAAGAACGAACCTTAGTCCATATACAATAAAGAACGACACCTTGCCCATGTTAACTAAAACATATAACATAAAGGGATTATGTAATTTCCAATAGTATCATGGCTGTAGAGATGGCTGAAACCTAGTTACAATAAAAAACGATCATTGGAATAACAAAAATTGAATACCTTTGGAATTAGCTAGCCACTTGATTATTTGAGACTCGTCTCTTACTATTTAAAAGAAGAATAGTTACAGTAAAGAACGATCTCTGGCCCAAAGTAACTGATATAAGGTGGTTTAGATTATTTCCGGGTTGCAGCGGTAGCTAGCAACCTAGTAAGAGACGATCACGTCCAATGTTAAGAAATATAAAAACCATAGTTCCTAAAAAAGGAGTCAGATCAAAACAAAAAGTACACCATTAGAACTGCCTTGTCCGAAACCCCTGTATAGAAAACTTTCTGTCCCTTGGCTTGAACAGCAAGGGAAATATATTGGCTTGAAAATCAAGAAAAGTGGCAGCTACTACAACATTCTGCCTAAACGGGATATTTTTTCTTTCTTCTTTTTCACAGATAGCTTGGCACTGGAACATAGTAGAGAGTTGTTCAATGGCTCATTTTGAAGGAAATCTCTAGATCTAGGAACTTTTGCACTTATTTTTTTTTTCAATTAATTATTTTTTAACAAAAACTTAATTTTTTATATAAAATATTGACCAATGACGTCATAGTCATTGGATGTAGTTAGTATTACATAATCCGGGTTGCAGCGGTAGCTAGCAACCTAGTAAGAGACGATCACGTCCAATGTTAAGAAATATAGAAACCCCTAATTCCTAAAAACAGAGTCAGATCAAAACAAAAAGTACACCATTAGAACCGCCTTGTCCGAAACCCCTATAAAGGAAACTTACCGCCCTGCGGCTTGAATAACAAAGAAAATATATTGGCTTGATAATCAAGAAAATTGACTTTAACCACGTTATTCTCCACAAACGGGATATTTTTTCTTTCTTTCTTTTCCACAGATAGCTTGGCACTGGAACATCGCAGAGAGTTTTTCAATGGCTCATTTTAAAGGAAATCTCTAGATCTAGCGCTATTTGTACTTAATTTTTTTTTTAAATTAATTTTTTTTACGAAAAACTTAATTTTTTATATACAATATTAATCAATGACGCCATAGTCTTTGGATGTAGTTAGCACATAAAGTCTGGATAATCGAATTAAAGCTGAAACTAAGTAAAGAACAATTATGCCTCCATATATTCACAGTGATGTATAAAATTTCCCATTACATCTGTAAACTGTTCCATAGTTGCCGGTTCATACCTTGGAAGCTTTTCACTAAACATGCAACATTTCTTTTGGATATTACTATTTATAATAAAGATCGAACTCTTCCTTATACTAACTTGCAAAGGCAACTTCACTATAGTTAAGATTACAGTATTTATATTATACATCATTATAAATTATAAAAGGTTCAAATTTTCGAAGATTATAGAGTTAAAAATTTTCCCACACCGGGAATCGAACCCGGGCCTGTTAAGTGAAAGTTAACTATCCTAAGCACTAAACCATATGGGACCATAAGGAAGTATGATTTAAGAGCCATATGCATATTATTATTTCACCATACCAATTATAATAAGACCAAAACAAAATCGTCGACTTGCAACCTTACTTTTGACACATTAGTTAAATCTTCATCAGACTTAAAAAATGTTTTGCTAGTTATACATGAAAGAACGAACCTTAGCCCATAGTAGAGGAAATAAGAATATCTAGGTTGCAGCGGTAGTTAGCAACCTATTACACAATCCGGGTTTAAGTGGTAGCTAGCAACCTAATAAGAAACTTCAAATTAAAAGATGATCATTAGAAGAACAAACAATTGCTTATATTGGACTTAGTTAGCTGCCTGATTCTTTGAGTTTTTATAATAAACAATGACCTCTTGCCTCTACTAAATTTTAAAGGCCACTTAACTATAGTGTAGGCTAGTACAGTTTTTTTTAAGGCCAATATATTAAAATTTTCCATTAAAAGACGACCATTGGAATAAAAAACCATTACATATATTTGATTTAGTTATTATAATAAAGAACGACCTCTTTCGCATACTAAATTTTATAGGCCACTTAACTAGAGTATAGGCTAGTACAGTTATAATATTTAAGGTCAATATATTAATATTTTCCACTAAAAAACGTTCATTGGAATAAAAACCCAATACATACATTTGATTTAGTTAGCTACTTGATTGTTTGAGGCTAGTCTCTTACTATTTCAAAGAAGAAAATGCCATAGGCTTTTTCCTGTTTGTAATCAATTAGAAAGAGTTCTACCTTTAAAATGAGTTACGTAGTTACATTAAAGGACAATCATTTGATTATTATAATAAAGATCGAACTCTTCCCTATACTAACTTGCATAGGCAACTTCACTATAGTGAAGATTACAGTATTTATGTTATTGATCATTATAAATTATAAAAAGTTCGAATGTTCGTAGATCCGGGTTGCAGCGGTAGCTAGCAACCTAGTAAGAGACGATCACCTCCAATGTTAAGAAATATAAAAACCCATAGTTCCTAACAAAGGAGTCAGATCAAAACAAAAAGTATACCATTAGAACCGTCTTGTTCGAAACCCCTGTATAGTAAACTTTCTATCCCTTGGCTTGAACAACAAGGGAAATATATTGCCTTGAAAATCAAGAAAAGTGGCAGCTACTACAACATTCTGCCGAAACGGGATATCATAGTTTTATATTAGAGCTATGACGTGAATAGAAAAACACGAAATTATATTGTTGTTTCTGAAGACGTCATGAATAAAATCATTACGCCGTGACGTCGTAATTACTATATAAGAACGGTCAAATCCGGGTTGCAGCGGTAGCTAGCAACCTAGTAAGAGACGATCACCTCCAACGTAAAGAAATATAAAACCCCTAACTCCTAAAAAAGAGTCAGATTAAAACAAAAAGTATACCTTTATTACAGTAAAGAACGATCTCTCTCCCATAATAACTGATATATGGTGGTTCCAGGTGTAGTTACATAAAGGACAAATATAGCTCATCATAAATGGTGTTTGTCAATTATCCGGGTTGCAGCAATAGCTAGCAACCTAGTCTGGGTTGCAGCGGTAGCTAGCAACCTAGTAAGAGACGATCACGACCAATGTTAAGAAATATAAAAACTCATAGTTCCTAAAAACGGAGTCAGATCAAAATAAAAATTACACCATTAGAACCGCCTTGTCCGAAACCCCTGTAAAGGAAACTTTCAGTCCTTGGCTTGAACAGCAAGGGAAATATATTGGCTTGAAAATAAAGAAAATTATATTAAAATACAATCATTGGAATAACATACCACTGCATAAATTGGACTTAGATAGCTACTTGATTGCTTGAGGATCATCTCTTACTATTTCAAAGAAGAAAAAGCTGTAGGCTTTTTCCTGTTTGTAATGATATAGCATAAAAAGAAACCCAAGTTGTAACTGACGTCATCCTGGTTGTTATATCCGGGTTGCAGCGGTAGCTAGCAACCTAGTAAGAGACGATCGCGTCCAATGTTAAGAAATATGAAAACCCATAACTCCTAAAAAAGGAGCCAGATCAAAACAAAATATATACCATTAGAACCGCCTTGTCCAAAAGCCCTACAAAGGAAACTTTCCGCCCTTTGGCTTGAATAACAAAGAAAATATATTGGCTTGAAAATCAAGAAAATTGACTTTAACCACGTTATTATCCACAAACGGGATATTTTTTTCTTTCTTTCTTCTTTTCCACGGATAGCTTGGCATTGGAACATTGTAGAGAGTTGTTCAATGGCTCATTTTAAAGGAAATCTCTATATCTAGAGCTAATTGTACTTTATTTTTTTTTAATTAATTATTTTTTACGAAAAACTTAATTTTTATATACAATATTGATCAATAACGTCATAGTCGTTGGATGTAGTTAGTATTACATAAAGGCTCGATCATCGAATTTTACATAAAGGAACGATATACTTCATCATATTGGTCATAGTAAATTATTAGGTTCGTCTCTTACTCTATCAAAGAAGAAAAGCCGTAGGCTTTTTCCTGTTTGTAATTTTATAGCATAAACTAAACCACAGTTGCAACTGACGTCATTACATAAAAGCTCGATTTAGTTTAGTGAAACTGAGGATTATATGTTATATTAAAAGACGATAATTAGGATATCGTACATAAGGCATTATCCGGGTTGCAGCGGTAGCAGGCAACCTAGTAAGAGACGATCACGTCCAATGTTAAGAAATGTAAAAACCCATAGTTCCTAAAAAAGGAGTCAGATCAAAACAAAAAGTACACCATTAGAACCGCCTTGTTCGAAACCCCTGTATAGGAAACTTTCTGTCATTTGGCTTGAACAGCAAGGGAAATATATTGGCTTGAGAATCAAGAAAAGTGGCAGCTACTACAACATTCTGCCTAAACGGGATATTTTTTCTTTCTTGTTATCCAAAGATAGCTTTGCACTGGAACATCGTAGAAAGTTGTTCAATGGCTCATTTTAAAGGAAATTAAATGGGTTAAAAACCTTTTGTAACTAAAACAAATTAAAACAGGATAAATTTAGCACTAAAAACTACATTTTTGATGTCTTTCCATACTGCTGTCTTTTCAAAGACATTTGATTTTTGTTTTTGAAGCAATCAAACAGTTCGTGGTAAGGTTGTATTTTAAACTTTATATTCCAAAGATAGCTTAGCACTGGAACATCGTAGAGAGTTGTTCAATGGATCATTTTAAATTATAATAAAGAACGAATATTTTACCGATTATCTACTAATAACCATATATGACGTAATAAGTGACATGACGTAATATCTAAAACCTATTGTGTACTAATAACTATATATGACTTAATTAGCGACGTGACTTAAAAATTGAAAAAATTAATTTTTATTTTATTTTCGTTTTTAGTTCAGAATCACTGAAGTTATAAACTGCAAAAATATTTATGGTGTCTGAACAATAGTTTTAATCTTTTAATTTAGACTAGAAAATACCTGAAAATTTAAAAATTAGTTTAATTTTTTGTAAGGTTCTTGATACTTGATACGTGACATAAAAACATTCAACTAATGGTTACATAATGGTTTCAATCAAGCAAGCTACACGCAAGTTAAAAAAACAGTACTACCAAAAAAACAGAGATACCATCTTGACAAGAAAAAAGCAAAGGTATTCAACCGACCAGGCGTATCGAGAAGTAATAATTGATAGTGACAAACAGCGTTATTATAATGATGTAGTTTATAGACATTTGAAAATTGAGTTATATTAAAAGACGATTATTAGAAGAACAAATCATTACATACATTGTACTTAGTTAGCTGCCCGATTCTTTGAGAGTTGTCTTTTACTACTCCGAATTTGAAAAAGGCTTAGTTTTTTTCCTGGTTTTACATAAAGGACCCATATAGTTCATAATAAATATAATAAAGAACGACCTTTTGCCTATATTAATTTATATTAAAGTTATTATATTTAGATAGGAGGCAGCTAAACTGAGTTTCTTTTTTAAACTTTAAATTTAAGAGATATTGCTTTAAATTCAATATAATAATATATTCTTTCTGATGGGGATTCAAATTTTAAACTGTTCATGGTAACGAACTGTATAGTATGAGCGACCCGTCTTAATAGTAACCAAAACTCTAAAAATTTTGATACCAATAGATACATCAAAAAAATAAGATATTTTGCTGATTTCAAATATGTAAAGTTTAGTTATACCCATCAAAAGTTACCAACCTGAGAAAATTTGCCCTGTTTTTAAAAAAAAAAGGAAAAACACCCCCTAAAAGTCATAGAATCTTAATGAAAAATCACACAATCCAGTTCAGTGTATCAGAGAACCTTACTGTAGAGATTTCAAGTTCTTATCTGCAAAAACGTGGAATTTTGTATTTTTTGTCAGAAGAAAGATCACGGATGTGTGTTTATTTGCCCTTTTTTACCAGAGATGATTGTATCAACCCAGTTTCCCTAGAATGTTACAAGAGGACTCATTAAAACAAAAATTGAAGGTTCTAGTCAAAAACCACTTTTTTTATCAAAAACCAAAAAAAATAATAGAATCATCTTTACAAAAAAACTGCATTTTTATCGCTTTTATCACTTTTCTTCACTTTTATCACTTGTCTTTTCATATTGCAGACTTTAGAAAGATATTTGATTTTTTAAGCAATTTTGCCAAAAAATAACAAATTACACATTTTTGAAGATAGGAGCTTGAAACCTCTACAGTAAGGTTTTCTTTAACCAATATTTTATTTTTTTGCTAAATCACTAAAGCTATTAAGTAAACAGTAAAAATATTTATGATGTCTAACCAATAATACTAATTTCTTAATTTAAACTACAAAAATACATGAAGATTTTAAAATTAGTACATAAAGGACCGCTATAGTTCATCATAAATGGTATTTGTCAATTAGGTTTTTTTATATAATTATCCATTATTATGTAAAATGCAGTAATTTTTGGGGTGTTTTAACAAAAAAAATTATTTGTTAACTGAAACTGGAATAATTCCTGAAATGTTACATTAAAAGACGATCATTGGAATTAAATTTCATTATAAATGGGGAATATGTGAGTTTCAACCGATATTAATATGTTAGTTCATCATAAATGGTATTTGTCAAATAGGTTTTTTTTATATAATTATCCAATATTATGTAAAATGCAGTAAATTTAGGGATTTTTAACAATAAATTTATTTGTTAACTGAAACTAGAATAATTCCTGAAAATTTTAAATATAATAATTTTATTTAACTGCAAATCTGGGTTGCAGCGGTAGCTAACAACCTAGTAAGAGACGACCACATCCCATAGTAAAAAAAAATAAAGTAACCCATAACTTTAGAAAAAAGATTTATATCAAAACTAGAAGTACACTATTAGAGCCGCCTTGTCCAAAACTTCTATATAGCAAACTTACTGTCCTTTGGCTTGAATAACAAAGAAAATATATTGGCTTGAAAATCAAGAAAATAGACTTTAACCACGATATTCTGCACAAACGGCATCTTTTTTTCTTTCCGTTTTTTTTTCTCCTCAGCTAGTTGGGCACTGGAAAATCATAGAGCTGTATAACAGCTCATTTTAAAGGAAATTGCTACATCTAGTGCCTTATATCCGGGTTGCAGTGGTAGTTAGCAACCTAGTAAGAAACGATCACGTCCAATGTTAAGAAATATAAAAACCTATAGTTCCTAAAAAAGGAGTTAGATCAAATTCAAAAGTACACCATTAGAACCGCCTTCTCCGAAACCCCTTTATAGTAAACTTTCTGTCCCTTAGCTTGAACAGCAAAGGAATTATATTGGCTTGAAAATCAAGAAAAGTGGCAGCTGCTACAACATTCTGCCTAAACGGGATATTTTTTCTTTTTTTTTTCTTTTGTATCCAGAGATAGCTTGGCACTGGAACATCGTAGAGGGTTGTTCAATAGCTCATTTTAAAGGAAATTAATTGGGTTAAAAACCTTTTGTAACTAAAATAAATTATTTCTAAAAGAGAATAAATTTCCACCAAAAACTGCATTTTTGATGTCTTTTCACACTGCAGTCTTTCAAACATAATCGTATACCAGCGGTAAGATTTGAACCCACTCCTCCGAAGAGACTGGTGGCTAACACCATCCGGGTTGCAGCGGTAGCTAGCAACCTAGTAAGAGACGATTCTCGTCCAATGTTAAGAAATATAAAAACCCATAGTTCCTAACAGAGGAGTCAGATCAGAACAAAAAGTACACCATAAGAACCGCCTTGTCCAAAACCCCTATATAGCAAAGTTTCTGTACCTTGGTTTGAACAGCAAGGGAAATATATTGCCTTGAAAATCAAGAAAAGTGGCAGCTACTACAGCATTCTGCCTAAACGGCATCTTTTTTTTCTTTTTTCTTTTCCACAGATAGCTTGGCACTTGAACATCGTAGAGAGTTGTTCAATGGCTCATTTTAAAGGAAATGAATTGTGTCAAAAATCTTTTGTAACTAAAATAAATTATTTCTAAAAGAGAATAAATTTTTCCACCAAAAACTGCATTTTTGATGTCTTTTCACACTGCAGTCTTTCAAACATAATCCTATTCCAGAGGTAAGATTTGAACCCACACCTCCGAAGAGACTGGTGGCTAACACCAGCGCCTTAGATCACTCAGCCAGGCTGCCTCTCATAATTTGGGTTGCAGCAGTAGCTAGCAACCTAGCAAGAGACGATCAGTCCAATGCTAAGAAATATAAAAACCCAAAACTCCTAAAAATACAGTCTCGGCCAGGCTGCCTCTCATAATTTGGGTTGCAGCAGTAGCTAGCAACCTAGCAAGAGACGATCAGTCCAATGCTAAGAAATATAAAAACCCAAATTTTCTAAAAATACAGTCAGATCAAAACAATATTACATCATTAGAACTACCTTGTCTGAAACCCTATTAGATAAATTAGAGCTATGACGTGAATAGAAATACACGAAATTATATTGTTGTTTCTGAAGACGTCATGAAATAATACCATTGCGCCATGACGTCATGAAATAAAATCATTATGCCATGACGTCATAATTACTATATAAGAAGCGTCAGAACTGTAAATGTTCTCATTCATAATTAGATAATGGTTAGATCAAAGCAAGGTATACGCAAGTTAAAAAACAGTACTACACAAACAACAGAGATAGTATCTCGAAAAGAAAAAAGCAAAGGTATTCAACCGACCAGGCGTATCGAGAAGTAATAATTGAGAGAGCAAAACAAAACAGCAAGATGTGTTATCACAATGATGAAGATTATAGACATGCAAATATTGAGACAGCCAAACAAAAGATCAAGGAACGGTATGATAATGATGAAGATTACCTAATCAAATATAAGAAAAAGAAAAGCAAAGGTATTCAACCGTCCAGGTGTATCGACAGGTAAAAATTGAGAAAGCCAGACAAAACATTAAGGAGCGTTATCAAAATGATGAATATTACAGAGAAGCAATAACTGAGCAGGCTAGACAAAAGATCAAGGAGTGTTATCACAATGATAAACTTTATAGAGAAGCAACAATTGAGCAGGCTAGACAAAAGAGCAAGGAACGGTATGATAATGATGAAGATTACCGA
Source organism: Artemia sp. Qi Xiang Cuo (assembly GCF_049724085.1). Taxonomy (NCBI): domain Eukaryota; kingdom Metazoa; phylum Arthropoda; class Branchiopoda; order Anostraca; family Artemiidae; genus Artemia; species Artemia sp. Qi Xiang Cuo. Next base: position 70,556,404 of record NC_142805.1, on the reverse strand, counting down.
AACAAACATAAGATAAAAGTTGCTACCAGAATAATGGGTAGATACTGGAGTGACAAATATAATAAAGAACGACCTCTTACCTATACTAAATTTTATACACCACTTAATTATAGTATAGGTTAGTAATTCAACAGATAGCATGGCACTGGAACAGTATAGAGAGCTGTTCAATGGCTCATTTGGATCCTGGTTGTTACAGTAAAGAACGATCTTCCTCCCATAGTAACTGATATGTTACATTAAAAGATGATCATTGGAATAAAAAGTTATTGCATGCATTGGACTTAGTTAGCTACTTGATCATTTGAGGTTCGTCTCTTACTATTTCAAAGAAGAAAAAAGCCGTAGGCTTTTTCCTGTTTGTAATATTTTTCTGTTTTTTATCAGGGTTACAGCGGTATCCGGGTTGCAGCGGCAGCTAGCAACCTAGTAAGATTACATTAAAAGACGATCTAAATTAAAAACCGCTACTATAGTAAGGCCGAGCTTCTTGGGAATATTAAGAGGGATTTTGAATCCAATAAAAAAGCTTTTTGTGCATCCAGGGTGTAAAAAGAGCATCGGTGAAATATCTAAAATTAAAAACGGCTGCTATATTAAGACTGAGCTACCAGGAAATATTGAGAGGGATTTTAAATTCAATAAAAAGGTGTTTTGTGCATCCAGGTTGTCAAAAGAGCATCGGTGAAATATCTAAAACTAAAAACGGCTACTATATTAAGGCTGAGCTTCTTGGAAATTTTTAGTGGGATCTTGAATTCAATAAAAAGGCGTTTTTTGCATCCATGTTGTCAAAAGAACATCGGCGAAACATCTAACATTAAAAACGGCTACTATATTAAGGCTGAGTTTCCAGGGTATATTGAGAGGGATTTCGGATTCAATAAAAAGGTGTTTTGTGCATCTATGTTGTCAACAGAACATCGGTGAAACATCTAAAATTAAAAAAGGCTACTATATTAAGGCTGAGTTTCCTGGGAATATTGAGAGGGATTTTCAATTCAATAAAATGACGTTTTGTACATCCAGGTTGCCAAAAGAGCTTCGTTGAAATATACAAAATTAAATATGGCAACTATATTATGGCTTAGCTACCTGTGAATACTCAGTAGTGTTTCAAAGCAACTTAAAAAGCATTATTTACATCCAGATTTTATAAAGGACATCAGTTATGTGCCTCAAATCAAATATGGCTACACCATTAAGCCGCATATTCTAGGGACTACTGTGAGGTATTTTGAATTCAATATAAAGGCGTTATTTGCATACAGGTTGTTAAAAAAGCATCGGTGAAATATCTAAATTAAAAACGGTTTCTATGCTAAGACTGAGCTTCCAGGGAATATTGAGAGGGATTTTTAATTCAATAAAAAGACGTTATGTGCATCCAGGTTGTCAAAAGAGCATCGGTGAAATATCTAAAATTAAAAATGGCTACTATATTAAGGCTGAGCTTCCTGGGAAGATTGAGAGGGATTTTGAATTCAATAAAAAGACGTTTTGTACATCCAGGTTGTTATAGTAAAGACCGATCTCTCGCCCATAGTAAAAGATATATGGTGGTTCAAGGGGTAGCTGCAAGATATCCAGATTGCAGCGATATCCGAGTTGCAGCGGTAGCTAGCAACCTAGTAAGAGACGATCAGTCCAATGCTAATCATGATAAGGAACAAATTATAAACTTAGTTAGCTGTCTGATTTTTAGAGGATCGTCTTTTACTATTCCAAAGAAGAAAAAGCCGTAGGCTTTTTCCTGTTTGTAATCCGTGTTGCAGCGGTAGCTTGATAATCCGTATTGCAGCGGTAGCTAGCAACCTAACAAGAGACGATCACGTCCAAAACCCATAGTATATAAAAACCCATATTTCCTAAAAAAGGAGTCAGATCAAATTCAAAAGTACACCATTAGAACCGCCTTGTCCGAAACCCCTGTATAGTAAACTTTCTGTCCCTTATCTTGAACAGCAAGGGAAATATATTGGCTTGAAAATCAAGAAAAGTGGCAGCTACTACAACATTCTGCCTAAACGGGATATTTTTTTCTTTTTTTCTTTTGTATCCAGAGATAGCTTGGCACTGGAACATCGTAGAGGGTTGTTCAATAGCTCCTCTTAAAGGAAATTAATAGGGTTAAAAACCTTTTGTAACTAAAATAAATTATTTCTAAAAAAGAGAATAAATTTTTCCACCAAAAACTGCATTTTTGATGTCTTTTCACATTGCAGTCTTTCAAACATAATCGTATACCAGCGGTAAGATTTGAACCCACGCCTCCGAAGAGACTGGTGGCTAACACCATTATAGTAAAGACCGAAAGTAAAACAATGATTTCTTCTAAGCTTCAAAGTTTTTGTTTTCTTTTTAAAGGTTTTAAAAAGAAAACAAAACAAATTTAAAGTTAATCCGTGTTGCAGTGGTAGCTAGCAACCTAGTAAGAGATGATCACGTCCAATATTAAGAAATATAAAAACCCATAGTTCCTAACAAAGTTACATTAAGGGACGATCGTTGCAATAACAAAATATTGCAGACTTTGGACTACTTGATTGTTTGGAGCTACTTGATTGTTTGAGGTTCGTCTCTTACTATTTCAAAGAAGAAAAAGCCGTAGGCTTTTTCCTGTTTGTAATCATATAGCATAGAATCTGGGTTGCAGCGGTAGCTAGCAACCTAGTAAGAGACGATCAGTCGAATGTTAAGAAATCCGGGTTGCAGCGGTAGCTAGCATCCGGGTTGCAGTGGTAGCTAGCAACCTAGTAAGAGACGATCATGTCTAATGTTGAGAAATGTAAAAACCCATAGTTCCTAAAAAAGGAGTCAGATCAAAACAATTATCAGGGTTGCAGCGGTAGCTAGCAACCTAGTAAGAGACGATCACATCCAATGTTAAGAAATATTAAAACCCTAATTCCTAAGAAAAGAATCAGACCAAAACAAAAATTACACCATTAGAACCACCTTTTATAATAATGAACGACCTCTTACCTATGCTAAATATTATACGCCACTTAATTATAGTATAGGTTATCCGGGTTGCTACAGTAAAGAACGATCCCTCATCCATAGTAACTGATAAATGGTGGTTCCAGGGGTAGTTACTTAAGGTTCGTCTCTTACTATTTCAAAGAAGAAAAAGCCGTAGGCTTTTTCCTGTTTGTATTGATATAGCATAAAAGAAAACCCAAGTGGTAACTGATTCAAAGTATCCGGGTTGCAGTGGTAGCTAGCAACCTAGTGAGAGACGATCACGTCCAATGTTAAGAAATATAAAAACCCATAGCTCCCAAAAAAGAAGTCAGATCAAAACATAAAGTATATAATAAAGAACGACCTCTTGCCTATACTAAATTTTATACGCTACTTAATTATTGTATAGGTTAGTAATTACATAGATAGCTTGGCACTGGAACATTGTAGAGAGTTGTTCAATGGCTCATTTTAAAGGATATTAATGAAGTTGAAAATTTTTTTCCGGGTTGCAGCGGTAGCTAGCAACCTAGTAAGAGACGATCACGTCCAATGTTAAGAAATATAAAAACCCATAGTTCCTAACAAAGAAGTCAGATCAAAACAAAGAGTACACCATTAGAACCGCCTTGTCCGAAACCCCTGTATAGGAAACTTTCTGTCTCTTGGCTTGAATAGCAAGGGAAATATATTGGCTTGAAAATCAAGAGAATTGACTTTAACCAAGTTATTCTCCCCAAACGGGATATTTTTTTCTCTTTTCTTTTTTCTTTTCCACAAATAGCTTGGCACTGGAACATCGTAGAGGGTTGTTCAATAGCTCATTTTAAAGGAAATTAATTGGGTTAAAAATCTATAGTGACTAAAATAAATTAGTTCTAAAAGAGAATAAATTTTTCCACCAAAAACTGCATTTTGATGTCTTTTCACACTGCAGTCTTTCAAACATAATCGTATACCAGCGGTAAGATTTGAACCCACGCCTCCGAAGAGCCTGGTGGCTAACACCAGTGTCTTGGACCACTCGGCCAGGCTGCCTCTTATAATTTGGGTTGCAGCAGTAGCTAGCAACCTAGTAAGAGACGATCAGTCCAATGCTAAGAAATATAGAAACCCAAAACTTCTAAAAATAGAGTAAGATCAAAACAAAAGTACATCATTAGAACTACCTTGTCTGAAACCCTACTAGATAAATAATGAATGTCGTCATAGCTTTATATTAGAGCTATGACGTGAATAGAAAAACACGAAATTGTATTGTTGTTTCTGATGACGTCATTAAATAATATCATTGCGCCATGACGTCAATAAAATCATTACGCCGTGGCGTCATAATTACTACTTAAGAACGACATAGATGTAAATTCTCTCATTCTTGATTAGAATAATGGTTAGATCGAAGCAAGCTATACGCAATTTGAAAAAGCAGTACTACACAAACAACAGAGATAGTATCTTGAAAAGAGAAAAGCAAAGGTATTCAACCGACCAGGCGTATCGAGATTTACATTAAAAGACGATCATTGGAATAACATTTCATTATAAATGGGGAATATGTAAGTTTCAACGAATATATGGGTTGTAGCGGTAGCTAGCAACCTAGTGAGAGACGAACACGCCCCATAGTGAAAACTAAAGTAACCCATTAATCCTGAAAAAAGGTTCAGATCAAAACAAGAATTACACTATTAGAACCGCCTCGTCCAAAACTTCTGTATAGCCAACTTACCGTCCTTTGGCTTGAATAACAAAGAAAATCCGGATTGCAGCGGTAACTAGCAACCTAGTAAGTGACGATCACGTCCAATGTTAAGAAATATAAATCCGGGTTGCAGCGGTAGCTAGCAACCTAGTAAGAGACGATCACGTCCAATGTTAAGAAATATAAAAACCCATAGTTCCTAACAGAGGAATCAGATCAAAACAAAAAGCACACCATTAGAACCGCCTTGTCCGAAACCCCTGTATAGGAAACTTTCTGTCACTTGGCTTGAACAGCAAGGGAAATATATTGGCTTGAAAATCAAGAAAAGTGGCAGCTACTAAAACATTCTGCCTAAACGGGATATTTTTTTCTTTTTTTTTTCTTTTGTATCCAGAGATAGCTTGGCACTGGAACATCGTAGAGAGTTGTTCAATGGCTCATTTTAAAGGAAATTATATAATAAAGATCAAACTTTTCCCTATACTAACTTGCATACGCAACTTCACTATAGTTAAGATTACAGTATTTATATTTTTACATTAAAAGACGAGCACTGAAATAACAAACCATTCCATATATTGGACTTAGTTAGCTACTTGATTGTTTGAGTTTCGTCTCTTACTATTTAAAAGAAGAAAAGCCGTAGGCTTTTTCCTGTTTGTATTTATAGTTAAAAAACGAACTCAAGTCCAAAGAAACTGAACACTGTGGTTCATTCATATTATCTTCATTATTTTAGCTAGAATGTAAATAAACAAGATTCTTTTTTAAATTTTAAATTGAAAAGATAGTGCTTTTAATTCAACATATTAAAAGTTCTCCCCGACGAGGAATCGAACCCCCTTCTCCAAGGTAACAAGTGGACATGCTTACCATTAGACTATCGAAGACTTATAAAATAAAAGTTACATATCAGATATGATAATAATTTTTAAATCCGGGTTACATAAAGGCTCGATCATGGAATTTTTATCTGGGTTGCAGCGGTAGCCAGCAACCTAGTAAGAGACGATCACGTCCAATGTTAAGAAATATAAAAACCCATAGTTCCTAACAAAGGAGTCAGATCAAAACAAAAAAAAATTATAATAAAGAACGAACTCTTGCCTATACTAAATTATATAGGCCACTTAACTATAGTATATCCGGGTTGCAGCGGTAGCTAGCAACCTAGTAAGAGCCGAACACGCCCCATAGTGAAAACTAAAGTAACCCATTAATCCTGAAAAAAGGTTCAGATCAAAACAAGAATTACACTATTAGAACCGCCTCGTCCAAAACTTCTGTATAGCCAACTTACCGTCCTTTGGCTTGAATAACAAAGAAAATCCGGATTGCAGTGGTAACTAGCAACCTAGTAAGAGACGATCACGTCCAATGTTAAGAAATATAAATCCGGGTTGCAGCGGTAGCTAGCAACCTAGTAAGAGACGATCAAGTCCAATGTTAAGAAATATAAAAACCCATAGTTCCTAACAGAGGAGTCAGATCAAAACAAAAAGCACACCATTAGAACCGCCTTGTCCGAAACCCCTGTATAGGAAACTTTCTTTCACTTGGCTAGAACAGCAAGGGAAATATATTGGCTTGAAAATCAAGAAAAGTGGCAGCTACTACAACATTCTGCCTAAACGGGATATTTTTTTCTTTTTTTTTCTTTTGTATCCAGAGATAGCTTGGCACTGGAACATCGTAGAAAGTTGTTCAATGGCTCATTTTAAAGGAAATTATATAATAAAGATCGAACTTTTCCCTATACTAACTTGCATACGCAACTTCACTATAGTTAAGATTACAGTATTTATATTTTTACATTAAAAGACGAGCACTGAAATAACAAACCATTCCATATATTGGACTTAGTTAGCTACTTGATTGTTTGAGTTTCGTCTCTTACTATTTAAAAGAAGAAAAGCCGTAGGCTTTTTCCTGTTTGTATTTATAGTTAAAAAACGAACTCAAGTCCAAAGAAACTGAACCCTGTGGTTCATTCATATTATCTTCATTTATTTTAGCTAGAATGTAAATAAACAAGTTTCTTTTTTAAATTTGAAATTGAAAAGATAGTGCTTTTAATTCAACATATTAAAAGTTCTCCCCGACGGGGAATCGAACCCCCTTCTCCCAGGTAACAAGTGGACATACTTACCATTAGACTATCGAAGACTTATAAAATAAAAGTTACATATCAGATATGATAATCATTTTTAAATCCGGGTTACATAAAGGCTCGATCATCGAATTTTTTATCTGGGTTGCAGCGGTAGCCAGCAACCTAGTAAGAGATGATCACGTCCAATGTTAAGAAATATATAAACCCATAGTTCCTAACAAAGGAGTCAGATCAAAACAAAAAAAAATTATAATAAAGAACGAACTCTTGCCTATACTAAATTATATAGGCCACTTAACTATAGTATATCCGGGTTGCAGCGGTAGCTAGCAACCTAGTAGGAGACGATCACCTCCAATATTAAGAAATATAAAATTCCCCAACTCCTAAAAAAAGAGTCAGATCACACCAAAAAGTACACCATTAGAACCGCCTTGTCCGAAACCCCTATAAAGGAAACTTACCGCCCTTTGGCTTGAATAACAAAAGAAAATATATTGGCTTGAAAATCAAGAAAATTGACTTTAACCACGTTATTCTCCACAAACGGGATATTTTTTTCTTTCCGCTTGATCTTTCTCCTCAGCTAGGTGGGCACTGGAAAATCATAGAGATCTGTATAATAGCTCATTTTAAAGGAAATTGCTACATCTAGTGCCTTTTGTAATTAAAAATAAAATACTTTTTAAAGTAGAATCAATTTTGTCAAAAAAATTGCATTTTTGACGTATTTTCATACTGCAGTCTTTTCAAAGATATTTGAATTTTGAAGCAATCAAACAGTTCATGGTAATGAACTCTATAGTAATAAAAAAAAATAGCTACTTGTCTCAATAGTAACCGAAACTCCTGGAACCAAAACTTTCCTTTTTGGCTTAATCGCTAAAATTATTACGTAAATTGCAAAAACATTTATGATACCTAATTAGTAATAGTAATTTTTTAATTTAAACAACAAAAATACATGAAAATTCTAAAATTAGTTTTGCTTTTTGTCTCCTGGAAGAAATTTTTTTTTCATCTCAGTTCAAAGTTATTATTGTATCCTGGAACCAAACTTTTTTTGGTTTGTAAAACGTAAAGTACGTATCTCCATATTATTGTCTTATCCGGGTTGCAGCGGTAGCTAGCAACCTAGTAAGAGACGATCACGTCCAGTGTTAAGAAATATAAAAACCCATAGTTCTTAAAAAAAGAGTCAGATCAAAACAAAAAGTACACCATTAGAACCGCCTTGTCCGAAACCCCTGCATAGTAGAATTTCTGTCCCTTGGCTTGAACAGCAAGGGAAATATATTGGCTGGAAAATCAAGAAAAGTGGCAGCTACTACAACATTCTGCCTAAACGGGATATTTTTTTCTTTTCTTTTTCTTTTTTTTCTTTTTTTGTATCCAGAGATAGCTTGGCACTGGAACATCGTAGAGGGTTGTTCAATAGCTCATTTTAAAGGAAATTAATTGGGTTAAAAATCTATAGTAACTCAAATAAATTATTTCTAAAAGAGAATAAATTTTTCCACCAAAAACTGCATTTTGATGTCTTTTCACACTGCAGTCTTTCAAACATAATCGTATACCAGCAGTAAGAATTGAACCCAAGCCTCTGAAGAGACTGGTGGCTAACACCAGTGCCTTGGACCACTCGGCCAGGCTGCCTCTCATAAATAAATATATATGTGAATTTGGGTTGCAGCAGTAGCTAGCAACCTAGTAAGAGACGATCAGTCCAATGCTAAGAAATATAAAAACCCAAAACTCCTAAAAATAGAGTCAGATCAAAACAAAAGTACATCATTAGAAATACCTTGTCTGAAAACCCTACTAGATAAATAATGAACGTCATCATAGTTTTAAATTAGAGCTATGACGTGAATAGAGTGACGTCATAATTAGTATATAAGGAAAGTCAAAACTGAAAATTCTCTCATTCTTGATTAGAATAATGGTTAGATCAAAGCAGGCTATACGCAAGTTGAAAAAAGAGTACTATTATTATAAAGAACGACCTTTTGCCTATACTAAATTTTGTAGGCCACTTTACTATAGTATAGGCTTTTACAGTTATATTTAAAGTCAATATATTAAAATTTTCCATTAAAAGAAAATCATTGGAATAAAAATTACAGTAAAGAACGATCTCTCACCCATACTAACTGATATATGGTGGTTCCAGGTGTAGTTACATAAAGGACGAATATAGCTCATCATAAATGGTGTTTGTCAATTATCCGGGTTGCAGCGGTAGCTAGCAACCTAGTCTGGGTTGCAGCGGTAGTTAGCAACCTAGTAAGAGACGATCACGTCCAATGTTACGAAATATAAAAACTCATAGTTCCTAAAAAAGGAGTCAGATCAAAACAAAAAGTACACCATTAGAACCGCCTTGTCCGAAAACCCTGTATAGGAAACTTTCAGTCCCTTGGCTTGAACAGCAAGGGAAATATATTGGCTTGAAAATCAAGAAAATTACATTAAAATACGATCATTGGAATAACATACCACTGCATACATTAGACTTAGATAGCATTACAATAAAGAACGATCTCTTGCCTATACTTGCTTGCATAGGCAACTTAACTATATTATAGGCTGGTAAATTTTTATTTAAAGTTAACATGTGGAGTGATTATAGTATCATGGTTGCAGCTTTAGCTGTAATCTAATTTATAAATCTAATCCGGAATGCAGTTGTAGCTAGCAACCTAGTAAGAAACGATCACGTCCAATGTTAACAAATATACAAACCCATAACTCCTAAGAAAAGAGTAAAATCAAAACAAAAAGTACACCATTAGAACCGCCTTGTTCGAAATACCTGTATAGGAAACTTTCTGCCCCTTGGCTTGAACATCAAGGGAAATATATTGCCTTGAAAATCAAGAAAAGTGGCAGCTACTACAGCATTCTGCCTAAACGGCATCTTTTTTTTTCTTTTTTTTTCTTTTCTTCCACAGATAACTTGGCACTGGAACATCGTTGAGAGTTGTTCAATAGCTCATTTTAAAGGAAATAAATTGCGTTAACAACATTTTGTAACTTAAACAAATTATTTTTAAAACAAGAATAAATTTTTCCACTATAAACTACAGTTTTGATGTCTTTTCATACTGCAGTCTTTTCAAAGATATTTGATTTTTGGAAGCAATCAAACAGTTTGTGGCAAAGTTATTTTAAAAGACGATCATTAAAAGAACAAACCATTGCATACATTGAACTTAGTTAGCTGCTTGATCCGGGTTGCAGCGGTAGCTAGCGACCTAGTAAGAGACGATCACGTCCAATGTTAAGCAATATAAAAACCCATAGTTCCTAACAAAGGAGTCAGATCAAAACAAAAAGTACACCATTAGAACCGCCTTGTCCAAAACCCCTGTATAGGAAACTTTCTGTCCCTCGGCTTGAACAGCAAGGGAAATATATTGGCTTGAAAATCAAGAAAATTGACTTTAACCACGTTATTCTCCACAAACGGGATATTTTTTTCTTTTTTTCTTTTTTTTGTATCCAGAGATAGAATGGCACTGGAACATCGTAGAGGGTTGTTCAATAGCTCATTTTAAAGGAAATTAATTGGGTTAAAAATCTATAGTAACTAAAATAAATTATTTCTAAAAGAGAATAAATTTTTCCACCAAAAACTGCATTTTTGATGTCTTTTCACACTGCAGTCTTTCAAACATAATCGTATACCAGCGGTAAGATTTGAACCCACGCCTCCGAAGAGACTGGTGGCTAAAACCAGTGCCTTGGACCACTCGGCCAGGCTGACTCTCATAGATAAATATATATATGTGAATTTGGGTTGCAGCAGTAGCTAGCAACCTAGTAAGAGACGATCAGTCCAATGCTAAGAAATATAAAAACCCAAAACTCCTAAAAATAGAGTCAGATCAAAATATAATAAAGAACGACCTCTTCCCTATACTAAATTGTATTGGCCACTTAACTATAGTGTAGGTTAGTAAAGTCTACATAATCCGGGTTGCTATCCGGGTTGCAGCGGTAGCTAGCAACCTAGTAAGAGACGATCACGTCCAATGTTAAGAAATATAAAAACCCATAGCTCCTAAAAAAGGAGTCAGATCAAATCAAAAAGTACACCATTAGAACTGCCTTATCCGAAACCCCTTTATAGTATCAAGCAAGGGAAATATATTGGCTTGAAAATTACAATAAGGAACGAACTGAACTCATAGTAACTTAAGTATTAAATAAAACAGTTCGTGGTCATAATACAGAGCTGTGTAATGTCTCATTTTAAAGAATACTGCTGTATATAGAAACCTTTTGTAATTAACAAACTTAATTATTATTATAAAACAAATTGTTACGACATGTTAAAGAACTAACTCTTGGCGATAGTAACTAATTTAATTTTTAAAAGAAAGAATTGTGGCGGAAACCAAAATGGTAGTAGAAGTAAGTATAATAAAGAACGAACTCTTGCCTATATTAACATGTATAGGCAACTTAACTATACTTAATAATTAGACTTATTTAGTCCGGGTCGCAGCGGTAGCTAGCAACCTAGTAAGAGACGATCACGTCCAATGTTAAGAAATATAAAAACCCCTAACTCCTAAAAAAAGAGTCAGGTCATCCGGGTTGCAGCGGTAGCTAGCAACCTAGTAAGAGACGATCACGTGCAATGTTAAGAAATATAAAAACCCATAGTTCCTAACAAAGGAGTCAGATCAAAACAAAAAGTACACCATTAGAACCGCCTTGTCCGAAACCCCTGTATAGGAAACTTTCTGTTGCTTGGCGTGAACAGCAAGGGAAATATATTGGCTTGAAAATCAAGAAAATTGACTTTAACCATGTTATTCTCCCCAAGCGGGATATTTTTTTTCTCTTTTCTCTTTTCTTTTGTATCCAGAGATAGCTTGGCACTGGAACATCGTAGAGGGTTGTTCAATAGATCATTTTAAAGGAAATTAATTGGGTTAAAAATCTATAGTAACTAAAATAAATTATTTCTAAAAGAGAATAAATTTTTCCACCAAAAACTACATTTTCGATGTCTTTTCACACTGCAGTCTTTTCAAAGATATTTGAATTTTGAAGCAATCAAACAGTTCATGGTAATGAACTCTATAGTAATAATGGTTTAATTTGGCTAGGTTTACTAAGCTTAGCTAATTCATGTTACATTAAAAGACGATCATTGGAATAAAAAGTTATTGCATGCATTGGACTTAGTTAGCTGCTTGATCGTTTGAGGCTCGTCTCTTACTATTTCAAAGAAGAAAAAGCCGTAGGCTTTTTCCTGTTTGTAATATTTTCCTGTTTGTTATCCGGGTTGCAGCGGTAGCTAGCAACCTATTAAGAGTTACATAAAGGACCGATATAACTTATCAAAAACGGTGTTTGTCAATTATTATTAGAGTAAAGTTTATAATAAAGAACGACCTTCTACCTATAATAAATTTTATACGCAACTTAATTATAATATATTACATAAAGGCTCGATCACCGAATTTAAGCTGAAAATAAGTAGAAGACAATTATGCCTCCATATATTCACAGTGATGTATAAGATTTCCCATTACATCTGTAAACTGTTCCACAGTTACCGGTCCATACCTTCGAAGTTTTTCACTAATAATGCAACATTTGATTTTGATATTACTATGAAGTTTTCCGAAAGCATCTCTAGCTGACTTTTCAACAAAATCTATTCTTTCAGAGATAATTTTATCCGGGTTGCAGCGGTAGCTAGCAACCGAGTAAGAGACGATCACGTCCAATGTTAAGAAATATAAAAACCCCTAACTCCTGAGAAAAGAGTCAGATCAAAACAAAAATTACACCATTAGAACCACCTTGTCCAAAACACCTATTAAAGAAACTTATCACTCTTTGGCTTGAATAACAAAGAAAATATATTGGCTTGAAAATCAAGAAAATTGACTTTAACCACGTTATTCTCTACAAACGGGATATTTTTTTCTTTCCGCTTGATTTTTCTCCTCAACTAGCTGGGCACTGGAAAATCATAGAGAGCTTTATAATAGCTCATTTTAATTATAACTCCTAAAAAATCCCATTAAAAAACCATATATATTAACAATAGGCAATTTGTATAACTTACAGGCCTTGTCCTGGGGTTTATGGAAGGATATTGTCTACCCTCGAGGCATGGTTATTAGACCTTAGGACTTTTTTGAAAGTTATAGTAAAGAACGACCTCTTGCCTATAATAAATTTCATACGCCACTTAATTATAGTATACGTTAGTAATTAAACAGATAGCTTGGCACTGAAACATCGTAGAGAGTTGTTCAATGGCTTATTTTAAAGGAAATTAATAAGGTTAAAAACATTTTGTAATTAAAGCAAATTATTTTTATTACATTAAGAAACGAACTGTAGCCCATTGTATATGATCCGGGTTGCAGAGGTAGCTAGCAACCTAGTAAGAGACGATCACGTCCAATGTTGAGAAATATAAAATTCCATAACTCCTAGAAAAAGATTCAGATCAAAACGAAGTACACTATTAGAACCGCCTTGTCCAAAACTTCTATATAGTTTATATAGTTTATTATTGTCTATATAGTATATTCAAACCTTTTTGATTTTATTTTTCATTTTGTTTGTTTTTTTCATCTCTAAGTTTCATTTGGATTGAATAACAAAGAAAATATATTGGCTCAAAAATCAAGAAAATTGGCTTTAACCACGTCATTCTCCACAAACGGCATCTTTTTTTCTTTCTTTTTTTCCACAGATAGCTTGGCACTGGAACATCGTAGAGAGTTGTTCAATGACTCATTTTAAAGGAAATTAATTGGGTTAAAAACCTTTCGTAGCTAAAACAAATTATTTTTAAAACAGGACAAATTTTTTCCACTAAAAGCTGTATTTTTGATGTCTTTTCATACTGCTTTCTTTTCAAAGATATTTGGTCTTTGAAGCAATTAAACAGTTCGTAGTAAAGTTGTATTTAAGCTTTATATTCCATAGATAGCTTGGCACTGGATTTTATACTAAAGAACGACCTTTTACCTATACTAAACTTTATACGCCACTTAATTATAGTATAGGTTAGTAATACAACAGATAGCATTGCACTGGAACATCGTAGAGAGTTGTTCCATGGATCATTTTAAAGGAAATTAATGGGGTTAAAAATCTTATGTATTTAAAACAAATTATTTTTATTACATTAAGAAATTTTAATTATGTTTACATTAAGGAACAAACCGTAATCCATAGTAACTGAAATATTAAACCAAACAGTTTGTGGTCTAAATAAAGAGCTGTGTTAAGGCTCATTTTAAAGAAAATTACTGTATATAGAAACCTTTTGCAATTAACAAAATTAATTATTAATATAAAACAAATTTTTACGATATTTGGTAAAGAACTAATTCTAGGCCATAGTAACTAATATGATTTTGAAACTAAGGAATTATGGCAGTAACCTAAATGGTTGTATAAGTAAGCTTCAAGTTATAAAAAAGTTCCACCCAGGTTCGAACTCAAATCGCAGGATTCAAACTCCTAAGTGCTAACCACTACACCAAGAAATGTTTATATAAGAAAGAATTTTAACGGTGTGTGATAACATAAAGACCGAACTCTAGTCTTTAGTATTGCCATGACGCCATTTGCCGACATAAATTTGAATTGAACTTAACAGTATCTAAAAATTTTTCTTTAAAGATCTCGGTTTCAGCGGTAGTTAGCAACAAAGCAATCCTGCCGAGATAGCTGAAACATAGTTAAACAATCGAACAAATCATGGTATATATTGGCTTTATTTAGCTGTCTGATTCTCCGAGCTTGTCATGTTAAAGATTGATTAATGATGTCATAATCATAGGTTGTATCCAGGTTTTTTCTCCTTATTCCAATTTACTATAAAAAGTTTCAAACAGGAAAAAGCCTATGTTTTTTTACATGGAATAGTATAATAAATAAAGAACGATCTCTTGCCGATACTAAATTTTATACGCCACTTAATTATATTATAGGTTATCCCGGTTGCAGCGGTAGCTAGCAACCTAGTAAGAGATGATCACGTCCAATGTAAAGAAATATAAAACCCCTAACTTCTAAAAAAAGAGTCAGATCAAAACAAAAAGTATACCATTAGAACCACCTTGTCCGAAATCCCTATTAAGGAAATTTATATTAAAGGACGATCATTAGAAAAGCACACCATTGCATATATTGGACTGAGCTAGTTTTTCAGTTTAGAATCGCTAAAGCTTTACAGTAAGGACCGAAGTCTATCTCATAGTAGCTAATGCAACGGGAAAAAGAAAAGAGGTCTGTGGTATATATGACGTCATAAAAGGTTACATTTGATTCTACATTGAAATACGATCATTGGAATAACATTTCACTATCCGGGTTGCAGCGGTAGCTAGCAACGTAGTAAGACACGATCATGCCCCATAGTAAACCTGGGTTGCAGTGTTAGCTAGCAACCTAGTAAGAGACGATCACGTTCATGTTAAGAAATATAAAAATCCATAACTCCCAAAAATCCAAAAATCCATAAATTGTTTTTTATAATAAAACACGACCTCATTCCTATACTTAATTTTATACAGAACTTAATTATAGTATAGGTTAGTAATTCCACAGATAGCTTGGCACTGAAACACCGTAGAGAGTTGTTCAATGGCTCATTTAAGGGAAATTAATGGGGTTAAAAACCTTTTGTAATTAAAACAAATTATTTTTAAAATAGAATCAGTTTATTTTTACAAAAAAACTGTTTATTTCATATTAAAGTTAAATTACAAGATGATAATTAAAATAATTATAATGAAGAATGACCTCTTTCCAATACTAAATTAACTATAGTGTAGGCTAGTACAGTTATATTTAAGGCCAATATATTAAAATTTTCCATTAAAAGACGACCATTGGAATAACAACCCATTACATACATTTGATTTAGTTAGCTATTTGATTGCTTAAGGCTAGTCTCTTACTATTTCAAAGAAGAAAAAGTCGTATGTTTTTTCCTGTTTATAATCAATTTGAAAGATTTATAATAAAGAATATAATTAAGAACAACCTCTTGCCTATACTAAATTTTATTTACATAAAACTCACAGTAAAGAACGATCTCTCGCCCATAGTAACTGATATATGGTGTTTCCAAGGGTAGCTATCCGGGCTGCAGCGGTAGCTAGCAACCTAGTAAGAGACGATCACGTCCAATGTTAAGAAATATAAAAACCCATAGTTCCTAACAGAGGTTTTACATTAAAGGACAAGCTATAGCCCATTGTAACTGGAATCCGGGTTTCAATAGTAGTTTGTCCGGGTTGCAGTGGTAGCTAGCAACCTAGTAAGAGACGATCACGTCCAATGTTAAGAAATATAAAAACCCATATCCGGGTTGCAGTGGTAGCTAGCAACCTAGTAAGAGACGATCAGGTCCAATGTTAAGAATTATAAAAACCCATAGTTCCTAACAAAGGAGTCAGATCAAAACAAAAAGTACAACATTAGAACCACCTTGTCTGAAACCCCTGTATAGTAAACTTTCTGCCCCTTGGCTTGAACAGCAAGGGAAATATATTGGCTTGAAAATCAAGAAAAGTGGCAGCTACTACAACATTCTGCCTAAACGGGATATTTTTTTTCTTTTGTATCCAGAGATAGCTTGGTACTGGAACATCGTAGATAGTTTTTCAATGGCTCATTTTAAAGGAAATTAATTGGGTTAAAAATCTATAGTAACTAAAATAAACTATTTCTAAAAGAGAATAAATTTTTCCTCCAAAAATTGCATTTTTGATGTCTTTTCACACTGCAGTCTTTCAAACATAATCGTATACCATTATAATAAAGATCGAACTCTTCCCTATACTAACTTGCATACGCAACCTAGTAAGAGACGATCACGTCCAATGTAAAAATATAAAACCCCCCAACTCCTAAAAAAAGAGTCAGATCCAAACAAAAAGTGCACCATTAGAACCGCCTTATCTGAATCCTCTATAAAGGAAACTTACCGCCCTTTGGCTTGAATAACAAAGAAAATATATTGGCTTGAAAATCAAGAAAATTGACTTTTACCACGTTATTCTCCACAAACGGGATATTTTTTCTTTCCGCTTTATTTTTCTTCTCAGCTAGCTGGGCACTGGAAAATCATAGAGAGCTGTATAATAGCTCATTTTAAAGTAAATTGCAACATCTAGTCACTTTTGTAATTAAAAATAAAATACTTTTTAAAGTATAATCAATTTTGTCAAAAAAATTACATTTTTGATGTATTTTCATGCTGCAGTCTTTTCAAAGATATTTGAATTTTGAAGCAATCAAACAGTTCATGGTAATTCATGGTAATGAACTCTATAGTAATAATAAGTACTTGTCTCAATAGTAACCGAAACTCCTTGAACCAAAATTTTCTTTTTTGGCTTAATCGCTAAAATTATTATGTAAACTGCAAAAATATCTATGATGCCTAATCAGTAATAGTAAGTTCTTAATTTAAACAACAAAAATACATGAAAATTTTATAATTAGTTTTACATTTTGTCTCCTGGAAGAAAATTTTTTTTCATCTCAGTTCAAAGTTATTATTGTATCCTGGAACCAAAATTTTTTTGGTTTGTAACCCGTAAAGTACGTATCTCTATATTATTGTCTTATAATTGCAATTATTTTAGTTTTCAGTCCCGAATCGCTAAACTTATTATGTAAACTGCAAAAATATTTATGTTGCCTAACCAATAATAATAATTTTGTAATTCAAACAAGATAAATACCTGAAAATTTTAAAATTAGTTTTGTTTTATGCTAGGTTTTAGATACTCGACACGGGGTATTGTGCACTTAATAATTTTAAACATTGAAAAAATATGGTCTCACTTGAAAGGAAAAAAAGAAAGAATAACCAAAAAAATATCAAAATAGAGCAATCCAAATTTCTACTAATAGAAAACTTTACAACACAAAAAATAAAGCTAACATCCTGAAATATCAGAAAAGTTTATTTAAAAGAGATAAAAAAGCCACCGAACGCAATAAAGCTCGAGAACGCGTAAGGATTGCTACTAAGATGTCTTGTGATCCAGGATTTAAGAAAATGAAATATGACAGAGGAAAACAGAGGTATGTTACGGATCAGGGGTATCGAGAAGGGAAAATTGAGACAGCCAAACAAAAGAGCAAGGAACGGTATGATAACGATATAGATTACCGAAACAATCATAAGAAAAAAGTTGCTACCAGAATAATGGGTAGATACTGGGGTGACAAAAGCTATAATGAAAAAATTAAATTCTCTGCGAGGTTGTACCGAAGAACGCATAAGGACAAAGGGAAAAATTACATTCAGAAATACAAGAAGATGGCAAAAATGCAGGCTGATCTTTGTAAATTGAGAAACATTTTACGCATGTTTTATCGGAATCACGAAAAGTATTCAAAATTACAGATTAAAATTCTCTTTGAAAGAGTGGATGCTGTTGAAAAGTCGGCTAGAAATGCTCTGACAAAGCTTCATAGCAATATCCAAAAGAAATGTTGTCAGTTTAATGAAAAGCTTTCAAGGTATGGATTGGCAACTGCGGAACAGTTTATAGATGCAATGGAAAAGGTTCGACAACACAGTGAATATACGGAGGCGTACTTCTTAGAAAATTCGTATATTAATTTTGGAAGGAGCAATTGCAGTTTATGTAGCAGCAATAAGAATATATATACAAGCATACCTATCAACAGCGAAGGAAAAGCAATGTTTTTTCAATTATGGCGAAAACGAGCCTGTTAGGGTTATTAGTAAATGTGTTTGTAAGACTAATGATTTAGAACATTCCTGGAACACCGACTCAAGAAAAAGCATTTCTAACTGTGTTTTAAACAGTCCTTTTAGTTCTACTGAATATTTGGCAAAAAATTCTCTGTGTAGTAGAACAAACTGTCCTGAAAAGTACGAGACAACTATTGAAAAAATGCTCTAAAACTAGATCTGACAAGGAAATTATGATGGCTGAAGTCACCTATAACAATCTGAGTAAACATTCAAAAGAAAAAATTGGGCAGCAGGTTACTTGGCAATGTCACCCTGATATCTGCAAGCTCTATCCAACGGATATTGAATTATGTCAAATTCTTTTTGATATCCTTGAAAATAATATAACATTAAAATTTTCAACTGACAAAGTGGTTAATTTCTACCTTGGCGGCTTGGATTATTGTGAAATCAATTACAGGGACACAAGAAAGCATGGGCATTCGTTATACTGTAGCCCAAATGAGAGATATCAGAGCTATTTGCGTTCTCTAAGGGCACAAGCTCCACATTTTCCTGTCTTGAACTGTTTCATTAATAGCGTATATAAGGCAGTATCAAAATGTAAGATTATACAACATATTAATTTACTAAAAGTCGAGGGCTCGCACAAGGAACTAAGTCATTATATAGAAGAAGTGTCAAGTAGACTATGTCGTAATAATAGTCAAGACATCATTTACGGTGATAGCAATATTAGAGTTTCTGTGGATGAAAATACAATAATAAAACTATTTGGTGAGAGCCTTGATAAGGTAGCTAACATCAGGGATGTATACCCCAAAATGCATTGTGACAGTTGTGAGCAGATAAAGACGAAATACCAATTGAAGAGTCTAAGATCCCTTTCAAATAAGGAAGGTTTTGATGTAATGATGGCCACGATTTTAGAACACCTACAACAGGACATACCCAAAGATGACAGAGAACAACTAATTCAATGTGCAGGTTGGAAAGAGGATGTCATAGATTCATTCTCCGTCTGTGATTACTGTGCTGGGAAAATGTTGAAAAGTAAGGAGAATGTCCGATCAGTATTAAATAACCTTCATAATGACTGTACACCGGAATGTATAAAGTGTTTAAATAATTTTGAAATGGCAATGATTCGAATTGTAATGCCTTGTCTTACGATCGTCAGATTAGGGCAAGTAACTGCATTGAAGAGACCTAGAACAGAACTTGTTGACGCTCTTAAGGGGAGAATAGTATATCTACCTGTTAATGTGCAAGCAAATGCAGATATTCAGCCTGAAAAACTTCTTAACATTGATAGCTTTGTAGTCATTGTCAATGGTCAGCCTACTTACAACAAGAATATTTGGACTGCACTAATAGATCTGAGAAAAGTCCATGAAGCACTGTTGTGGTTAAGAGATAACAACAGTCTCTATAAAACAATACATGCATACACCCTAGATGATTTAAATAAAATACTTGAAGCACGTCTTGCTGAAAAAGCGGTTTGTGTTGATAATTTACCTGAAATACCGGAAGCTGCAATCCTTCAGAAACTGACAGAAAGTTTACAATAAGGATTGAACTGAACCCATAGTAACTTAAGTATTAAATCAAACAGTTCGCGGTCATAATAAAGAGCTGTGTAATGGCTCATTTTAAAGAAAACTGCTGTATATAGAAACCTTTTGTAATTAACAAACTTAATTATTATTATAAAACAAATTGTTACGACACGGTAAAGAACTTACTCATGGCGATAGTAACTAATTTAATTTTGAAAAGAAAGAATTACGGCGGAAACCTAAATGGTAGCATAAATAAGCTTTATTTCTTAAGAACTGCCCACTGGAATTTGAACTCAGATCACCGGATTCAAAGTCTTATGTTTTAACCACTACACCAAGAAACGTTCATTTAAGAAAGAATTTTAACGGTATATGATAACTTAAATACCGAACTAAGTGCTAACCACTACACCAAGAAACATTCATATAAAAAAGAATTTTAAATGTATATGATAATTTGAAGACCGAACTCTAACCGTCAGCATTGTTAATCTGTTCGTTACATAAGGGATCGATACTGTAAATGGTTTTTTTGTAAGTATCATCCGTATCATGGTTTTAATGATAGCTGAATTACATTTTAAAGAAATTGACCCCGGGTGGCCTTGAACCACCAACCTTTCGGTTAACGGCCGATCGTGTTAGCCCCTTTCACCACGTCGTCATCAGGTAAAGTTGTAAAATTAACAATATGATACATAGAGGTTCGATAGAGCTGATTATAATTGGAACTATGTAAGTTTAGTCGGATATAGCTGAAACCTAGTAAAGAACAAACCACGGCAAATAGTAACTAAAAGTTAAGATGGTAAAAGCATCCTCTCTTGCTATTACATCTAAGAAAAAACCATAAGGTTTTTCCTGTTTTTTCTTGATCCGGGTTGCAGCGGTATTATAGTAAAGAACGAGCTAGGATCGACGTAAAGAGTTATTAATAGAAGTTTTGTTTAGACTTTAAAAAGACGAATGAATAAAATAGCCTTCAGCAGGAATTAAACCTTTGACCTTTGGAGCAGAATTCCAGCACACTATCCCCTACGCCGCGCAGACTTTCGAAGACACAATTTTAAGTTAGTCTTATTATAAAGAACGACCTTTTGCCTATACTAGATTTTATAAGCCAATTAATTATAGCATAGGTTAGTAATGAACGATAAAGTTTGTCATAAAAGTTGTTTGTCAATACGGTTTCATTCTATGTAATTATCTATTATTATACAAAATGCAGTAATGTTTGTTACACTAAAGAACGAACTCTTATCTGTGCAAATCCGGGTTGCAGTGGTAGCTAGCAATCCGGGTTGCAGCGGTAGCTAGCAACCTAGTAAGAGACGATCATTGGAATAGTAAGAGACGACCTGGATACAAACTATGATTATGACATCATGGATCAATCTTTAACATGAAATGTTCTTTACTGTAAATTATAAATCTTTCTAATTGATTACAAATCTGGGTTGCAGCGGTAGCTAGCAACCTAGTAAGAGACGATCACGTCCAATGTTAAGAAATATAAAAACCCCTAACTCCTGAGAAAAGAGTCAGATCAAAACAAAAATTACACCATTAGAACCACCTTGTCCAAAACCCCTATTAAGGAAACTTATCACTCTTTGGCTTGAATAACAAAGAAAATATATTGGCTTGAAAATCAAGAAAATTGACTTTAACCACGTTATTCTCCACAAATTACATTAAAAGACAATCACTGAAATAACAAACCATTCCATACATTGGACTTAGTTAGCTATATACTTGATTGTTTGAGTTTCGTCTCTTACTATTTAAAAGAAGAAAAAGCCGTAGGCGTTTTCCTGTTTGTATTTATAGTTAAAAAATGAACTCAAGTCCAAAGAAACTGAACACTGTGGTTCATTCATATTATCTTCATTATTTTAGCTAGAATGTAAATAAACAAGTTTCTTTTTTAAATTTTAGATTGAAAAGATAGTGCTTTTAATTCAACATATTAAAAGGTCTCCCCGACGGGGAATCGAGCCCCCTTCTCCCAGGTAATCCGGGTTGCAGCGGTAGCTAGCAACCTAGTAAGAGACGATCACGTCCAATGTTAAGAAATATAAAAACCCCTAACTCCTGAGAAAAGAGTCAGATCAAAACAAAAATTACACCATTAGAACCACCTTGTCCACAACCCCTATTAAGGAAACTTATCACTCTTTGGCTTGAATAACAAAGAAATAACACTAAAGAACAAACTTTCAGCCCATAGTAACTGAAATAAGATTATAATTTCATGTTAAAGATTGATCAATGATTTCATAATCGTAGGTTGTAGCCAGTTTACATAAAGGATTGATGTGGTTCGTTATAAATTATAAAAGGTTTTACGTTCAAAGATCCGGGTTGCAGCGGTAGCTAGCAACCTAGTAAGAGACGATCAAGTCCAATGTTAAGAAATGTAAAACCCCATAGTTCCCAAATTACAATAAGGAACGAACTGAACCCATAGTAACTTAATTATTAAATCAAACAGTTCGTGGTCATAATAAAGAGCTGTGTAGTGGCTCATTTTAAAGGAAACTGCTGTATACAAAAACCTTTTCTAATTAACAAAATTAATTATTATTATAAAACAAATTGTTACGATATGGTAAAGAACTAGCTCTAGGTGATGGTAACTGTAAATGTTCTCATTCATAATTCGATAATGGTTCCGGGTTGCAGCGGTAGCTAGCAACCTAGTAAGAGACGATCACGTCCAATGTTAAGAAATATAAAAACCCATAGTTCCTAACAAAGGAGTCAGATCAAAACAAAAAGTACACCATTAGAACCGCCTTGTCCGAAACCCCTATATAGGAAACTTTCTGTTCCTTGGCTTGAACAGCAAGGGAAATATATTGGCTTGAAAATCAAGAAAATTGACTTTAACCACGTTATTCTCCCCAAACGGATATTTTTTCTCTTTTCTTTTTTCTTTTCCACAGATAGCTTGGCACTGGAACATCGTAGAGGGTTGTTCAATAGCTCATTTTAAAGGAAATTAATTGGGTTAAAAATCTATAGTAACTAAAATAAATTATTTCTAAAAGAGAATAATTTTTTCCACCAAAAACTGCATTTTTGATGTCTTTTCACACTGCAGTCTTTCAGACATAATCGTATACCAGCGGTAAGATTTGAACCCACGCCTCCGAAGAGACTGGTGGCTAACACCAGTGTCTTGGACCACTCGGCCAGACTGCCTCTTATAATTTGGGTTGCAGCAGTAGCTAGCAACCTAGTAAGAGACGATCAGTCCCATGCTAAGAAATATAAAAACCCAAAACTCCTAAAAATAGAGTAATATCGAAACAAAAGTACATCATTAGAACTACCTTGTCTGAAACCCTACTAGATAAATAATGAATTTCGTCATAGCTATATATTAGAGCTATGACGTGAATAGAAAAACACGAAATTATATTGTTGTTTCTGATGACGTCATGAAATAATATCATTGCGCCATGACGTCAATAAAATCATTACGCCTTGACGTCATAATTACTACTTAAGAACGACAAAGATGTAAATTCTCTCATTCTTGATTAGAATAATGGTTAGATCGAAGCAAGCTATATGCAATTTGAAAAAACAGTACTACACAAACAACAGAGATAGTATCTTGAAAAGAGAAAAGCAAAGGTATTCAACCGACCAGGCGTATCGAGAAGTAAAAATTGTGAGAGCAAAACAAAGGTATTCAACCGACCAGGCGTATCGAGAAGTAATAATTGAGAGAGCAAAACAAAACAGCAAGATGTGTTATCACAATAATGAAGATTATAGACATGCAAAAATTGAGACAGCCAAACAAAAGTTCAAGGAGAGTTATCACAATGATGAAGATTACCGCATCAAATATAATAAAAACCAAAAGCAAAGGTATTCAACCGTCCAGGTGTATCGAGAAGTAAAAATTTAGACAGCCAAACAAAAGATCAAGGAGCGTTACTGGGGTGACAAAATCTATAATGAAAAAATTAAATTCTCTGCGAGGTTGTACCGAAGAACGCATAAGGACAAAGGGAAAAATCACATTCAGAAATACAAGAAGATTGCAAAAATGCAGGCTGATCTTTGTAAATTGAGAAACATTTTACGCATATTTTATCGGGATCACGAAAAGTATTCAAAATTACAGATTAAAATTTTCTTTGAAAAAGCGGATGCTGTTGAAAAGTCGGCTAGAAATTCTTTGGCAAAGCTTCATAGTAATATCCAAAAGAAAAGTTGTCAGTTTAACGAAAAGCTTCCAAGGTATGGATTGGCAACTGTGGAACAGTTTATAGATGCAATGGAAAATGTTCGACAACACAGTGAATATACGGAGGCGTACTTCTTAGAAAATTCGTATATTAATTTTGGAAGGAGCAATTGCAGTTTATGTAGCAGCAATAAAAATATATATACAAGCATACCTATCAACAGCGAAGGAAAAGCAATGTTTTTCAATTATGGCGAAAACGAGCCTGTTAGGGTTTTATAATAAAGAACGAATATTTTACCAATTATCTACTAATAACCATATATGACGTAATAAGTGACATGACGTAATATCTAAATCCTATTGTGTACTAATAACCATATTTGACTTAATGAGTGACGTTATAATAAAGAACGATCTCTTGCATATACTAAATTTTATACGCCAATAAATAATAGTATAGGTTAGTAATTCAACAGATAGCATGGCACTGGAACATCGTAGAGAGTTGTTCAATGGCTCATTTTAAAGGAGATTAATGGGGTTAAAAACCTTTTGTAATTAAAACAAATTATTTTTATTACATTAAGAAATTTTAATTATGTTCCTTAAGAAATCATCATAAGTAAAAATTTCCCATACAGAAATTGAACTCAAGTCTACTGGGTGAGAGTTATCCCAAATTCTAGGCCATATAGGATATATTAAAATATCCTATTAATAAAATTTATGTTAAAGAACAAATTATAAACCTAGTTAGCTGCCTGATTATTTGATGATCGTCTCTTACTATTCCAAAGAAGAAAAAGCCGTAGGCTTTTTCCTGTTTGTAATTTATTTTATAATAAAGAATGAACTTCAGGCTTTACTAACTGAAAAGTTTTATCCGGGTTGCAGCGGTAGCTAGCAACCTAGTAAGAGACAATCGCGTCCAATGTTAAGAAATATAAAAACCCATAGTTCCTAACAAAGGAGTCAGATCAAAACAAAAAGTACACCATTAGAACCGCCTTGTCCGAAACCCCTGTATAGGAAACTGTCTGTCCCTTGGCTTGAACAGCAAGGGAAATATATTGGCTTGAAAATCAAGAAAATTGACTTTAACCACGTTATTCTCCCCAAACGTGATATTTTTTTTCTCTTTTCTCTTTTCTTTTGTTTCCAGAGATAGCTTAGCACTGGAACATCGTAGAGGGTTATTCAATAGCTCATTTTAAAGAAAATTAATTGGGTTAAAAATCTATAGTAACTAAAATAAATTATTTCTAAAAGAGAATAAATTTTTCCACCAAAAACTGCATTTTCGATGTCTTTTCACACTGCAGTCTTTTCAAAGATATTTGAATTTTGAAGCAATCAAACAGTTCATGGTAATGAACTCTATAGTAATAATGGTTTAATTTGGCTAGGTTTACTGAGCTTAGCTAATTCATGTTACATTAAAAGACGATCATTGGAATAAAAAGTTATTTCATGCATTGGACTTAGTTAGCTACTTGATCGTTTGAGGTTCGTATCTTACTATTTCAAAGAAGAAAAAGCCGTAGGCTTTTTCCTGTTTGTAATATTTTCTTGTTTGTTATCCGGGTTGCAGCAGTAGCTAGCAACCTAGTAAGAGTTACATAAAGGACCGATATAACTTATCAAAAACGGTGTTTGTCAATTATTATTGGAGTATCCGGGTTGCAGCGGTAGCTAGCAACCTAGTAAGAGACGATCACGTCCAATGTTAAGAAATATAAAAACCCATAGTTCTTAAAAAAAGAGTCAGATCAAAACAAAAAGTACACCATTAGAACCGCCATGTCCGAAACCCCTGCATAGTAAAATTTCTGTCCCTTGGCTTGAACAGAAAGGGAAATATATTGGCTTGAAAATCAAGAAAAGTGGCAGCTACTACAACATTCTGTCTAAACGGGATATTTTTTTCTTTTTTTTTCTTTTTTTTCTTTTGTATCCAGAGATAGCTTGGCACTGGAACATCGTAGAGGGTTGTTCAATAGCTCATTTTAAAGGAAATTAATTGGGTTAAAAATCTATAGTAACTAAAATAAATTATTTCTAAAAGAGAATAAATTTTTCCACCAAAAACTGCATTTTGATGTCTTTTCACCCTGCAGTCTTTCAAAAATAATCGTATACCAGCGGTAAGAATTGAACCCACGCCTCTGAAGAGACTGGTGGCCAACACCAGTGCCTTGGACTACTCGGCCAGGCTGCCTCTCATAAATAAATATATATGTGAATTTGGGTTGCAGCAGTAGCTAGCAACCTAGTAAGAGACGATCAGTCAAATGCTAAGAAATATAAAAACCCAAAACTCCTAAAAATAGAGTCAGATCAAAACAAAAGTACATCATTAGAAATACCTTGTCTGAAACCCTACTAGATAAATAATGAACGTCATCATAGTTTTATATTAGAGTTATGACGTGAATAGAGTGACGTCATAATTAGTATATAAGGAAAGTCAAAACTGAAAATTCTCTCATTCTTGATTAGAATAATGGTTAGATCAAAGCAGGCTATACGCAAGTTGAAGAAAGAGTACTACACAAACAACAGAGATAGTAACTTGAAAAGAAAAAAGCAAAGGTATTCAACCGACCAGGCGTATCGAGAAGTAATAATTGAGAGAGCAAAAGAAAACAGCAAGATGTGTTATCACAATGATGAAGATTATAGACATGCAAAAATTGAGACAGCCAAACAAAAGATCAAGGAACGGTATGGTAATGATGAACATTACAGAGAAGCAAGAATTGAGCAGGCTAAACAAAAGATCAAGGAGCGTTATCACAATGATAAACTTTATAGAGAAGCAACAATTGAGCAGGCTAGACAAAAGAGCAGGGAACGTTATCACAATGATGAAGATTATAGACATGCAAAAATTGAGACAGCCAAACAAAAGATCAAGGAACGGTATGGTAATGATGAACATTACAGAGAAGCAAGAATTGAGCAGGCTAAACAAAAGATCAAGGAGCGTTATCACAATGACAAACTTTATAGAGAAGCAAAAATTGAGCAGGCTAGACAAAAGAGCAGGGAACGGTATGATAATGATGAAGATTACCGAAACAAACATAAGAAAAAAGTTGCTACCAGAATAATGGGTAGATACTGGGGTGACAAAAGCTATAATGAAAAAATTAAATTCTCTGCGAGGTTGTACCGAAGAACGCATAAGGACAAACGGAAAAATTACATTCAGAAATACAAGAAGATGGCAAAAATGCAGGCTGATCTTCGTAAATTGAGAAACATTTTACGCATGTTTTACCAGGATCACGAAAAGTATTCAAAATTACAGATTAAAATTCTCTTTGAAAGAGCAGATGCTGTTGAAAAGTCGGCTGAAAATTCCTTGGCAAAGCTTCATAGTAATATCCAAAAGAAATGTTGTCAGTTTAATGAAAAGCTTCCAAGGTATGGATTGGCAACTGCGGAACAGTTTACAGATGCAATGGAAAATGTTCGACAACACAGTGAATATACGGAGGCGTACTTCTTTGAAAATTCGTATATTAATTTTGGAAGGAGCAATTGCAGTTTATGTAGCAGCAATAAAAACATATATACAAGCATACCTATCAACAGCGAAGGAAAAGCAATGTTTTTCAATTATGGCGAAAACGAGCCTGTTAGGGTTATTAGTAAATGTGTTTGTAAGACTAATGATTTAGAACAAATTCCTGGAGCACCGACTCAAGAAAAAAGCATTTCTAACTGTGTTTTAAACAGTTCTTTTAGTTCTACTGAATATTTGGCAAAAAATTCTCTGTCTAGTAGAACAAACTGTCCCGAAAAGTACGAGACAACTATTGAAGAATGCTCTGAATCTAGATCTGACAAGGAAATTATGATGGCTGAAGTCACCTATAACAATCTGAGTAAACATTCAAAACCAAAAATTGGGCAGCAGGTTACTTGGCAATGTCACCCTGATATCTGCAAGCTCTATCCGACGGATATTGAACTATGTCAAATTCTTTTTGATATCCTTGAAAATAATATAGCATTAAAATTTTCAACTGACAAATTGGTTAATTTCTACCTTGGCGGCTTGGATTATTGTGAAATCAATTACAGGGACACAAGAAAGCATGGGCATTCGTTATACTGTAGCCCAAATTAGGGATGTCAGAGCTATTTGCGTTCTCTAAGGGCACTAGCTCCACATTTTCCTGTCTTGAACTGTGTCATTAATAGCGTATATAAGGCAGTATCAAAATGTAAGATTATACAACATATTAATCTACTAAAAGTCGAGGGCTCGTACAAGGAACTAAGTCATTACATAGAAAAAGTGTCAAGTAGACTCTATCGTAATAATAGTCAAGACTTCATTTACGGTGATAGCAATATTAGAGTTTCTGTGGATGAAAATACAATAATAAAATTATTTGGTGAGAGCCTTGATAAGGTAACTAACATCAGGGATGTATACCCCACAATGCATTGTGACAGTTGTGAGCAGATAAAGACAAAATACCAATTGAAGAGTCTAAGATCCCTTTCAAATAAGAAAGGTTTTGATGTAATGATGGCCACGATTTTAGAACACCTACAACAGGACATACCCAAAGATGACAGAGAACAACTAATTCAATGTACAGGTTGGAAAGAGGATGTCATAGATTCATTCTTTGTCTGTGATTACTGTGCTGGGAAAATGTTGAAAAGTCAGGAGAATGTCCGATCAGTATTAAATAACCTTCATATAGACTGTACACCGGAATGTATAAAGTGTTTAAATAATTTTGAAATGGCAATGATTTGATTTGTAATGCCTTGTCTTACGATCGTCAGATTAGGGCAAGTAACTGCATTGAGAAGACCTAGAACAGAACTTGTTGACGCTCTTAAGGGGAGAATAGTATATCTACCTGTTGATGCGCAAGCAAATGCAGATATTCAGCCTGAAAAACTTCTTAACATTGATAGTTTTGTAGTCATTGTCAATGGTCAGCCTACTTACAACAAGAATGTTTGGACTGCACTAATAGATCTGAGAAAAGTCCATGAAGCACTGTTGTGGTTAGAGAGAACAACAGTCTCTATAAAACAATACATGCATACACCCTAGAAGATTTAAAAAAAATACTTGAAGCCCGTCTTGCTGAAAAAGCGGTTGGTGTTGATAATTTACCTGAAATACCGGAAGCTGCAATCCTTCAGAAACTGACAGAAAGCGCAAAATCTACATTGGTTGAACATTTTTCTGTCCAGCCTCTCAATTCAGCGGTTCCAAAAGACTTCATTGAAGATTTTAAGCAAATGAAAGATCTTGGTACTGACCAATTTCAAATCAATAAACTAAAAGGTGAGAGCGAAGACTTATTTCAGGAAGAACTTGATCTAAAAGTGTTTCCAAATCTTTTCCCGAAAGGAAAATATGGCTTGCGTGACAAGGCAAGACCTTCTCGGATTAGGAATGCAGAATATGTTAAACCAAGGCTTCTTAGCAGACATACTAAGTTTCGTCTTGACAAACAGTTTCCTTTTCACAGCTTCCAATTGCAACAACTTTCTTACATGTGTAATAGTGTTGGTCATATGTTCCGAACTTTGAAACCAAATCAAAACGCTCGTCAATTTATAGAGAGGCTTCATTCCCGTGATGGACAGATGGAAGCGACTTTGTTTTCTGTTCAGTCAAATAATAGAGGATCTCAGCAGTATTATCAATCTCTTTCCTATAAAATAAAGTCAATGATTGAGCAATCGGGTCCACCGACTTTGTTTCTGACAGTTTCATTTGCTGAGTGGTACTCTCCTGAATTTATTGACTATTTACGGACTGTCCATAAGAACTTACCTGGTGTGGCAAAAATGACCCCAGCAGAGTTGACGTGTCTAGATCCAGTTGCAGTTTCCATGCACTTTGACAAAAAATGGACACCTATATTTAATGAGCTAATTTGTTTAAAGACAAATCCTTTGTTTGGTAATTTACATTAAAGAACGAACTTTAGTCCATAGTCCGGGTTGCAGCGGTAGCTAGCAACCTATTAAGAGACGATCACGTCCAATGTTAAGAAATATAAAACCCCTAACTCCTGAGAAAAGCGTCAGATCAAATTATAATAAAGAACGAACCCTCGCTTATACTAACTCAAATCTTTAATATATTCTGGGTTGCAATGGTAGTCACATTAAAAGACAATCGTTGGAATAACAAACAATTGCATACATTGGACTAAGTTAGCTGCCTGATTTTTTCAGAGTCGTCTCTTACTACTCTAGAGAAGAAAAAGCCGTAGGCTTTTTCCTGTTTGTAATCAGGGTTTACATAATCTGATTTATCAATCTCGGTTGCAGCGGTAGTTATTATAATAAAGAACGACCTCTTACCTATACTAAATTTTATACGCCACTTATTTATAGTATAGGTTAGTAATTCAACAGATACCATGGCACTGGAACATTGTAGAGAGTTGTTCAATGGCTCATTTTGAAGGAAATTAATGGGGTTAAAAACTTTTTGTAATTAAAACAATTATTTTTATTACATTATCTGGGTTGCAGCGGTAGCTAGCAACCTAGTAAGAGACGATCACGTCCAATGTTAAGAAATATAATACATTAAAAGACGATCACTGAAATAACAAACCATTCCATACATTGGAAGTTAGCTACTTGATTTTTCGAGTTTCGTATCTTACTATTTAAAAGAAGAAAAAGCAGTAGGCTTTTCCGGGTTGCAGCAGTAGCTAGCAACCTAGTAAGAGACGATCACGTCCAATGTTAAGTAATATAAAAACCCATAGTTCCTAACAAAGGAGCCAGATCAAAACAAAAAGTACACCATTAGAACCGCCTTGTCCGAAACCCCTGTATAGGAAACTTTCAGTCCCTTGGCTTGAAGAGCAAGGGAAATATTTTGGCTTGAAAATCAAGAAAAGTGGCAGCTACTACAACATTCTGCCTAAACGGGATATTTTTTCTTTTTTCTCCTTTTCTACAGATAGCTTGGCACTGGAACATCGTAGAGGGTTGTTCAATAGCTCATTTTAAAGGAAATTAATTGGGTTAAAAATATATTGTAACTAAAATAAATTATTTTAAAACAGGATAAATTTTTCCACCAAAAACTGCATTTTTGATGTCTTTTCACACTGCAGTCTTTCAAACATAATCGTATACCAGCGGTAAGATTTGAACCCATGCATTGTCTTGTCTGAAACCTTACTAGATAAATAATGAATGTCGTCAATGTTTTATATTAGAGCTATGACGTGAATAGAAAAACACGATATTATGTTGTGGTTTCTGAAGACGTCATGAAATAATATCATTGCGCCATGACGTCATGAAATAAAATCATTACGCCATGACGTCATAATTACTACTTAAGAACGACAAAGATGTAAATGGTCTCATTCGTGAGTTACATAATTGTTAGATCAAAGCAAGCTGCACGCAAGTTAAAAAAAAAAACAGTACTACACAGACAACAGAGATAGTATCTTGAAAAGAGAAAAGCAAAGGTATTCACCCGACCAGGCGTATCAAGATGCGAAAATTGATAGTGACAAACAGCGTTATTATAATGATGTAGTTTATAGACATGCGAAAATTGAGGCAGCCAAACAAAAGATCAAGGAGCGTTATCACAATGATGAAGATTACCGAATCAAATCAGTTATAGATAGCAGTAAAAAAATTAATATTTTAGCAGTTCTAGGTCTTTTTAATTTTTATAAGGCTCTGTTTATGTTTGATATATTGCATAAAAATGCACCTGAATGTTTGTTTGGTATGTTTGAGAGATGTCACCCTGTATACGAGACAAGGAATTCATCAGCGCTTAGAAAACCTACTAAAAGTTCTACAAGGTCTTCACTTTCGATTCGCCATGTCCTTGCTTCTATATGGGAGTCCCTTCCTTATGTTATATTAAAGAACGATGTTTAGTCCATAGTAACTGAAGTGTTATAAGGAACCATTATATAGAAGTTGCTTACAGTAATCACATTTCAAAGGTTGCTGTTTACAATGTGTTCCGGGTTGCAGTGGTAGCTAGGAACCTAGTAACAGACGATCACGTCCAATGTTAAGAAATATAAAAACCCATAGCTCCTAACAAAGGAGTCAGATCAAAACAAAAAGTACACCATTAGAACTGCCTTTTCCGAAACCCCTGTAAAGGGAACTTTCAGTCCCTTGGCTTGAACAGCAAGGGAAATATATTGGCTTGAAAATCAAGAAAAGTGGCAGCTACAACATGGGAATTTGTAAGTATGTTCATTACTTTAAAAAAACATCTAAGAGCGTAATGATGATTGTATTTAATAATATGGTCTACCAAGTTTCAGCTATGATACGTTACTACAACAGCAAGATAAAGAAAATTTTTCAGAGAAAGGCAGTAACAGGTCTGTGATGCCGTTAGATGTTCACAGTAAAGATCGATCTGTAGCCCGTAGTAACTGAAGATCCGGGTCGCACCGTTTTATAAGAGAAAAAGGAACTCTAACTTATATTAAATGGATTACATAAAGGATATACAAGTTTAATCGGATATAGCAGAAATTACAATAAGGAACGAAATGTAACCCATAGTAACTTAAGTATTAAACCAAACAGTTTTTGGTCATAATAATGAGTGTAATGGCTCATTTTAAAGGAATTACATTAAAGAACGAACTGTTTCCTATAGTAATTGAGGTAATAAAAGCAATTATTATATACATGATTATTTTAATATCCGGGTTGATGCGGTAGCTAGCAGCCTAGTAAGTGACGATCACGCCCCATAGTAAAAGCTAAAATAACCCATAGCTCTTAAAAAGAGTGTCAGATCAAAACAATAAGTATACTATTAGAACTAACTTGTCCAAAACTCTATATAGGAAAACTTACAGTCCCTTGGCTTGAACAACAAGGAAAATATACTGGATTTAAAATAAAGAAAAGTGTCTGAAGCCACGATATTCTGCACATATTGCATTTTTTTGGTCTTCGTTTTTTCCTCTTCAGCTAGCTAGACACTGGAAAATCATAGAGAACTGTATAATGGATTATTTTAAAGAAAATTGCTGCGTCTAGTGTCTTTTGTAATAAAAAAAAAATGGTTTTTGATAATAATAGAAAGGTATCAAGAATTATACATGCTGACTATAATCAAGCAGAAGCTAATATATTTGTAAACAATACTGCTTTTGGTGATAGACCATTAGGAAGCGTTGATAGTCTATTTTTATTGTTTACCATTCACCCTAGAAAAGAACCCTTTAGCCGTCAAATTTCAGTGAAAGTAAAGTGTGGGTGGCTTAGTGACTACTGTTGCTCCAGTATTTTTGCAGTGTAAAGGAAAATGGGTGGGTAGGACAGTAATGTTCTGTGGGCCAAACGAAGAGCCAGACCCTATCCCAGAAGCATATTGGAATAAGAAAACTCCTACTGCTGATATTAAAGATGAACAGATTGTTTCAGTTTATTGTGATCAAACTTTATTAGAGCCGACGCAGCATAAGGTTAGTTACCCAAAAGAGGGTAGACCTCGAAACAACGCTGAAAAAGGTTTGGACCTGAAAAAGATGCAGGACAATTCTGCACCAACTCTTCTAGATACTCCATCTTCTGCTCTAGCACCTTCTCCTCCTCCTTTACCTTCTCTTATTTCACCTTTTTCTTCTCCGTTAGATTCTCATCCTTGCAATCAGCAGTCAACCCCTCAAGACAAGAATGTTCCACAAGCAACACCACCAACTAGAAATGACAGGAAAACCCCGCACATCTCCTCCCTCTTTAATGGCGTCATTGAAGAATTGAAAAATAAACAGAACAAGAAAAAAAGAAAGAGCGAAGAAATTTATATTTGGCTGAAACAACTGGGAAACTTGGAGAAAAAAGCCAGATATTGTTACTGTAGAGCGACTCGAACTTCTATCTTCCTAGTCAGGAGGAGATTCCACTAGCCAATGCGCTACAGCAACTAATAGTGCGAAAGTAATAATGGGTTTGATGATGTTTTTCCGGGTTGCAGCGGTAGCTAGAAACCTAGTATCCGGGTTGCAGCGGTAGCTAGCAACCTATTAAGAGACGATCACGTCCAATGTTAAGAAATATAAAAACCCATAGTTCCTAACAAAGGAGTGAGATCAAAACAAAAAGTACACCAATAGAACCGCCTTGTCCAAAACCCCTGTATAGGAAACTTTCTGTCCCTTGGCTTGAACAGCAAGGGAAATATATTGGCTTGAAAATCAAGAAAATTGACTTTAACCACGTTATTCTCCCCAAACGGGATATTTTTTTCTTTTTTTCTTTTTTTTTCTTTTCCACAGATAGCTTGGTACTGGAACATCGTAGAGGGCTGTTCAATAGCTCATTTTAAAGGAATTTAATTGGGTTAAAAATCTATAGTAACCAAAATAAATTATTTCTAAAAGAGAATAAATTTTTCCACCAAAAACTGCATTTTTGATGTCTTTTCATACTGCAGTCTTTCAAACATAATCGTATACCAGCGGTAAGATTTGAACCCACGCCTTCGAAGAGACTGGTGGCTAACACCAGTGCCTTGGACCACTCGGCCAGGCTGCCTCTCATAAATAAATATATATATATATATATATGTGAATTTGGGTTGCAGCAGTAGCTAGCAACCTAGTAAGAGACGATCAGTCCAATGCTAAGAAATATAACAAAACTCCTAAAAATAGAGTAAGATCAAAACAAAAGTACATCATTAGAACTACCTTGTCTGAAACCCTACTAGATAAATAATGATTGTCGTCATAGTTTTATATTAGAGCTATGACGTGAATAGAAAAACACGAAATTATATTGTTGTTTCTGATGACGTCTTAATTACTACTTAAGAAGGACAAAGATGTAAATTCTCTCAGTCTTGATTAGAATAATGGTTAGATCGAAGCAAGCTATACGCAATTTGAAAAGACAGTACTACACAAACAACAGAAATAGTATCTTGAAATTATAATAAAGAACGACCCTTTGCCTATACTAAATTTTATAGGCCACTTAACTATAGTATAGGTAATATGTAGTATATAGTAACAAAAGTATATCATTAAAACTACCTTCTCTGAAACCCTACTAGATCAATAATGAATGTCAGTCATCATAGTTTTATATTAGAGCTATGACGTGAAAAGAAAAACACGAAATTATATTGTGGTTTCTGAAGACGCCGTGACGTCATAATTACTATATAAGAAACGTCAAAACTGTAAATGGTCTCATTCATGAATACATAATGGTTAGATCAAAGCGAGCTACACGCAAGTTAAAAAAACAGTACTACAAACAAAGCAGAGATAGTATCTTGAAAAGAAAAAAGCAAAGGTATTCAATTACATAAAGGGTCGATCATTGAATTTAAGCTGAAACTAAGTAAAGGAGAATTATGCCTCCATATATTCACAGTGATGTATAAGATTTTTCATTACATCTGTAAACTGTTCCACAGTTGCCGGTTCATACCTTGGAAGCTTTTCACTAAACATGCAACATTTCTTTTGGATATTACTATGAAGTTTTGCGAAAGCATCTCTATCTGGCTTTTCAACAAAATCTATTCTTTCAGAGATAATTTTCCTCTTTAATTTTGAATATTTTTCGCAATCCCGGTAAAACATTCGTAAAATTTATCTCAATTTACAAAGATCAGCCTGTGCGTTCTTTGCAGCTTGTGTAAACTGCAAAAATATCCATGGTATCCGAGCAATAGTTCGAATATTTCAATTCAAGCTAGAAAAATACCTTAAAATGTTAAAATTAGTTTTATTTTTGGTTAGGTTCTAACTACCCGTGTGGGATTGACTATGTAGTTTCAGACCAAAAAATTCCATTTTTTAATATATATTTTATTTTTCAGTTTAGAATCGCTTAAGTTATTATGTAAACTGCAAAAATATTTATAATATCTGAGCAATAATCCGGGTTGCAGCGGTAGCTAGCAACCTAGTAAGAGACGATCACCCCAATGTAAAGAAATATAAAACCCCCAACTCCTAAAAAAAAGTGTCAGATCAAAACAAAAAGTATACCATTAGAACCACCTTGTCCAAAACCCCTATTAAGGAAACTTACCGCCCTTTGGCTTGAATAACAAAAAAAATATATTGGCTTGAAAATCAAGAAAATTGACTTTTACCACGTTATTCTCCACAAACGGGATATTTTTTTCTTTCCGCTTGATTTTTCTTCTCAGCTAGCTGGGCACTGGAAAATCATAGAGAGCTGTATAATAGCTCACTTTAAAGGAAATTGCAACATCTAGTCACTTTTGTAATTAAAAATAAAATACTTTTTAAAGTAGAATCAATTTTGTCAAAAAACTGCATTTTTGATGTATTTTCATGCTGCAGTCTTTTCAAAGATATTTCAATTTTGAAGCAATCAAACAGTTCATGGTAATGAACTCTATAGTAATAATAGCTACTTGTCTCAATAGTAACCGAAACTCCTGGAACCAAAATTTTCTTTTTTGGCTTAATCGCTAAAATTATTATGTAAACTGCAAAAATATCTATGATGCCTAATCTGTAATAGTAATTTCTTAATTTAAACAAGAAAAATACATGAAAATTTTATAATTAGTTTTACTTTTTGTCTCCTGGAAGAAAATTTTTTTTCATCTCAGTTCAAAGTTATTACTGTATCATGGAACCAAACTTTTTTGGTTTGCAAGGAACGGTATGATAACGATATAGATTACCAAAACAAACATAAGAAAAAAGTTGCTACCAGAATAATGGGTAGATACTGGGGTGACAAAAGCTATAATGAAAAAATTAAATTCTCTGCGAGGTTTTACCGAAGAACGCATAAGGATAAAGGGAAAAATTACATTCAGAAATACAAGAAGATGACAAAAATGCAGGCTGATCTTTGTAAATTGAAAAACATTTTACGCATGTTTTATCGGGATCACGAAAAGTATTCAAAATTACAGATTAAAATTCTCTTTGAAAGAGCGGATGCTGTTGAAAAGTCGGCTAGAAATGCTTTGGCAAAGCTTCATAGCAATATCCAAAACAAATTTTGTCAGTTTAATGAAAAGCTTCCAAGGTATGGACTGGCAACTGCGGAACAGTTTATAGATACAATGGAAAATGTTCGACAACAAAGTGAATATACAGAGGCGTACTTCTTAGAAAGTTCGTATATTAATTTTGGAAGTAGCAATTGCAGTTTATGTAGCAGCAATAAAAATATATATACAAGCATACCTATCAACAGCGAAGGAAAAGCAATGCTTTTCAATTATGGGGAAAACGAGCCTGTTAGGGTTATTAGTATATGTGTTTGTAAGACTAATGATTTAGAACAAATTCCTGGAACACCGACTCAAGAAAAAAGTATTTATAACTGTGTTTTAAACAGTTCTTTTAGTTCTATTAAATATTTGGCAAAAAATGCTCTGTGTAGTAGAAAAAACTGTCTTGAAAAGTACGAGACAACTATCGAAAATGCTCTGATTCTAGATCTAACAAGGAAATTATGATGGCTGGAGTCACCTATAACAATCTGAGTAAACATTCAAAACCAAAAATTGGGCAGCAGTTTACTTGGCAATGTCACCCTGATATCTGCAAGTTCTATCCGAAGGATATTGAATTATTTCAAATTCTTTTTGATATCCTTGAAAATAATATAGCATTAAAATTTTCAACTGACAAAGTGGTTAAT
The DNA here is from genome assembly GCF_049724085.1 of Artemia sp. Qi Xiang Cuo. NCBI lineage: Eukaryota > Metazoa > Arthropoda > Branchiopoda > Anostraca > Artemiidae > Artemia > Artemia sp. Qi Xiang Cuo. The sequence continues at coordinate 70,518,439 of NC_142805.1, read as the reverse complement.
TTCTACCTTGGCGACTTGGATTATTGTGAAATCAATTACAGGGACACAAGAAAGCATGGGCATTCGTTATACTGTAGCCCAAATGAGGGATGTCAGAGCTATTTGTGTTCTCTAAGGGCACTAGCTCCACATTTTCCTGTCTTGACCTGTTTCATTAATAGCGTATATAAGGCAGTATCAAAATCTAAGATTATACAACATATTAATCTACTAAAAGTCGAGGGCTCGTACAAGGAACTAAGTCATTATATAGAAGAAGTGTCAAGTAGACTCTGTCGTAATAATAGTCAAGACTTTATCTACGGTGATAGCAATTTTAGAGTTTCTGTGGATGAAAATAAAATAATAAAATTATTTGGTGAGAGCCTTGATAAGGAGCTAACATCAGGGATGTATACCCCACAATGCATTGTGACAGTTGCGAGCAGATAAAGACAAACTACCAATTGAAGAGTCTAAGATCCCTTTCAAATAAGAAAGATTTTGATGTGATGATGGCCACGATTTTAGAATACCTACAACAGGACATACACAAAGATGACAGAGAACAGCTAATTCATTGTACAGGTTGGAAAGAGGATTTATATTAGAGCTATGACGTGAATAGAAAAACACGACCTTATATTGTGGTTTCTGAAGACGTCATGAAGTAATACCATTGCGCCATGACGTCATGAAATAAAATCATTACTTCGTGACGTCATAATTACTATAAAAGAAGCGTCAGAACTGTAAATATTCTCATTCATAATTAGATAATGGTTAGATCAAAGCAAGCTATACGTAAGTTAAAAAAAGGTACTACACAAACAACAGAGATAGTATCTTGAAAAGAGAAAGCAAAGGTATTCAACCGACCAAGCGTATCGAGATGCGAAAATTTATAGTGAAAAACAGCATTATTATAATGATGTAGTTTATAGACATGCGAAAATTGAGACAGCCAAACAAAAGTTCAAGGAGAGTTATCACAATGATGAAGATTACCGCATCAAATATAAGAAAAACCAAAAGCAAAGGTATTCAACCGTCCAAGAGTATCGAGAAGTAAAAATTGAGACAGCCAAACAAAAGTTACATTAAAGGACGAACTATAGCCCATAGTAACTGGAATCCGGGTTGTTACATTAAAGAATGATATCCGGGTTGCAGCGGTAGCTAGCAACCTGGTAAGAGACGATCACGTCCAATGTTAAGAAATATAAAAACCCATAGCTCCTAAAAAAAGAGTCAGATCAAAACAAAAAGTACACCATTAGAACCGCCTTATCCGAAACCCCTGTATAGTAAACTTTCTGTCCCTGGGCTTGAACAGCAAGGGAAATATGTTGGCTTGAAAATCAAGAAAAGTGGTAGCTACTACAACATTCTGCCTAAACGGGATATTTTGTTTTTCTTTTTTCTTATTTTCCAGAGATAACTTGGCACTGGAACATCGTAGAAAGTTGTTCAATGGCTCATTTAAAAGGAAATGAATTGTGTTAAAATCTTTTGTAACTAAAATAAATTATTTCTAAGAGAGAATAAATTTTTCAATTAAAAACTCCATTTTATATGTCTTTTCATTCTGCAGTCTTTCAAAGATAATCGTGTACCAGTGGTAAGATTTTAACCCACGCCTCCGAAGAGACTGGTGGATAACACCAGTGCCTTGGACCACTTGGCCAATCTGCCTCTCATAACTATATATATGTGAATTTGGGTTGCAGCAGTAGCTAGCAACCTAGTAAGAGACGATCAGTCCAATGCTAAGAAATGTAAAAACCCAAAACTCCTAAAAATAGAGTCAGATCAGAACTAACGTACAGCATTAGAACTACCTTGTTTGAAGCCCTACTAGATAAATAATGAATGTCATCATAGTTTTATATTAGAGCTATGACATGAATAGAAAACACGAAATTATATTGTTATTTCTGAAGACGTCATGAAATAATACCATTGCGCCATGACGTCATGAAATAAAATCATTACGCCTAGTTGTCATAATTACTATATAAGAAACATCGAAACTGTAAATGGTCTCATTCATGAATACATAATGGATAGATCAAAGCAAGCTACACGCAAGTTAAAAAACAGTACTACAAAAAAAAACAGAGATAGCATCTTGAAAAGAAAAAAGCAAAGGTATTCAACCGACCGGGCGTATCGAGAAGTAATAATTGATTGTGACAAACAGCGTTTTTATAATGACGTAGTTTATAGACATGCAAAAATTAAGACAGCCAAACAAAAGATCAAGGAGCGTTATCACAATGATGAAGATTACCGAATCAAATATAAGAAAAAAGAAAAGTACAATAAGGAACGAACTGTAACCCATAGTAACTGAAGTATTAAATCAAACAGTTCTAGGTCATAATAAAGAGCAGTGTAATAGGTCATTTTAAAGGAAATTTCTGCATATAGAAACCTCTTGTAATTAACAAAAATAATTATTATTATAAAATAAATTGTTACGATATGGTAGAGAACTAACTCTAGGCCATAGTAACTAATTTAATCTTGAAAAGAAAGAATTACGGCAGAAACCTAAATGGTAGTATAAGTAAGCTGCATTTCATAAAAACTGTCAACCGAGATTTGAACTCAGATCAAAGAATTCAAAGTCCTATCTGGGTTGCAGCGGTAGCTAGCAACCTAGTAAGAGACGATCACGTCCAATGTTAAGAAATATAAAAACCCATAGTTCCTAACATAGGAGTCAGATCAAAACAAAAAGTACACCATTAGAACCGCCTTGTCCGAAACCCTTAAAATAAAGAACGAACTCTTATACAATACATAAATGATCGATATAGGTCATTATAATCCGGGTTGCAGCGGTAGCTAGCAACCTAGTAAGAGACGATCACGTCCAATGTTAAGAAATATAAATAAAAACCCATAGTTAATAACAAAGGAGTCAGATCAAAACAAAAAGTACACCATTAGAACCGCCTTGTCCGAAACCCCTGTATAGGAAACTTTCTGTCCCTTGGCTTGAACAGCAAGGGAAATATATTGGCGTGAAAATCAAGAAAATTGACTTTAACCACGTTATTCTCCCCAAACGGGATATTTTTTTCTCTTTTCTTTTTTTGTATCCAGAGATAGCTTGGCACTGGAACATCGTAGAGGGTTGTTCAATAGCTCATTTTAAAGGAAATTAATTGGGTTAAAAATCTATAGTAACTAAAATAAATTATTTCTAAAAGAGAATAAATTTTTCCACCAAAAACTGCATTTTCGATGTCTTTTCACACTGCAGTCTTTCAAACATAATCGTATACCAGCTGGTAAGATTTGAACCCACGCCTCCGAAGAGACTGGTGGCTAACACCAGTGCCTTGGACCACTCGGCCAAGCTGCCTCTCATAAATAAATATATATGTGAATTTGGGTTGCAGCAGTAGCTAGCAACCTAGTAAGAGACGATCAGTCCAATGCTAAGAAATATAACAAAACTCCTAAAAATAGAGTCAGATCACAACAAAAGTACATTATTAGAATTACCTTGTCTGAAACCCTACTAGATAAATAATGAATGTCATCATAGATTTATATTAGAGCTATGATGTGAATAGAAAAACACTAAATTATATTGTTGTTTCTGATGACGTCATGAAATAATATCATTGCGCCATGACGTCAATAAAATCATTACGCCGTGACGTCATAATTACTACTTAAGATCCGGGTTGCAGCGGTAGCTAGCAACCTAGTAGGAGACGATCATGTCCAATGTTAAGAAATATAAAAACCCATAGTTCGTAACAAAGGAGTCAAATCAAAACAAAAAGTACACCATTAGAACCGCCTTGTCCGAAACCCCTGTATAGGAAACTTTCTGTCCCTTGGCTTGAACAGCAAGGGAAATATATTGGCTTGAAAATCAAGAAAATTGACTTTAACCACGTTATTCTCCCCAAACGGGATATTTTTTCTCTTTTCTTTTTCTTTTCCACAGGTAGCTTGGCACTGGAACATCGTAGAGGGTTGTTCAATTGCTCATTTTAAAGGAAATTAATTGGTTTAGAAATCTATAGTAACTAAAATAAATTATTTCTAAAAGAGAATAAATTTTTCCACCAAAAACTGCGTTTTTGATGTCTTTTCACACAGCAGTCTTTAAAACATAATCGTATACCAGCGGTAAGATTTGAACCCACGCCTCCGAAGAGACTGGTGGCTAACACCAGTGTCTTGGACCACTCGGCCAGGCTGCCTCTTATAATTTGGATTGCAGCAGTAGCTAGCAACCTAGTAAGAGACGATCAGTCCCATGCTAAGAAATATAAAAACCCAAAACTCCTAAAAATATCCGGGTTGCAGCGGTAGCTAGCAACCTAGTAAGAGACGATCACGTCCAATGTTAAGAAATATAAAAACCCCTAACTCCTAGAAAAATAGTCAGATCAAAACAAAAAGTACACCATTAGAACCGCCTTGTCCGAAACTCCTATAAAGGAAACTTACCACCCTTTGGCTTGAATAACAAAGAAAATATATTGGCTTGAAAATCAAGAAAATTGACTTTAACCACGTTATTCTGCACAAACAGGATATTTTTTTCTTTCTTTTGTTTCCAGAGATAGCTTGGCACCGGAACATCGTAGAGAGTTGTTCAATTGCTCATTTTAAAGAAAATTTCTAGATCTAGCGCCTTTTGCACTTAATTTTTTTATTAATTATTTTTCACGAAAAACTTAATTTTGTATATACAATATTGATCAATGACGTCATAGTCTTTGGATGTAGTACATAAAGGCTCGATCATCGAATTTAAGCTGAAACTAAGTAAAGGACAATTATGCCTCCATATATTCACATTGATGTATAAGGTTTCCCATTACATCTTTAAACTGTTCCACAGTTGCCGGTCCATACCTTGGAAGCTTTTCACTAAACATGCAACATTTCTTTTGGATATTACTATGAAGTTTTGCGAAAGCATCTCTAGCTGACTTTTCAACAAAATCTATTCTTTCAGAGATAATTTTAATCTTTAATTTTGAATTTTTTCGTAATCCCGGTAAAACAATCGTAAAATTTTTCTCAGTTTACAAAGATCAGCCTGTGCGTTCTTTGCAGCTTGTGTAAACTGCAAAAATATCTATGGTATCCGAGCAATAGTTTGAATATTTCAATACAAGCTGGAAAAATACCTTAAAATGTTAAAATTAGTTTTAATTTTGGTTAGGTTCTAACTACCCGATGTGGGATTGACTATGTATTTTCAGACCAAAAAATTACATTTTTTAATATATATTTTATTTTTCAGTTTAGAATCGCTAAAGTTATTATGTAAACTGCAAAAATATTTATGATATCTGAGCAATAATTTTAATTTTTTCATTCAAACTAACAAAATACCTGAAAATTTAAAAATTAGTTTTATTTTTTGTTAGGTTATGGATACCTGATACGAGTTATAAGAAGTGTTAATTAGATGAAAATATTATTTCTTGTTTTGTAATAAGATGCCTTCTAATCGAGTTATTATACGTAATTTAAAAAAACATTATAATAAAGAATGACTTCTTCCCTATGCTAAATTTTACACGCCACTTAATTATCTGGGTTGCAGCGGTAGCTAGCAACCTAGTAAGAGACGATCATGTCCAATGTTAAGAAATATAATAACCCATAACTCCTAAAAAAGGACTCAGATCAAAACAAAAAGTACATTATTAGAACCACCTTGTCCAAAACCCCTGTATAGTAAACTTTCTGTCCCTTGGCTTGAACAGCAAGGGAAATATATTGGCTTGAAAATCAAGAAAAGTGGCAGCTACTACAACATTCTGCCTAAACGGGATATGTTTTTTTCTATTTTTTTCTTTTGTATTTTACACAAAGGACGAAAGGTTCAGAGCTTCCAGTGTATGAAGATTATAGAGTTAAAAATTTTCCCATACCAGGGATCGAAAGGCCAGCTATACTATACACTAGAACATATGGGATTAGAAAACACAATGATTTTACATACATTTGTATATATTTATTTCATCATCCGGGTTGCAGCAACCTAGTAAGAGACGATCATGTCCAATGTTAAGAAATAAAAAACCCATAGCTTCTAAAAAAGGAGTCAGATCAAAACAAAAAGTACACCATTAGAACCGTCTTGTCCAAAACCCCTGTATAGGAAACTTTCTATCCCTTGGCTTGAACAGCAAGGGGAATTTATTGGCTTGAAAATCAAGAAAAGTGGCAACTACTACAACATTCCGCCTAAACAGGATATTTTTTTCTTTCTTTTTCTTTTTCACAGATAGCCTGGCACTGGAAAATCGTAGAGAGTTGTTCAATGGTTCATTTTAAAGGAAATTAATTGGGTTAAATTTTACGGAAATTATTTGGGCATTACAAAAAGTATCAATCCTGTTCAATACATCCGGGTTGCAGCGGTAGCTAGCAACCTAGTAAGAGACGATCACGTCCAATGTTAAGAAATATAAAAGCCCATAACTCCTAAAACTAGCGTCAGATCAAAACAAAATGTACACCATTAGAACCGTCTTGTCCGAAACCCTTGTATAGGAAACTTTCTTTCCCTTGGCTTGAACAGCAAGGGAAATATATTGGCTTGAAAATCAAGAAAATTGACATTAACCACGTTATTCTCCCCAAACGAGATATTTTTTTCTTTTTTCTTTTTTGTATCCAGAGATAGCTTGGCACTGGAACATCGTAGATAGTTGTTCAATAGCTCATTTTAAAGGAAATTAATTGGGTTAAAAACCTTTTGTAACTAAAATACTTTATTTTTAAAAGAGATTTTCATTAAAGAACGATCTTCAGTCCATAGTAACTGAAGTGTTATAAGGAACCACTATATAGATGATGCTTACAGCAATCAAAGGTTACTGTTTAAAATGTGTAGAAAACATATTAAAAGACTACCATTGGAATATCAAACCATTGTGTACATTAGAACTAGTTAGCCTATTGATTGTTTGAGGTTCGTCTATTACTATTTTAAAGAAGAAAAAGCCGTAAGCTTTCTCCTGTTTGTAACCAGGTTATTATTAATGGTTAACAGATCAGTTTATGTTTAATCCAGGTTGCAGAGGTACTTAGCAATCCGGGTTGCAGCGGTAGTTACAGTAAAGAACGAACTTCAGCCCTTAGTAACTAAAATAAGATTATAAATTTAAGACTAAAACAAGTACTTTGTTTACTTTGGTATGAAATACTGGCAGCGCTGGGATTTGAACCCACGCTTCGAAAGATATTGGTGGCTAAAACCAACGCCTTAGACCGCTCGGCCAATTACAATAAAGAACGACCTCTTGCCTACACTAATTACAGTAGAGAACGACATGACCATGCTAACTGAAATAATCCGGGTTGCAGCGGTAGCTAGCAACCTAGTAAGAGACGATCACCTCCAATGTAAAGAAATATAAAACCCCCCAACTCCTAAAAAAAGAGTCAGATCAAAGCAAAAATTACACCATTAGAACCGCCTTGTCCAAAATCTCTATAAAGGAAACTTACCGCCCTTTGGCTTGAATAACAAAGAAAATGTATTGGCTTGAAAATCAAGCAAATTGACTTTTACCACGTTATTCTCCACAAACGGGATATTTTTTTTCTTTCCGCTTGATTTTCCTTCTCAGCTATTTGGGGACTGGAAAATCATAGAGAGCTGTATAATAGCTCATTTTAAAGGAAATTGCAACATCTAGTGACTTTTGTAATTAAAAATAAAATACTTTTTAAAGTAGAATCAATTTTGTCAAAAAAATTGCATTTTTGATGTATTTTCATGCAGCAGTCTTTTCAAAGATATTTGAATTTTGAAGCAATCAAACAGTTCATGGTAATGAACTCTATAGTAATAATAGCTACTTGTCTCAATAGTAAACGAAACTCCTGGAATCAAATTTTTTTTTGGCTTAATCGCTAAAATTATTATGTAAACTGCAAAAATATCTATGATGCCTAATCAGTAATAGTAATTTCTTAATTTAAACAACAAAAATACATGAAAATTTTATAATTAGTTTTACTTTTGTCTCCTGGAAGAAATTTTTTTTTCATCTTTCCGGGTTGCAGCGGTAGCTAGCAACCTAGTAAGAGACGATCATTTCCAATGTTAAGAAATATAAAACCCCCCAACTCCAAAAAAAAGAGACAGATCAAAACAAAAAGTACAAAATTAGAACTGCCTTGTCCGAATTCCCTATAAAGGAAACCTACCGCCCTTTGGCTTGAATAACAAAGAAAATATATTGGCTTGAAAATCAAGAAAATTGACTTTTACCACATTATTCTCCACAAACGGGATATTTTTTTCTTTCCGCTTTTTTTCCTCCTCAGTACAATAAAGAACGACACCTTGCCCATGTTAACTAAAACATAAATAGGGATTATGTAATTTCCAATAGTATCATGGCTGTAGAGATGGCTGAAACCTAGTTACAATAAAAAACGATCATTGGAATAACAAAAATTGAATACCTTTGGAATTAGCTAGCTACTTGATTATTTGAGACTCGTCTCTTACTATTTAAAAGAAGAAAAAAGCCGTAGGCTTTTTCCTGTGTGTAATCAGTTTATTATCATAGGCAGCGCGCTAGCACTGCCTGAGTAAAGAACGATGTGGGCACAATGTGTTTTTTTCCGGGTTGCAGCGATTGCTAGCAACCTAGTAAGAGACGATCACGTCCAATGTTAAGAAATATAAAAACCCATAGTTCCTAACAAAGGAGTCAGATCAAAACAAAAAGTACACCATTAGAACTGTCTTGTCCGAAACCCCTGTATAGGAAACTTTCTGTGCCTTGGCTTGAACAGCAAGGGAAATATATTGGCTTGAAAATCAAGAAAATTGACTTTAACCACGTTATTCTCCCCAAACGGGATATTTTTTTCTCTTTTTCTTTTTTTCTTTTCCACAGATAGCTTGGCACTGGAACATCGTAGAGGGTTGTTCAATAGCTCATTTTAAAGGAAATTAATTGGGTTAAAAATCTATAGTAACTAAAATAAATTATTTTTAAAGAGAATATATTTTTCCACCAAAAACTGCATTTTTGATGTCTTTTCACACTGCAGTCTTTCAAACATAATCGTATACCAGCCGTAAGATTTGAACCAACGCCTCCGAAGAGACTGGTGGCTAATACCAGTGTCTTGGACCACTCGGCCAGGCTGCCTCTCATAAATAAATATATATGTGAATTTGGGTTGCAGCAGTAGCTAGCAACCTAGTAAGAGACGATCAGTCCCATGCTAAGAAATATAACAAAACTCCCAAAAATAGAGTAAGATCAAAACAAAGTACATCATTAGAACTACCTTGTCTGAAACCCTACTAGATAAATAATGAATGTCGTAGCTTTATATTAGAGCTATGACGTGAATAGAAAAACACGAAATTATATTGTTGTTTCTGATGACGTCATGAAATAATATCATTGCGCCTTAACGTCAATAAAATCATTACGCCGTGACGTCATAATTACTACTTAAGAACGACACAGATGTAAATTCTCTCATTCTTGATTAGAATAATGGTTAGATCGAAGCAAGCTATACGCAATTTGAAAAAACAGTACTACACAAACAACAGAGATAGTATCTTGAAAAGAGAAAAGCAAAGGTATTCAACCGACCAGGCGCATCGAGAATCAAAAATTGAGAGAGAAAAACAAAGTTATTCAACCGACAAGTCTAATCGAGAATTAATAATTGATAGAGCAAATAAAAGGTATTCAAACGACCAGGATTATATATAATTAAAAATTGATAGAGCAAAACAAAGGTATTCAACCGACCAGGCGTATCGAGAAGTAATAATTGAGAGAGCAAAACAAAACAGCAAGATGTGTTATCACAATGATGAAGATTATAGACATGCAAAAATTGAGACAGCCAAACAAAAGATCAAGGAGCGTTACTGGGGTGACAAAATCTATAATGAAAAAATTAAATTCTCTGCGAGGTTGTACTGAAGAACGCATAAGGACAAAGGGAAAAATTACATTCAGAAATACAAGAAGATGGCAAAAATGCAGGCTGATCCTTGTAAATTGAGAAACATTTTACGCATGTTATATCGGGATCACAAAAAGTATTCAAAATTACAGATTAAAATTCTCTTTGAAAGAGCGGATGCTGTTGAAAAGTTGGCTAGAAATTCCTTGGCAAAGCTTCATAGTAATATCCAAAAGAAATGTTGTCAGTTTAACGAAAAGCTTCCAAGGTATGGATTGGCAACTGCGGAACAGTTTATAGATGCAATGGAAAATGTTCGACAACACAGTGAATATACGGAGGCGTACTTCTTAGAAAATTCGTATATTAATTTTGGAAGGAGCAATTGCAGTTTATGTAGCAGCAATAAAAATATATATACAAGCATACCTATCAACAGCGAAGGAAAAGCAATGTTTTTCAATTATGGCGAAAACGAGCCTGTTAGGGTTATTAGTAAATGTGTTTGTAAGACTAATGATTTAGAACAAATTCCTGGAACACCGACTCAAAAAAAACATTTCTAACTGTGTTTTTAAACAGTTCGTTTAGTTTTACTGAATATTTGGCAAAAAATTCTCTGTGTAGTAGAACAAACTGTCCGGAAAAGTACGAGACAACTATTGAAAAATGCTCTAAAACTAGATCTAACAAGGAAATTATGATGGCTGAAGTCACCTATAACAATCTGAGTAAACATTCAAAACCAAAAATTGGGCAGCAGGTTACTTGGCAATGTCACCCTGATATCTGCAAGCTCTATCCGACGGATATTGAATTATGTCAAATTCTTTTTGATATCCTTGAAAATAATATAGCATTAAAATTTTCAACTGACAAAGTGGTTAATTTCTATCTTGGCGGCTTGGATTATTGTAAAATCAATTACAGGGACACAAGAAAGCATGGGCGTCCGTTATACTGTAGCCCAAATGAGGGATGTCAGAGCTATTTGCGTTCTCTAAGGGCACTAGCTCCACATTTTCCTGTCTTGACCTGTTTCATTAATAGCGTATATAAGGCAGTATCAAAATGTAAGATTACACAACATATTAATCTACTAAAAGTCGAGGGCTCGTACAAGGAACTAAGTCATTACATAGAAGAAGTGTCAAGTAGACTCTGTCGTAATAATAGTCAAGACTTCATTTACGGTGATAGCAATATTAGAGTTTCTGTGGATGAAAATACAATAATAAAATTATTTGGTGAGAGCCTTGATAAGGTAGCTAACATTAGGGATGTATACCCCACAATGCATTGTGACAGTTGTGAGCAGATAAAGACAAAATACCAATTGAAGAGTCTAAGATCCCTTTCAAATAAGAAAGGTTTTGATGTAATGATGGCTACGATTTTAGAACACCTACAACAGGACATACCCAAAGATGACAGAGAACAACTAATTCAATGTACAGGTTGGAAAGAGGATGTCATAGATTCATTCTTTGTCTGTGATTACTGTGCTGGGAAAATGTTGAAAAGTCAGGAGAATGTCCGATCAGTATTAAATAACCTTCATATAGACTGTACACCGGAATGTATCAAGTGTTTAAATAATTTTGAAATGGCAATGATTCGATTTGTAATGCCTTGTCTTACGATCGTCAGATTAGGGCAAGTAACTGCATTGAAGAGACCTAGAACAGAACTTGTTGACGCTCTTAAGGGGAGAATAGTATATCTACCTGTTGATGTGCAAGCAAATGCAGATATTCAGCCTGAAAACTTCTTAACATTGATAGTTTTGTAGTCATTTAAATAAAGAACGACCTCTTGCCTATACTAAATTTTATAGGCCACTTAAAATATAGGTATTACTAACCAGTATAGGTTAGTAAAGTTTGATTTTTGTAAATCAGATATAATCGTATACCAGTGGTAAGATTTGAGCTCATCCGGGTTGCAGCGGTAGCTAGCAACCTAGTAAGAGACGATCACGTCCAATGTTAAGAAATATAAATTTATATTCAAGAACGTCATTATAAGCATGATGATGCAACACACATCATCCACGTTGCAGCGGTAGCTAGCAACCTGCAAAAACATTTATGGCATCTAAGCAATAGTTTTTTTCTTATTATTTAAACTGGAAAAATACCTGAAAATTTTAAAATTAGTTTTAGTTTTTGCTAGGTTTTTGAAACTTGATACGGGGCTGAAATTCCAAAGAGCTATATGAAATAAATGCTTTCAGAAAAACAGGGAAAAAGTAACAATTGGTAATTTCGAGATGGAGCTGAATTTGAGGTTTTATATTTATAATAAAGAACCAACTTTTGCCTATACTAAATTGCATAGGCAACTTAACTATAGTTAAGATTATAGTTTTTATATTGTGACAAAAGCAAAATGTGCAAAACTTTGCAAAAATTTTTTAAACTGCATAAATATGTAGGATATTTAGCAAAAATTTCACTTCAAGAAAAGAAATTAGATACATTCCTAAAAATGTTTAAATGAGTTTTATTTTATTACATTAAGGAACGAACTGTAGCCCATAGTAACTGAAGTATTAAACCAAACAGTTTGTGGTCATAATAAAGAGCTGTGTAATAGCTCATTTTAAAGGAAATTGCTGTATATAGAAACCTTTTTGTAATTAAAAAAATAATAATTATTATAAAATAATTATTACGATATGGTAAAGAACTAAATCTAGGCCATAGTAACTAATGTAATTTTGAAAAGAGGGAATTACGGCAGAAACCTAAATGGTTGTATAAGTAAGCTTCATTTTATAAAAAGGATCCACCGAGATTTGAACTCAGATCACAGGATTCAAAGTCCTAAGTGCTATATATATACAAAGTCTAAAGCCTACTGCGTCATTGGCGCTTTACTGAAACCCAATTTTATTAAAAATATTTGCTTTTGTACTTAATATTGAAAACTAATATTAAAATTATAGTAAAATATTGAACTGATGGGCTTTCAGCAATTAATATTATTATACATCAGATATTCAGTTTAATTTATTAATTATTTCTAGGATTGTTCAAGACGAATACAGTTTCACTGCAAACAAGAGTTTGGATACTACCCCTCTTCTTAACTGTAAACGAAAGCCAAAAGCCTACTGCGTGATTTGCGTTTAACTAAAAACGAATTATTGTGAAAATGTGTTCTTTTCCAGTTCTTACATCATTGAACATAAAAATAAATTTAGAGCGAAATAGATTCTTGAACTGATGGATCTTTCAACAACTAATATCATTATATATCAAATTTTAAATTTGATGTTGTTTATACTTTGAAGATTGTTCAAGACACATATAGTTTTCAGTAAAGCGTCAATGACGCAGTAGGTTTTAGACTTTTACAGTGAGAGAAGGAGGCGATACCCAAACTTTGTAGCGATTTTTCTTCGTTCCAAGCTTGATTTGCATATCCAATTTAAGTTTCACTCATTTTAAGATTTGTTTATTCATTTACATTTATATCTATTGTATTTTTGTTTGCATTGATTGTTTATTTAATTTTTGTTCGTTTTAAGTTTCATTTATACTTCAATAGCAATTTTTTTTTAAGCTTGATTTTCATATTCAATCCAAGCATTACTCGTTTTAAGATCTATTTATTCGTTTATATTACTACTTGTTGTATGGTTTTTCCTATGATTGTTTATTTAATTTCTGTTTGTTTAGGGTTTTATATATTCTTTAATAGTAATTTCTGGTCGTTTTGAGTTTGAATTTTAAAATATATTTGTATATTCTGGTCTTAAGTTTAAAAATGCCTTTACTTTTTTTTTAAAAACTTATTTTTCGGAAATTTTTTTTAAATTATTTTTTGTTCGTTTTTTATTGCAAAAAAATTAAAGTTTTTAAAAATTCATTATTTCAAAATCAAACTTAAAAAGAAAAATCTAATGTTCATCAAAGTATTATAACTGGTATCAAACTAACAATATCAAAGTGAAAAAAGTTTGCCCCTTTGAAATGAGCCCCCTTTGAAGCTTATTCGACGACCATTTCTATGTGAAGTGCGTCTGGGAAAAAAATTAATGGAGTGTTGGGGGACGATAGCTGCCCTCCGATCACTTTTTACTCTTAAAAAGTGATTTTCAACTTTCAGTTTCCAATCAAATGAGCCCTCTATGAAGTTTATACGAGCATCCTTTCCATAACAATCATATATACCCTCAGGGTATAAAGTACAATGCCTACCCTCGGGTCCTGGGGGCTGTGTCGACACCGGAGTTTTTGTTATCTGAAATTTGAACTATTTTCAACAAATTGTGTATCTCAAAATTTTTATCTGACGCATTTAGGGCGTGGAGGGGGGGGCTATTTGCACTTCGATCTCTTTTGACTCTTAAAAAGTGAACAAGAACTTTCGATTTCCAATCAAATGAACCCTCTTCGAAGTTTATACAAGCATCCCTTCCATAAAAACGATATATGCCCCCAGAGCATTACTTACAACGCCTGCCTCAAGAACATGGGGGGTTGCGTCGACCAAAGGTTTTTTCTTATTTGACCTTTGAATAATTTTAATGAAATGGCAATTTTAAAAATTTTATCGGATAGGCTTCGGGAAAAAAGGGTATGTGCGGGGGAGGGGGGAGTGGAAGGGTGGGGCTAGTTGCCCTCGGATATCTTTTGAATCTTAAAAAGTGAACTAAATCTTTCAATTTCCAATCAAATGAGCCCTCTCTGAAGTTTATACGAGCATCCCTTTCATAAGAATCATACACCCCCCCCCCAAGACAACACTTACAACGCCTACCCCCTGGGCCCTGAAGGGTTGTGTTGACATCGGAGTTTTTGTTATCTAATTTTTTAACAATTTAAAAAAAAACTGGCTATCTCAAAATTTCTAGCCGATGGCTTTGGGGGAAAAGGGCGTTGGGGGGGAGTTGCCCTTAAATCTCTTGACTCTTAAAAAGTGAACTAGAACTGTCAATTTCCAATAAATGAGCCCTCTATGAATTTTATATGAGCATCCATTTCATAAGAACCATACATGCCTTTTGGGCATAACTTAGACCGCTTTCTCCCGGGCCCTGGGGGTTTGTATTGACTCCAGAATTTTTCTTATCCGACCTTTGAACTATTTTTTTTAACAAAATGTCTATCTCAAAATTTTCATTGGTTGGGGGTTGGAAAAAGAATTATAAAAAAGAACGACCTCCTGCCTATATATACTAAATTTTATATGCCACCTAATTATAGTATAGGTTAGTAATTCCAAAGATAGGTTTGCACTGGAACATCGTAGAGAGTTGTTCAATGGTTCATTTTAAAGGAAATTAATGGGGTTAAAAACCTTTTGTAATTAAAACAAATTGCTTTTAAAATAGTTACAGTAAAGAACGACATGCCTATGTTAACTGAAGTAATCTATTGACAATATAACTTCAAACAAACATCTTCTGAAATTTACTTCTCTAAGGTATTACACAAAGGACCGATATAGTTCATCATAAATGGTGTTTGTCAATACGGTTTTTTAGCATAATTATCCATTATTATGTAAAATGCGGTAATGTTTGGGGGGTTTTATCAAAAAATTTATTTGTTAACTGGAACTAGAATAATTCCTGAAAATTTTAAATAAAATAATTTTATTTAACTGCCTACTGCAAAATTATTTATGATGTCTGAGCAATAATTTTAATTTTTTTATTCAAATCAAAGTCATAGGCAGCGCAGAGTCACAGGTGGTGTCTGAAAACGTGGCTTATAAAATTTAAAAACTTTTATATGGAGAAGCAATTCAATTTCTATTCAAAAATTTATGAAAATGGAAGAACCTCAAAAACAGCGAATATACGGAATTCCTTTGTCATGGGTGCTTTTGATGTTGATTTGTCTTTCATTTTTTTTATAGATATTATGAAAGATATTATGAGACACATTATGATTTTGCAAAGAAAATGATAGGTGACGTCATAATCAAAGGTCACAACCATCATGGTAGAAGGGGTAGCTGCAACCTAATAAAGGACAAACCAAAGCCCTTAGTAACAATAAAAATTGCTAGTTACATTATTTCTTAAGAAGATTAACACGGATGCGACCCCAAATGACATTATTTGATTTATGTCACACTGGTTTCTTACCTTTGAAGTTTTAGCTTTTATTTTAAATTTTAATATTTAACATTAATATTAACATTGGTCCTTAGGTCATTTTCCCGTAATAAATTGTCACCAAGCTCTAAGGTGAGGTTAAATATGTACCTTGCCTTAATCAAACCCACAAAATGCAACATCAAAGTGAACCATATGAATTTGTTAATGTTATATATTAAAAAGTTCATCACAAATATTATAAATTCACTTTTTAAGAGTCAAGAGATTTAAGGGCAACTCCTCCCCACGCCCTTTTCCCCCAAAGCCATCGGCTAGAAATTTGTGGCTATTTGTGGAATCAAAGCCTATTAGGGCAAAAAGTCTTGGAGGTCAAATAATGGAATTTGGAGCTTCAATATAAAAATTATTTATTGGAATGGTTTCACAAGTAAGAAAAAGGAAAATTAAGAATAAGAAAAGATATCACAGTCGAGCTATACAGCTTGCTGCCAAAACCAAAGATAAGCATGAGAAAAACAAGGACGTTCTCAAATTGATCGCCAAAAACCGATATTAGCAGAATGAGAAAGCAGCAGCTCCTAAAAACGTCGTGTTTTAATCAAACAGTTCTTGGTAACGAACTGGATAGTAAGAGCGACTCGTCTCAATAGTAACCAAAACTCTAAAAAACGGAATTTTAACATCAATAGATATATCTAGGTTGCTCTTACTAGGATCGTCTCTTACTAGGTTGCTAGCTACCGCTGAAACCCGGACAACCCAGATTTAATTTTTCCACTTTTTCAAATAACTTTGACCACAAGTTTACCGTTGAGACCTAGCCTAGATGTATGACTGATTACAAACAGGAAAAAGCCTAAGCCTTTTTCTTCTTTGGAATAAGAAGAGACGAACCTCAAGCAATCAGCCAGCTAACTAAGTTTAATTTATGCAATGGTGTGTTCTTTTAATGATCCTCTTTTAACATATAAGAATATCACAGTGGCGGATCCAGGGGGGCAAGGGTGACGCGCGCCCCCCTGACGTAGTCTAAAGTATTGCAATTTACTTAATTAACGCAAAATTGTGTTAATTAGGCTAAACCTTCTCCTAACGCAAATCTACGGTATTGTTCTTTGGTATAAACTTGGTAGAAATCGTTGTTAGAAAAACAGCATTACCGAATTTCTTTTCTTATAAGTATGAGCAATGTATTTTTAAGACATTTTCTTGACTGACACAATTTATGATTAACTACATCGATCCTTTATGTAAATAGCGCTATAATAGCACAAATCCTCTACTAATATTTCAGTTACTATTATATTGATAGATACCGTTATAGTATAATTGTGTATAGTATAATATACTATATATTATAACATAATATAATAGTATCATAATACTATTATATTAATTAATATTTCAGTTACTATAAGCCACCGTTTGTGTTTTATTTGAAAACTTTGTAAAAGATGCTTTTATTATATTCATTTAATTACTACATGCCTTGGTTTGTTCTTTACTAGGTTTTACACATCTTTATAACCATGATATCTATGTCTCCATTACATAGAACTTTACAAATCCTTTACATAATTCTTATTCCAATGATCGTCCTTCAATGTAATATTACCTCAAATTTTAGTTACTATGTGCCGTAGTTTTTGTTTACTAGGCGTCAGATATTTATGATGAAACTTACATAGTCCCCATTTATAATGAATTATATAGATCCTTTATGTAACTATACCAAAGTGCCTTTTATAATGACTTTATTTTCGTTCTTTATTATTTTGTCTCCGCTGGTACAACGACAAGCACATGTGCTTGTAACTAGTGGTTAGGATAGCTAGGATTCATCAAGATTGGCCATAAATTGCAGTTTTTAGTGGAAAAATTGATTCTAAATTAAAACTAATTTGTTTTAATTATAAAAGTTTTTTAACCCCATTAAACAAATCTCTACGGGGTTCCAGTGCCAAGCTATCTGTGGAAAAGAAAAAATTGAAAAAAAGTGAAAAATAGAAAAAGATGCCGTTGATGCAGAATATCGTAATAGCTGCCACTTTTCTTGATTTTCAAGCCAATATATTTTCTTTGTTTTGGGCTTACAGGGCTTGAGTTTATTCTAGTGCCTTGTATTAAACAATGTTCTTGCCGGTTCAGGGAGAAAATCTCGATGCCTGCTTGACTCCAAAAGCTTCTGTCCAAAGGCCATTGTAAGCTGGTGTCACCTGGCATCAAGTCCATCTAGGCCTAGAATTTTAAGACTATCATCATAATTCGTGAATTCCGGACCTAATATCTCACGGGTAGCTCGTTCCAGCACATTCTCAAGGTCATTTCTTTGCTCTTTACTTAGCCCCGGATGTCACACAGGACAAACATACTCTTAAATACTCTGAATGTACAGTTTATAAAAATTCAACAGTGAAAAACTACTGATTATTTAAATTATATTGTGTCTCATTTAATTCTTGTTATTTGACATAATAAATCAGTATCGTATCATATCGTATGAGTAATTGTATGAGGACCTCGAAGGATTGAATCAAAATGAAATTGTATTTCAATCGAGTAAGAGGTTATGTGACTAGGACTTGATCAGGGCGGTAAGTTGTATCGTTCCATATCATTTTACTTAATTATTATTTTCATTAGTAATCTAATAATTTTCAATATTGTAAATCAAAATCCTAAGAATAAATTAGTGGTTTTTTTATATAACTTTGTTGAACAAATAATGAATATGGAGAGTTAGATAGCCGTTTCGCCAACCCTGGTCTTTTTGGGCCAGGAGTCACTTTAATACGGTAGCCTTCTGAATTAGGGTAAGTGAGAAAGAATTACGGTGTTGTGATGCAGCAATCTCGAATCGGATGATGTTTATCTAGGCCTGTGAATTTAAGGTAAACTTATGAATATCCGGATTGCAGCGGTAGCTAGTAACCTAGTAAGAGACGATTACGTCCAATGCTATGAAATATAATAACCCATATTTCCTAAAGAAAGAGTCAGATCAAAAAGTACACCATTAGAACCGCCTTATCCGAAACCTCTATATAGGAAACTTACCGTCCCTTGGCTTAAACAACAAGGGAAATATATTGGCTTGAAAATCAAGAAAAGTGGCAGCTATTACGATATTCTGCATCAACGGCATCTTTTTCTTTTTTTTCTATTTTTCTTTTCCACAGATAGCTTGGCACTGGAACCTCGTAGAGAGTTGTTCAATGGGGTTAAAAACCTTTTATAATTAAAGCAACTTATTTTTAATTTAGAATCAATTTTTCCGCTAAAAACTGCAATTTTTGGCCAATCTTGATGATTCCCAGCTATCCTAACCACTAGTTACAAGCACGTGTGCTTATCGTTGTACCAGCGGAGACATTATAATAAAGAACGAAAATAAAGTTATTATAAAAGGCACTTTGATATAGTTACATAAAGGATCTATATAATTCATTATAAATGGATCAAAATAAAAACTGCACCATTAAAGCCGCCTTGTTCAAAACCCCTATATAGAAAATTTTCTCTCCCTTTGCTTGAACAGCAAGGGAAATATTTTGGCTTGAAAATCAAGAAAAGTGGCGGCTACTACAATATTTTGCCTAAACGGCATATTTTTTTCTTTCTTTCGTTCTGTTTCTTTTCCACAGATAGCTTGGCACTGGAACATCGTAGAGAGTTTTTCAATGGCTCATTTTAAAGGAAATTAATTGGGTTAAAATTTATCCGGGTTGCAGCAGTAGCTAGCAACCTAGTAAGAGACGATCACGTCCAATGTTAAGAAATATAAAAACCCCTAACTCCTAAAAACAGAGTCAGATCAAAACAAAAAGTACACCATTAGAACCGCCTTGTCCGAAACCCCAATAAAGCAAACTTACCGCCCTGCGGCTTGAATAACAAAGAAAATATATTGGCTTGATAATCAAGAAAATTGACTTTAACCACGTTATTCTCCACAAACGGGATATTTTTTTCTTTCTTTCTTTTCCACAGATAGCTTGGCACTGGAACATCGTAGAGAGTTGTTCAATGACTCATTTTAAAGGAAATCTCTAGATCTAGCGCTATTTGTACTTAATTTTTTTTTAAATTAATTTTTTTACGAAAAACTTAATTTTTTATATACACTATTAATCAATGACGTCATAGTCTTTGGATGTAGTTAGTACATAAAGTCTGGATCATCGAATTAAAGCTGAAACTAAGTAAAGAACAATTATGCCTCCATATATTCACAGTGATGTATTAAATTTCCCATTAAATCTGTAAACTGTTACGCAGTTGCCGGTTCATACCTTGGAAGCTTTTCACTAAACATGCAACATTTCTTTTGGATATTACTATGAGGTTTTGCGAAAGCATCTCTAGCTGACTTTTCAACAAAATCCATTCTTTCAGAGATAATTTTAATTTTAATTTTGAATATTTTTCGTTAGCCCGGTAAAACATTCGTAAAGTTTTTCTAAATTTACTAAGATCAGCCAGCATTGTTGCCATGTTTTTAGACTTCTGAATATAATTTTTAATTTTGTCCTTATGCGTTCTTTGCAGCTTGTGTAAACTGCAAAAATATCCATGGTATCTGAGCAATAGTTTGAATATTTCAATTCAAGCTAGAAAAATACCTTAAAATGTTCAAATTAGTTTTATTTTTGGTTAGTCCGGGTTGCAGCGGTAGCTAGCAACCTAGTAAGAGACGATCACGTCCAATGTTAAGAAATATAAAAACCCATAGTTCCTAACAAAGGAGTCAGATCAAAACAAAAAGTACACCATTAGAACCGCCTTGTCCGAAACCCCTGTATAGGAAACTTTCTGTCCCTTGGCTTGAACACCAAGGGAAATATATTGGCTTGAAAATCAAGAAAATTGACTTTAACCACGTTATTCTCCCCAAACGGGATATTTTTTTCTTTTTTTTCTTTTTCTTTTCCACAGATAGCTTGGCACTGGAACATCGTAGAGGGTTGTTCAATAGCTCATTTTAAAGGAAATTAATTGGTTTAAAAATATATAGTAACTAAAATAAATTATTTCTAAAAGAGAATAAATTTTTCCACAAAAAACCGCATTTTTGATGTCTTTTCACACTGCAGTCTTTCAAACATAATCGTATACCAGCGGTAAGATTTGAACCCACGCCTCCGAAGAGACTGGTGGCTAACACCAGTGTCTTGGACCACTCGGCCAGGCTGCCTCTCATAAATAAATATATATGTGAATTTGGGTTGCAGCAGTAGCTAGCAACCTAGTAAGAGACGATCAGTCCCATGCTAAGAAATATAACAAAAGTCCTAAAAATAGAGTAAGATCAAAACAAAAGTACATCATTAGAACTACCTTGTCTGAAACCCTACTAGATAAATAATGAATGTCGTAGCTTTATATTAGAGCTATGAAGTGAATAGAAAAACACGAAATTATATTGTTGTTTCTGATGACGTCATGAAATAATATCATTGCGCCATGAGGTCAATAAAATCATTACGCCGTGACGTCATAATTACTACTTAAGAACGACACAGATGTAAATTCTCTCATTCTTGATTAGAATAATGGTTAGATCGAAGCAAGCTATACGCAATTTGAAAAAACAGTACTACACAAACAATAGAGATAGTATCTTGAAAAGAGAAAAGCAAAGGTATTCAACCGACCAGGCGCATCGAGAAGTAAAAATTGAGAGAGCAAAACAAAGGTATTCAACCGACCAGGCGTATTGAGAAGTAATAATTGAGAGAGCAAAACAAAGGAATTCAACCGACCAGGCGCATCGAGAAGTAAAAATTGAGAGAGCAAAACAAAGGTATTCAACCGACCAGGCGTATCGAGAAGTAATAATTGAGAGAGCAAAACAAAACAGCAAGATGTGTTATCACAATGATGAAGATTATAGACATGCAAAAATTGAGACAGCCAAACAAAAGATCAAGGAGCGTTACTGGGGTGACAAAATCTATAATGAAAAAATTAAATTCTCTGCGATGTTGTACCGAAGAACGCATAAGGAAAAAGGGAAAAATTACATTCAGAAATACAAGAAGATGGTAAAAATGCAGGCTGATCTTTGTAAATTGAGAAACATTTTACGCATGTTTTATCGGGATCACAAAAAGTATTCAAAATTACAGATTAAAGTTCTCTTTGAAAGAGCAGATGCTGTTGAAAAGTCGGCTAGAAATTCCTTGGCAAAGCTTCATAGTAATATCCAAAAGAAATGTTGTCAGTTTAACGAAAAGCTTCCAAGGTATGGACTGGCAACTGCGGAACAGTTTATAGATGCAATGGAAAATGTTCGACAACACAGTGAATATACTGAGGCCTACTTCTTAGAAAATTCGTATATTAATTTTGGAAGGAGCAATTGCAGTTTATGTAGCAGCAATAAAAATATATATACAAGCATACCTATCAACAGCGAAGCAAAAGCAATGTTTTTCAATTATTGCGAAAACGAGCCTGTTAGCGTTATTAGTAAATGTGTTTGTAAGACTCATGATTTAGAACAAATTCCTGGAACACCGACTCAAGAAAAAAGCATGTCTAACTGTGTTTTAAACAGTTCGTTTGGTTCTACTGAATATTTGGCAAAAAATCTCTGTGTAGTAGAACAAACTGTCCTGAAAAGTACGAGACAACCATTGAAAAATGCTCTAAAACTAGATCTGACAAGGAAATTATGATGGCTGATTTTATGATAAAGAACGACCTCTTGCCTATACTAAATTTTATACGCCACTTAATTATAGTATAGGTTAGTAATTCAAGAGATAGCATGGCACTGGAACATCGTAGAGAGTTGTTCAATGGCTCATTTTAAAGGAAATTAATGGGGTTAAAAACCTTTTGTAATTAAAACAAATTATTTTTATTACATTAAGAAATTTTAATTATGTTCCAAAAGAAATCATCATAAGTAAAAATTTCCCATACAAAAATTGAACTCAAGCCTACTGGGTGAGAGCTATCCCAACCTCTAGACCATATAGGATATATTACAATATCCGATTAATGAAGCTTATGTTAAAGAACAAATTATAAACCTAGTTAGCTGCCTGATTATTTGAGAATCGTCTCTTACTATTCCAAAGAAGAAAAACCCGTAGACTTTTTCCTGTTTGTAATTTATTTTATAATAAAGAATGAACTTCAGGCTTTACTAACTGAAAAGTTTAATATTTTTATATAGTAAAAAACGAGCTCTAAATGATGGTTGTAGCTATAGCTGCAATCAAGTGAAAGAAAAACCGAAGCATATAGTAACTAAAAGTTTAAAATATGTTTTGAAAAATCATAATTGCTGTAGATGGCACAACCTAGTGAAAGGCGAACCAGAGCCCATAGTAACTAAAAAGTGAAAAAATGTTTTGAAATCTGGGTTGCAGCGGTAGCTAGCAACCTAGTAAGAGACGATCACGTCCAATGTTAAGAAATATAAAAACCCATAGTTCCTAACAAAGGAGTTAGATCAAAACAAAATACATTAAAGATCGAACTTTTGTCCATAGTAACTTAAGGATTGTAATCCAGGTTGCAGCGGTAGCTAGCAACCTAGTAAGAGACGATCACCTCCAATGTAAAGAAATATAAAACCCCCCAACTCCTAAAAAAAGAGTCAGATCAAAACAAAAAGTACACCATTAGAACCGCCTTGTCCGAAACCTCTATGAAGGAAACTTACCGCCCTTTGGATTTAATAACAAAGAAAATATATTGGCTTGAAAATCAAGCAAATTGACTTTTACCACGTTATTCTCCACAAACGGGATATTTTTTTCTTTCCGCTTGATTTTTCTTCTCAGCTAGCTGGGCACTGGAAAATCATAAAGAGCTGTATAATAGCTCATTTTGAAGGAAATTGCAATATCTAGTGCCTTTTGTAATTAAAAATAAAATATTTTTTAAAGTAGAATCAATTTTGTCAAAAAAATTGCATTTTTGATGTATTTTCATGCTGCAGTCTTTTCAAAGATATTTGAATTTTGAATCAATCAAACAGTTCATGGTAATGAACTCTATAGTAATAATAGCAACTTGTCTCAATAGTAACCGAAACTCCTGGAACCAAAATTTTCTTTTCTGGTTTAATCGCTAAAATTATTATGTAAACTGCAAAAATATCTACAATGCCTAATCAGTAATAGTAATTTCTTAATTTAAACAACAAAAATACATGAAAATTTTATAATTAGTTTTACTTTTTGTCTCCTGGAAGAAAATTTGTTTTCATCTCAGTTCAAAGTTATTATTGTATCCCGGAACCGAATTTTTTTGGTTTGTAACCCGTAATGTACGTATCTCAATATTGTTGTCGTATAATTGCAATTATTTTAGTTTTCAGTCCAGAAAAGCTAAACTTATTATGTAAACTGCAAAAATATTTATGGTGTCTAACCAATAATACTAATTTTGTAATTCAAACAAGATAAATACCTGAAAATTTCAAAATTATACAATAAAGAATGACACCTTGCCCATGTTAACTAAAACATAAATCGGGATTATGTAATTTCCAATAGTATCATGGCTGTAGAGATGGCTGAAACCTAGTTACAATAAAAAAAGATCATTGGAATAACAAAAATTGAATACCTTTGGAATTAGCTAGCTACTTGATTATTTGAGACTTGTCTCTTACTATTTAAAAGAAGAAAAAGCCGTAGGCTTTTCCCTGTGTGTAATCATCCGGGTTGCAGCGGTAGCTAGCAACCTAGTAAGAGACGATCACGTCCAATGTTAAGAAATATAAAAACCCATAGTTCCTAACAAAGGAGTTAGATCAAAACAAAAAGTACACCAATAGAACCGCCTTGTCCGAAACCCCTGTATAGGAAACTTTCTGTCCCTTGTATAGTAAAGAACCAACTTTTGCCTATACTAAATTGCATAGGCAACTTAACTATGGTTAAGATTACAGTTTTTTTATTGTGACAAAAGCAAAATGTGCAAAACTTTGCAAAAATTTGTAAACTAAAAAATATGTAGGATATTTAGCAAAAATTTCAATTCAAGAAAAGAAATTAGATACATTCCTAAAAATGTTTAAATGAGTTTTATTTTATTACATTAAGGAACGAACTGTAACCCATAGGTTCATTTGATTGGAAATTGAAAGTTCTCGTTCACTTTTTAAGAGTTAAAAGAGATTGGAGCGCAAATAGCCCCCCCCCCCCTCCACGCCCGAAATGCATCAGATAAAAATTTTGAGATAGAAATTTTGTCAAAAATAGTTCAAAGTTCAGATAACAAAAACTCCGGTGTCGACACAGCCCCCAGGACCCGAGGGTAGGCATTGTACTTTATACCCTGAGGGTTTATATGATTGTTATGGAAAGGATGCTCGTATAAACTTCCTAGAGGGTTCATTTGATTGTAAATTGAAAGTTGTAATTCACATTTTAAGAGTAAAAAGTGATCGGAGGGCAGCTAGCCTCCCCCCACACTCCATTTATTTTTTCTCAGACGCACTTTACATAGAAATGGTCGTCGAATAAGCTTCTAAGGGGGCTCATTTCAAAGGGGGCAAACTTTTTTCACTTTGATATTGTTAGTTTGATACCAGTTTTTATAAGTTGATGAACATTAGATTTTTCTTTTTAAGTTTGATTTTGAAATAATGAATTTTTAAAAACTTTAATTTTTTTGCAATAAAAAGCGAACAAAAAATAATTTAAAAAAAATTTCCGAAAAATAAGTTTTTCAAAAAAAGTAAAGGCCTTTTTAAACTTAAGCCCATCAGATACAAATACCTGTTAAAATTCAAACTCAAAATGACCAGAAATTACTATTACAGAATAAATAAAACCATAAAGGAACAAAAATTGAATAGACAATCATAGGAAAAAACATACAACAAGTAGTAATGTAAATGAATGAATAGATCTTAAAACGAGTAATGATTGGATTGAATGTGAAAATCAAGCTTAAAAAAAATTGCTATTGAAGTATAAATGAAACTTAAAACGAACAAAAATTAAATAAACAATCAATGCAAACAAAAATACAATAGATATAAATGTAAATGAATAAAAAAATCTTAAAACGAGAGAAACTTCAATTGAATATGCAAATCAAGCTTGAAACGAACAAAAACCACTACAAACAAAAGTCTGGGTAGCGCCTCCTTCTCTCACTGTAAAAGTCTAAAACCTATTGCGTCATTGGCGCTTTACTGAAAACTATATGCGTCTTGAACAGTCTTGGAAAGTATAAACAACATCATATTGAATATTTTATATTAAATGTTATTAGTTGTTTAAATATCCATAGTTTCAAGAATCTATTTCACTGTAATTTTATTTTTATTTTCAATGCTTTAAGAACTGTAAAAGAAAATTTTTTTAATATAATTTGTTTTCAGCGAAGCGCCAATGACGCAGTAAGTTTTTGGTTTTTATTTACAGTTAAGGAAGGGGGTAGTATCCAATTGTTTGTAGTGAAACTATATTCGTCTTGAACAACTTTAGAAAGAACTAACAAATTAAACTGCATATTTGATGTATAATGATATTAATTGCTGAAAGCTCATCAGTTCAATATTTTACTATAATTTTAATATTTGTTTTCAATATTAAGTACAAAAGCAAATATTTTTAATAAAATTGGTTCTCAGTAAAGCGCCAATGATGCAGTAGGCTTTAGACTTTGTATATATATAGCACTTAGCACTTAGGCACTTAGAATCCTGTGATCTGAGTTCAAATCTCGGTGGACCCTTTTTATAAAATATAGCTTACTTATACTACCGTTTAGGTTTCTGCCGTAATTCCTTCTTTTCAAAATTAAATTAGTTACTACGGCCTAGAGTTAGTTCTTTACCATATCGTAAAAATTATTTTATAATAATTATGATTTTTTTAATTACGAAAAGGTTTCTATATACAGCAATTTCCTTTAAAATGAGCTATTACACAGCTCTTTATTATGACCACAAACTGTTTCGTTTAATACTTCAGTTACTATGGGTTACAGTTCGTTCCTTAATGTAATAAAATAAAACTCATTTAAACATTTTTAGGAATGTATCTAATTTCTTTTCTTGAAGTGAAATTTTTGCTAAATATCCTACATATTTATGCAGTTTAAAAAATTTTTGCAAAGTTTTGCACATTTTGCTTTTGTCACAATATAAAAACTATAATCTTAACTATAGTTAAGTTGCCTATGCAATTTAGTATAGGCAAAAGTTGGTTCTTTATTATAAATAAGACAATAATATGGAGATACGTACTTTACGTTTTACAAACCAAAAAAAGTTTGGTTCCAGGATACAATAATAACTTTGAACTGAGATGAAAAAATTAAAACACGAAACCATTGCATAAATTGGACTTAGTTAGCTGCCTGATTAATTGAGGTTCATCTCATACTATTCCAAATAACAAAAAGCTGTGGGATTTTTCCTGTTTGTAATCAGGGTTTTTATCTAACTGTTGGCGGTAAAGAACTTTATAGTAAGAACGACTCGTCTCAATAATAACTGAAACTCAAAAAACTGAATTTTTACATTTTTATGATGATTTTAAATATGCAATAACCATATATGACGTAATAAGTGATTACGTTAAAATTTAAAAAATAATTTTTATTTTAGCTATAGCTTAGAATCGATAAAGTTATAAACAGCAAAATATTTATGGTATGTGATTAATAATTTAAATGTTGTAATTTTAACTGGAATTATACCTGAAAATTTTTAAATTAGTTGTCTTTTTTGTTAGGTTTTTTTTATACTTGATGCGTTGCTTAAATACAAAAGGTTAGATGAAATTAAATGTTTTTCAGGACATTCAGAAGAAAGTTTTTTAATCTCGTTACTGGCCGGAGCAGCATCGAAATTCTAGTAAGGGAAGTTACATCCAATGATCCATGGCTGCCAACTGATGAGGCAATGGCAGATGTAGCTAAACTCACCTTTGATAAACTGGCATTATTTATGGTGATTAAAGTAATTGTGAATAGAATCAAAGACGAAACTAATTTTCTTCATGTTTTAAAAGCAACGAAACTGTTATCATATATATTTGAAAATGGGAGTAAAACGGTAGTGAATCTCTGCTTAGATTCTTATTATGATGATATAAAGAAAGTTTTCATATATAATATTAAAGAATTTTGGGGTGACACTAGGGAGTTGAACATATTTCTTGTAGGAGAGGATAATTACCGAGATTTTGAGTTTTGGAGGGATAATATATTAAAAAAGCTGTCAGATGAAAAAAATGCCCATCTTTTACCATTCTGTCCTCATGATAGTTTCAACTCATCCGACCCTTCAGATAGGAATGTAAATTTTTGCAAATCGTCGCAGCAGCGTAATTCTAAAATAAAGGAAAAAAATGACTCTGTTTCTTCAAATTTTAACACTCTTAATCTGACTGACTCTGTTTCTTCTGGTGATAATTCTAGCCTCGGGCCTCTTGCGCTAGACAATATAGGCGATCAGTCTATAAGTCAAGAGCAAAGGCCACCATTTCTTGTCATAAAACTTGATTCGGATGTGGAAACACCAAAAAATGACAATCTGCTACTGTCATCATATTGCTCATCAATGACTATGGTCAAATTAGAGAGTGATGAGCAAGTAAAAGATAAAATACCACTGAACAATATTGAGGAAGAAGCACAAGACAAGATAAAGGTACTTCAAAAAGACAAAGAAGGAAAATTGCAACCCGTAAAGAATGTCAAAACTGAAGAAAGTACTGAAAATGGGACAAAATTTGAGGAAGGTAAAGAGAAAAACCAGGAAGCAGAAACCAGGTACATACCAGAATGTAGCTCCAAAAATATCAGAAGAAAGTTTCTCAATTTGGTTAAGGGCCGTAACAGTGTCGAAATTTTAGTAAGGGAAGTTACATCCAATGACCCATTTATGCCAACCAATGAGGCAATGGCAGAAGTGGCGAAGCTCACCTTTGATAAATTTGCATTAATTATGGTGATGAAAGTAATTATGAATAGAATCCGAGACACATATAACTACCGTCATGTTTTGAAGGCAACAAAACTGCTCTCATATTTATTTGAGAATGGAAGCAATATGGTAGTGGAAAGCTGCTTAAAATTTTATTATGACGATATTAAAGTGGCTTTCAAACCTGAAATTGAATACGATGTTTTACCAAATAGGGGTTACCATGAAGAGAAAATTAAACAAGATATAGTGTTTTGGAGGAATCATATATTAAAAAAGCTGTCAGATGAAAAAAAAGCCCAAGTTTCACATTCCAGAAGAAGCTCTGACATGCCAGACTATAGTTCCAAAAATATCAGAAGAATGTATGTTAATTTTGTTAAGACCCGTAGCAATGTTGAGATTTTAGTTAGGGAAGTTACATCCAGCGATCTATGCATGCCAACCGATAAGGCAATGGCAGAGATAGCTAAACTCACCTTTGATTATTTGGCATTATTCAAGATTATGAAAGTAATTAAGTATAGAACAAGAAGAATATGCAAAAAATATAAAAACTATTCATATGGATCTACTCTCTTCATCCCTCATTTTGTGAAGACTATAAAACTGTTATCATATTTATTAGAAAAGGGAAGTAACGATTTCGCAAAACTATGTTCCGAAAATCCTAATATATGGAAATTTCTGCAAATACCTTTTGTATTTAACCCAGATACGGTCTATATGGCTCCTATCGGGCTCGATTTTAAGGGTGAGAAAACTGCAAAAAGGGATCTTGAACAAGATGTAGCGTTTTGGAGGCAAAATATATGGAAAAAGTTATTAGAGCTACCATCAGCAGTATCTGAAGCCCAAAAGAAAGAAAATGTTCAAGTTAGGCCAATTAGTTTAAACGAAATTCCACTACCTTCCTTTTCAAGTGACAAAGAGGTTCAGTTTAAAAGGGGCATAGTATTTTCCAAAACGAAAGAAGAAAGTGCAAATGGAAGAACATTTTTCAAAAAGAAATGTGACAGTATTCAAAATATACTAGAGACTGTCATAAAACACGACTCTGAAGTAGTCACACAAGAAAATAATGATCTGTCACAGTCGTTATATGGTTCATCAATGGTTTTGTAAAAGTCGTTTTATGGTTCTTCAAGTAATGAAAAAGTAGAAGAAAAAATACGACTGACCGACATTGAGGAGAAAGCCATAGACAACCTAAAGGTACTTCAAAAGAACGAGGAAAAAATTGCAACCCGTTAAGAACGATAAACCTAAAGAAAGCACTGAAAATAGTACATTTTTGAAAACCAAAAGTGACAATACTCACATATTATTGCAACAACAAAATTCTAAGGTTGTTGAGCTGAAAAATCATCCAAAAGATCAATCGGTTTACGATGCATCAGGAATCAATAGCCTTGGTGATAAGTCTGATACACTAGAGCAGAGATCATCACCTATTGTCATAAAACACAATTCTGAACTAGAAACACTAGAAAAAGACGGCCTGTCATCGTTGTCATATGTGTCATCAGTGGTTTTAGCGAGAAAGTGATGAGCAAGTAGAGGATAAAATACCGCTGAACAACACTGAGGAAAGAGCTGAAGACAACGTAAAGACACTTCAAATGAGCAAGGAAAAAAAATGCAACCCGTTAAGAAAGACAAAAATGAAGAAGGCACTGAAAATACTTCATTTTTGAAAAAGAAATGTGACAATATTCACACATTTTCGCAAAACCAAAATTTTAAGGTTGTTGAATTGAAGAATGATCCAAACAATCAATCAGTTTTCGATACTTCAGGAATCAATACCATAGGTGAAAAGTCTGATACATTACACCAGAGATCATCACCTATTGTCATAAAACACGATTCTGAACCAGAATCACTAGAAAAAGACAATCTGTCATTGTCGTCATATGCGTCATCAGTGGTTTTAGTGAAATAAGAAAGTGATGAGCAAGTAGAGGATAAAATACCGATGAACGACACTGAGGAGAAAGCTGAAGACAAAGTAAAGGCACTTCAAAAGAACGAGGGAAAAAATTGCAACCCGTTAAGAATGACAAAAATGAAGAAAGTACTGAAAATAGTTCATTTTTGAAGAAGAAATGTGACAATATTCACACATTTTCGCAACACCGAAATTCTTAGGTTGTTGAATTGAAAAATGATCCAAACGATCAATCAGTTTTCGATACTTCAGGGATCAATAGCATGGTGATAAGTCTGATACACTACAGCAGAGATCATCACCTATTGTCATAAAACATGATTCTGAAATAGAATCAATAGAAAAAGACGATCTCTCACTTTTGTCATATGGGTCATCAGTGGTTATGGTGAAATTAGAAAGTAAGGAGCCACTAGAGGATAAAATACCACTGAACATCATTGAGGAAAAAGCTGAAGACAATGTAAAGCCACTGGAAAAGAACGATGAAAAAAAATTGCAACCCGTAAAGAATGACAAAAATGAATACAGTACTGAAAATAGTACATTTTTGAAGAAGAAATGTGACAGTATTCACACATTTTCGCAACATCAAAATTCTAAGGTTGTTCAGCTAAAGAATAATCCCGATGATGAAACAATTTTTGATTCTTCAAAAATCAATTGCATAAGTGATAAGTCGGATACACTAGAGCAGAGGCCGTCACATTTTTTCATAAAACACGATTCTGGAGTAGAATCACTAGAAAATTACGATCTTTCACTGTCGTCACATGATTAATCAGTGGTTTCGGTGAAATTAGAAGGTGATGAGCAAGTAGAGGATAAAATACCACTGAACGACATTGAGGAGAAAGCCCAAGACAACGTAAAGGTACTTCAAAACAATGAGGATAAAAAATTGCAACCCGTACCGAATGATAAAACTGAAGACAGTTTTATGACAGCAAAAGAGAGGACGGGTGTTAGTGTGTGGTTATTAGGAGGGGTGGTTGTTTTGGCTGCTGCGTGCTCACAGATGTACGTGTATTTGTTGGCTAAGTTGTACCTGTAGATGTTGTCTCAGTTGTATTAAAAACTTGTTGCGTTTTCAGTTAGTTAAGGCTAGGATAAGCTAGGTTAGATTATATTAGGTTAGGATGGGGTTATACGGCTGGGTAGGCTAGGCTTAGTTAGGCTAGGTTGGGTTAAGTTATGTTAATTTAAGTTAGGTTAAGATAGGTTAGGTTAAGTTAGGTTAAGTTAGGTTAAGTTAAATTAGGTTAATTTAGGTCAAGTTAGGTGAAGTTAGTTTAAATTAGGATAAGTTAAGTAAATTGAGGTTAAATGAGGGTAAGTTAGGTTCAGTTGGGTTAAGTTAGGTTAGGCATAATTAGGCTAAGTTAGATTAAGTCAATTTATGTAAAGTTAGGTTAAGTTAAACTAGGTGAAGTTATCTTAAATTAGGTTAAATTAGGCTATTTTAGGCAAAGTTAGGTTAAATTAGAATGTGATGAAAAAGTAGAGCATAAAATACCTCTGAACGACATTGAGAAGAAAGCCAAAGACAGTAAAGGTACTTCAAAAGAACGAGGAAAAAAAATTGCTACCCGCAAAGAACGATAGATCTGAAGACAGTAGTGAAAAGTACATTTTTGATAAAAAAATGTGATAATATTCACACCTTTTTGCAACACCAAAATTTCAAGGTTGTTGAGCAGAAAAATGATCCAAACGATCAATAAGTAATGATGCATCAGGAATCATTAGCATAGGTGATAAGTCTGATACACTAGAGCAGAGATCATCTCCTATTGTCATAATTACATTGAAGAACGAACTTTAGACCCAGAAAATGCAATTCAGGGATCCGGCATGCAGCGGTAGCTAGCAACCTAGTAAGAGACGATCACGTCCAATGTTAAGAAATATAAAAACCCATAGTTTTTAAGAATGGAGTCAGATCAAAACAAAAAGTACACCATTATAACCACCTTGTCCGAAACCTCTATAAAGGACACTTACTGCCCTTTGGCTTGAATAACAAAGAAAATGTATTGGCTACAAAATCAAGCAAATTGACTTTTACCACGTTATTCTCCACAAACGGGATATTTTTTTCTCTTTTCTTTTGTATCCAGAGATAGCTTGGCGCTGGAACATTGTAGAGGGTTGTTCAATAGCTCATTTTAAAGGAAAGTAATTGGGTTAAAAACCTTTTGTAACTAAAATAAATTATTTCTAAAAGAGAATAAATTTTTCCACCAAAAACTGCATTTTTGATGTCTTTTCATACTGCAGTCTTTCAAACATAATCGTATACCAGCGGTAAGATTTGAACCCACGCCTCCGAAGAGACTGGTGGCTAACACCAGTGCCTTGGACCACTCGGTCAGGTTGCCTCTCATAAATAAATATATATGTGAATCTTGGTTGCGGCAGTAGCTAGCAATCTAGTAAGAGACGATCAGTCAATGCTAAGAAATATAACAAAACTCCTAAAAATAGAGTAAAATCAAAGCAAAAGTACATCATTAGAATTACCTTGTCTGAAACCCTACTAGATAAATATTGAATGTCGTCATAGTTTTATATTAGAGCTATGACGTGAATAGAAAAACACGAAAATATATTGTTGTTTCTGAAGACGTCATGAAATAATATCATTGCGCTATGACGCCAACAAAATCATTACGCCGTGACGTCATAATTACTACATAAGAAGCGTCAGAGCTGTAAATGTTCTCATTCATAATGACATAATGGTTTCAATCAAGCAAGCTATACGCAAGTTGAAAAAACAGTACTACACAAACAACAGAGATAGTAACTTGAAAAGAAAAAAGCAAAGGTATTCAACCGACCAGGCGTATCGAGAAGTAATAATTGAGAGAGCAAAACAAAACAGCAGGATGTGTTATCTCAATGATGAAGATTATACACATGCAAAAATTGAGACAGCCAAACAAAAGTTCAAGGATAGTTATCACAATGATGAAGATTACCGCATCAAATATAAGAAAAACCAAAAGCAAAGGTATTCAACCGTCCAAGTGTATCGAGAAGTAAAAATTGAGACAGCCAAACAAAAGATCAAGGAGCGTTACTGGAGTGACAAAATCTATAATGAAAAAATTAAATTCTCTGCGTGGTTGTACCGAAGAACGCATAAGGACAAAGGGAAAAATTACATTCAGAAATACAAGAAGATGGCAAAAATGCAGGCTGATCTTTGTAAATTGAGAAACATTTTACGCATGTTTTATCGGGATCACGAAAAGTATTCAAAATTACAGATTAAAATTCTCTTTGAAAGAGCGGATGCTGTTGAAAAGTCGGCTAGAAATTCTTTGGCAAAGCTTCCTAGTAATATCCAAAAGAAATGTTGTCAGTTTAACGAAAAGCTTCCAAGGTATGGATTGGCAACTGCGGAACAGTTTATAGATGCAATGGAAAATGTTCGACAACACAGTGAATATACGGAGGCGTACTTCTTTGAAAATTCGTATATTAATTTTGGAAGGAGTAATTGCAGTTTATGTAGCAGCAATAAAAATATATATACAAGCATACCCATCAACAGCGAAGGAAAAGCAATGTTTTTCAATTATGGCGAAAACGAGCCTGTTAGGGTTATTAGTAAACGTGTTTGTAAGACTAGTGATTTAGAACAAATTCCTGGAACACCGACTCAAGGAAAAAGCATTTCTAATTGTGTTTTAAACAGTTCTTTTAGTTCTACTGAATATGTGGCAAAAAATTCTCTGTGTAGTAGAACAAACTGTCCTGAAAAGTATGATTCAACTATTAAAAAATGCTCTGAATCTAGATCTGACAAGGAAATTATGATGGCTGAAGTCACCTATAACAATCTGAGTAAACATTCAAAACCAAAAATTGGGCAGCAGGTTACATGGCAATGTCACCCTGATATCTGCAAGCTCTATCCGACGGATATTGAATTATGTCAAATTCTTTTTGATATCCTTGAAAATAATATAGCATTAAAATTTTCAACTGACAAAGTGGTTAATTTCTACCTTGGCGGCTTGGATTATTGTGAAAACAATTACAGGGACACAAGAAAGCATGGGCATTCGTTATACTGTAGCCCAAATTAGGGATGTCAGAGCTATTTGCGTTCTCCAAGGGCACTAGCTCCACATTTTCCTGTCTTGAATCTAATCAAGAATGAGAGAATTTAAAGTTTTGACTTTTCTTATATACTAATTATGACGTCATGACGTAATGATTTTATTTCATGACGTCATGGCGCAATGGTACTATTTCATGACGTCTTCAGAAACAACAATATAATTTCGTGTTTTTATATTCACGTCATAGCTCTAATATAAAACTATGATGAGATTCATTATTTATCTAGTAGGGTTTCAGATAAGGTAATTCTAATGAAGTACTTTCGTTTTGATCTGACTCTATTTTTAGGAGTTTTGGGTTTTTATATTTCTTAGCATTGTACTGATCGTCTCTTACTAGGTTGCTAGCTACTGCTGCAACCCAAATTCACATATATATATTTATTTATGAGAGGCAGCCTGGCCGAGTGGTTCAAGGCACTGGTGTTAGCCACCAGTCTCTTCGGAGGCGTGGGTTCAAATCTTACCGCTGGTATACGATTATGTTTGAAAGACTGTAGTGTGAAAAGATATCAAAAATGCAGTTTTTGGTGGAAAATTTATTCTCTTTTAGAAATAATTTACTTTAGTTACTATAGATTTTTAACCAAATTAATTTACTTTAAAATGAGCTATTGAACAACCCTCTACAATGTTCCAGTGCCAAGCTATCTCTGGAAACAAAACAAAAAAATATCCCGTTTGTGGAGAATAACGTGGTTAAAGTAAATTTTCTTGATTTTTAAGCCAATATATTTCCCTTGCTGTTCAAGCCAATGGACAGAAAGTTTCCTATACAGGGGTTTCGGACAAGGCGGTTCTAATGGTGTACTTTTTGTTTTGATCTGACTCCTTTGTTAGGTACTATGGGTTTTTATATTTCTTAACATTGGACGTGATCGTCTCTTACTAGGTTGCTAGCTACCGCTGCAACCCGGATATTTCTTATAACACTTCAGTTACTATGGACTACAGTTCGCTCTTTAATGTAAAAAACTAAATTATAATAAATATTGATTTTTCAATTTTTATGTCACGTCACTCATTACGTCATATATGGTTTATAATGAAGAACGACCTTTTGCCTATATTAATTTATATTAAAGTTATTATATTTAGATAGGAGGCAGCTAAACTGAGTTTCTTTTTTAAACTTTAAATTTAAGAGATATTGCTTTAAATTCAATATAATAATATATTCTTTCTGATGGGGATTCAAATTTTAAACTGTTCATGGTAACGAACTGTATAGTAAGAGCCACCCGTCTTAATAGTAACCGAAACTCTAAAAAATTTTGATACCAATAGATACATCAAAAGAATCAGATTTTTTGCTGAATTCAAATATGTAAAGTTTAGTTATACCCATCAAAAGTTACCAACCTGAGAAAATTTGCCCTGTTTTTAAAAAAAAGGAAAAACACCCCCTAAAAGTCATAGAATCTTAATGAAAATCACATAATCAGGTTCAGTGTATGAGAGAACCTTGCTGTATAGATTTCAAGCTCCTATATAGAAAAATGTGGAATTTTATATTTTTTGTCAAAAAAAGGATCACGGATGTGTGTTTATTTGCCCTTTTTTACCAGAGGTGATTGTATCAACCCAGTGGCCCTAGAATGTTGCAAGAGGACTCATTTAAACGAAAATTGAAAGTTCTAGTGACTTTTTTTAATCAAAAACCAAAAAAATTAATAGAATCATCTTTACAAAAAAACTGCATTTTTATCGCTTTTATCACTTTTCTTCACTTTTATCACTTGTCTTTTCATATTGCAGACTTTAGAAAGATATTTGAGTTTTTAAGCAATTTTGCCAAATAATAACAAATTACACATTTTTGAAGATAGGAGCTTGAAACCTCTACAGTAAGGTTTTCTTTAACCAATATTTTATTTTTTTGCTAAATCACTAAAGCTATTAAGTAAACAGTAAAAATATTTATGATGTCTAACCAATAATACTAATTTCTTAATTTAAACTACAAGAATACTTGAAAATTCTAAAATTAGTACATAAAGGACTGATATAGTTCATCGTAAATGGTATTTGTAAATTAGGTTTTTTATATAATTATCCATTATTATGTGAAATGCAGTAATTTTTGGGGTGTTTTAACAAAAAAAATTATTTGTTAACTGAAACTAGAATAATTCCTGAAATGTTACATTAAAAGACGATCATTGGAATTAAATTTTATTATAAATGGGGAATATGTAAGTTTCAACCGATATTAATATGTAAGTTCATCATAAATGGTATTTGTCAACTAGGTTTTTTTTATATGATTATCCAATATTATGTAAAATGCAGTAAATTTGGGGGTTTTTTAACAATAAATTTATTTGTTAGCTGAAACTAGAATAATTCCTGAAAATTTTAAACATAATAATTTTATTTAACTGCAAATCCGGGTTGCAGCGGTAGCAAATATAATAAAGAACTACCTTTTGCCTATATTAATTTATGTTAAAGTTTTTATATTTAGATAAGAGACAGCTAAACTGAGCTTCTTTTAAACTTTAAATCTAAGAGATATTGCTTTAAATTCAATATATTAATATGTTCTCTCTCACTGAGACTACACCACAAAAAGAGCACCATAAGAAAACCCTGTATAGGAAACTTTCTGATCCTTCGCTTGGATAGCAAGGGAAATATATTGGCTTGAAAATCAAGAAAAGAGGCAGCTACTACAGCATTCTGCCTACACGGCATCTTTTGTTCCATTGTTTCACAGTTTATTCAAGTATCCGGGTTGCAGCGGTAGCTAGCAACCTAGTAAGAGACGATCACGTCCAATGTTAAGAAACATAAAAAAACATAGTTCCTAAAAAAGGAGTCAGATCAAAACAATTACATAAAGGATCCATCCTGTTCATTAAATACTAAAAAGAGAGTCAAATCAAAACAAAAAGAACACCTTTAGAACCACCTTGTCCGAAAACCCTGTATAGGAGACTTTCTGACCCTTGGCTTGAATAGCAAGGGAAATATATTGGCTTGAAAATCAAGAAAAGTGGCAGCTACTACATCATTCTGCCTAAACAGCATCTTTTGTTCCACAGTTTATTACAATAAAGAACTATACCTAGCCCATGTTAACTGATCTGGGTTGCAGCGGTAGCTAGCAACCTAGTAAGAGACGATCAGGCCCCATAGTAAGTACCCCATAACTCCAGAAAAAAGATTCAGATCAAAACATGAAGTTTATTATTAGAACTTCACTTGTCCAAGTTTACTTGTCCAAAACCTCTATATAGCAAACTTACCATCCCTTGGCTTGATTAACAAGGAAAATATGTTGGCTTGAAAATCAAGAAAACTGACTTTAACTACGATATTCTCCACAAACAGCATCTTTTTTCTTTCCACTTTTTTTGACTCCTCAGCTAGCTGGGCACTGGAAAATCATTAAGCTGTATAATGGCTGATTTTAAAGGAGATTGCTATATCTAGTGCCTTTTGTAATTAAAATAAAATATTTCAAAAAGTAGAATAAATTTTGTAAATAAAACCGCATTTTTGATGTATTTTCATACTGCAGTCTTTTCAAAGATATTTGATTTTTGTTTCCGGGTTGCAGCGGTAACTAGCAACCTTGTAAGAGACAATAACGTCCCATAGTAAAAACTAAAGTAACCCATAACTCCTGAAAAAAGATTCAGATCAAGACAAGAAGTATACTATTAAACCGCCTTGTCCAAAACCTCTATATAACATACTTACCGTCCCTTGGCTTGAATAACAAGGAAAATATGTTGGCTTGAAAATTAAGAAAGTTGACTTGAACCACGATATTCTCCACAAACGGCATCTTTTTTTCTTTCCATTTATTTTCACTCCTCAGCTAGCTGGGCACTGTAAAATCATAGAGAGCTAAATAATAGCTCATTTTAAAGGAAACTGCTACATCTACTGCCTTTTTTAATTAAAAATTAAATATTTTTAAAAGTAGAATCAATTTTGTCAAAAAACTGCTTTTTGATGTATTTTCATACTGCAGTCTTTTCAAAGATATTTGATTTTTGTTTACATAAAGGACCGAAACAGTTCATCATAAATGGTATTTGTCAATTAGGTTTTTTTATATCCGGGTTGCAGCGGTAGCTAGCAACCTAGTAAGAGACGATCACCTCCAATGTTAAGAAATATAAAACCCCCCAACTCCTAAAAAAAGAGTCAGATCAAAACAAAAAGTACACCATTAGAACCGTCTTGTCGGAAACCCCTTTAAAGGAAACTTACCGCCCTTTGGCTTGAATAAGAAAGAAAATATATTGGCTTGAAAATCAAGCAAATTGACTTTTACCACGTTATTTTCCACAAACGGGATATTTTTTTCTCTTTTCTTTTGTATCCAGCGATAGCTTGGCACTGGAACATCGTAGTTGGTTTTTCAATAGCTAATTTTAAAGGAAATTAATTGGGTTAAAAACGTTTTGTGACTAAAATAAATTATTTCTAAAAGAGAATAAATTTTTCCACCAAAAACTGCATTTTCGATGTCTTTTCACACTGCAGTCTTTCAAACATAATCGTATACCAGCGGTAAGATTTGAACCCACTCCTCCGAAGAGACTGGTGGCTAACACCAGTGCCTTGGACCACTCGGTCAGGTTGCCTCTCATAAAAAAATATATATGTGAATCTCGGTTGCGGCAGTAGCTATCAATCTAGTAAGAGACGATCAGTCCAATGCTAAGAAATATAACAAAACTCCTAAAAATAGAGTCAAATCAAAACAAAAGTACATCATTAGAATTACCTTGTCTGAAACCCTACTAGATAAATATTGATCCGGGTTGCAGCGGTAGCTAGCAACCTAGTAAGAGACGATCACGTCCAATGTTAAGAAATATAAAAACCCCTAACTCCTAGAAAAATAGTCAGATCAAAAAAAAAAGTACACCATTAGAACCGCCTTGTCCGAAACCCCTATAAAGGAAACTTACCACCCTTTGGCTTGAATAACAAAGAAAATATATTGGCTTGAAAATCAAGAAAATTGACTTTAACCACGTTATTCTGCACAAACGGGATATTTCTTTCTCTCTTTTGTTTCCAGAGATAGCTTGGCACTGGAACATCGTAGAGAGTTGTTCAATGGCTCATTTTAAAGGAAATCTTTAGATCTAGCGCCTTTTGCACTTAATTTTTTTTATTAATTATTTTTCACGAAAAACTTAATTTTGTATATACAATATTGATCAATGACGTCATAGTCGTTGGATGTAGTACATAAAGGGTCGATCATCGAATTTAAGCTGAAACTAAGTAAAGGACAATTATGCCTCCATATATTCACAGTGATGTATAAGATTTCCCATTACATCTGTAAACTGTTCCACAGTTGCCGGTCCATACCTTGGAAGCTTTTCACTAAACATGCAACATTTCTTTTGGATATTACTATGAAGTTTTGCGAAAGCATCTCTAGCTGACTTTTCAACAAAATCTATTCTTTCAGAGATAATTTTAATTCTTTCAGAGATATATTTTTCGTAATCCCGGTAAAACATTCGTAAAATTTTTCTCAGTTTACAAAGATCAGCCTGTGCGTTCTTTGCAGCTTGTGTAAACTGCAAAAATATCCATGGTATCCGAGCAATAGTTTGAATATTTCAATACAAGCTGGAAAAATACCTTAAAATGTTAAAATTAGTTTTATTTTTGGTTAAATTCTAACTCCCCGATGTGGGATTGACTATGTATTTTCAGACCAAAAAATTACATTTTTTAATATATATTTTATTTTTCAGTTTAGAATCGCTAAAGTTATTATGTAAACTGCAAAAATATTTATGATATCTGAGAAATAATTTTAATCTTTTCATCCAAACTAACAAAATACCTGAAAATTTAAAAATTAGTTTTATTTTTTGTTAGGGTATGGATACCTGATACGAGTTATAAGAAGTGTTAATTAGATGAAAATATTATTTCTTGTTTTGTAATAAGATGCCTTCTAAGCGAGTTATTATACGTAATTTAAAGAAACAGTACTATACAAAAAACAGAGAAAACATATTGGAAAGAAAAAAGCAAAGGTATTCAACTGACAAGGCGTATCGAGAAGTAATAATTGAGAGAGCAAAACAAAACAGCAAGATGTGTCATCACAATGATGAAGATTATAGACATGCAAAAATTGAGACAGTCAAACAAAAGAGTAAAGAACGGTATGATAATGATAAAGACTACTGAAACAAACATAAGAAAAAAGTTGCTACCAGAATAATGGGTAGATACTGGGGTGACAAAAGCTATAATGAAAAAATTAAATTCTCTGCGAGGTTGTACCGAAGAACGCATAAGGACAAAGGGAAAAATTACATTCAGAAATACAAGAAGATGGCAAAAATGCAGGCTGATCTTTGTAAATTGAGAAACATTTTACGCATGTTTTATCGGGATCACGAAAAGTATTCAAAATTACAGATTAAAATTATCTTTGAAAGAGCGGATGCTGTTGAAAAGTCGGCTAGAAATTCTTTGGCAAAGCTTCATAGTAATATCCATAAGAAATGTTGTCAGTTTAACGAAAAGCTTCCAAGGTATGGATTGGCAACTGCGGAACAGTCTATAGATGCAATGGAAAATGTTCGACAACACAGTGAATATACGGAGGCGTACTTCTTAGAAAATTCGTATATTAATTTTGGAAGGAGTAATTGCAGTTTATGTAGCAGCAATAAAAATATATATACAATCATACCTATCAACAGCGAAGGAAAAGCAATGTTTTTCAATTATGGAGAAAACGAGCCTGTTAGGGTTATTAGTAAATGTGTTTGTAAGACTAATGATTTAGAACAAATTCCTGGAACACCGACTCAAGAAAAAAGCGTTTCTAACTGTGTTTTAAACAGTTCAATTAGTTCTACTGAATATTTGTCAAAAAATTCTCTGTGTAGTAGAACAAACTGTCCTGAAAAGTACGAGACAACTATTGAAAAATGCTCTAAAACTAGATCTGACAAGGAAATTATGATGGCTGAAGTCACCTATAACAATCTGAGTAAACATTCAAAATCAAAAATTGGGCAGCAGGTTTACTTGGCAATGTCACCCTGATATCTGCAAGCTCTATCCGACGGATATTGAATTATGTCAAATTCTTTTTGATATCCTTGAAAATAATATAGCATTAAAATTTTCAACTGACAGATTGGTTAATTTCTACCTTGGCGGCTTAGATTATTGTGAAATCAATTACAGGGACACAAGAAAGCATGGGCATTCGTTATACTGTAGCCCAAATGAGGGATGTCAGAGCTATTTGCGCTCTCTAAGGGCACTAGCTAAATTAATTTTTCTAAGGGCACTAACTAACAAAATTAATTATTATTATAAAACAAATGGTTACGATATGGTAAAGAACTAATTCTAGTTTCCGGGTTGCAGCGGTAGCTAGCAACCTAGTAAGAGACGATCACGTCCAATGTTAAAAATATAAAAACCCCTAACTCCTAAAAAAAAGAGTCAGATCAAAACAAAAAGTACACCATTAGAACCGCTTTGTCCAAAACCCCTATAAAGAAAACTTACCGCCCTTTGGCTTGAATATAGTACATAAAGGATCAATATAGTCCTTCATCCGGGTTGCAGTGGTAAATAGCAACCTAGTAAGAGACGATCACGTCCAATATTAAGAAATATAAAAACCCATAGTTCCTAAAAAAGGAGTCAGATCAAAACGAAAAGTACACCATTAGAACCGCCTTTTCCGAAATCCTTTTATAGGAAACTTTCTGTGCCTTGGCTTGAACAGCAAAGGAAATAAATTGGCTTGAAAATCAAGAGAAGTGGCAGCTACTACGACATTCTGCCTAAACGGCATATTTTTTTTCTTTCTTCTTTTCCACAGATAGCTTGGTACTGGAACATCGTAGAGAGTTGTTCAATGGCTCATTTTAAAGGAAATCTCTAGATCTAGCAACTTTTGCACTTAATTTTTTTTCATTAATTATT
This sequence comes from Artemia sp. Qi Xiang Cuo, assembly GCF_049724085.1. Classification (NCBI taxonomy): domain Eukaryota; kingdom Metazoa; phylum Arthropoda; class Branchiopoda; order Anostraca; family Artemiidae; genus Artemia; species Artemia sp. Qi Xiang Cuo. The sequence continues at coordinate 70,475,474 of NC_142805.1, read as the reverse complement.
TTTTACGAAAAACTTAATTTTTTATATACAATATTGACCAATGACGTCATAGTCGTTGGATGTAGTTAGTATTACATAATCCGGGTTGCAGCGGTAGCTAGCAACCTAGTAAGAGACGATCACGTCCAATGTTAAGAAACATAAAAACCCATAGTTCCTAACAAAGGAGTCAGATCAAAACAAAAAGTACACCATTAGAACGCCTTGTCCGAAACCCCTGTATAGGAGACTTTCTGTCCCTTGGCTTGAACAGCAAGGGAAATATATTGGCTTGAAAATCAAGAAAATTGACTTTAACCAAGTTTTTCTCCCCAAACGGGATATTTTTTTCTTTTTTCTTTTTTTTCTTTTCCACAGATAGCTTGGCACTGGAACATCGTAGAGGGTTGTTCAATAGCTCATTTTAAAGGAAATTAATTGAGTTAAAAATCTAAAGTAACTAAAATAAATTATTTCTGAAAGAGAATAAATTTTTCCACCAAAAACTGCATTTTTGATGTCTTTTCACACTGCAGTCTTTCAAACATAATCGTATACCAGCGGTAAGATTTGAACCCACGTCTCCGAAGAGACTGGTGGCTAACACCAGTGTCTTGGACCACTCGGCCAGGCTGCCTCTCATAAATAAATATATATGTGAATTTGGGTTGCAGCAGTAGCTAGCAACCTAGTAAGAGACAATCAGTCCCATGCTAAGAAATATAACTAAACTCCTAAAAATATAGTAAGATCAAAACGAAAGTACATCATTGAAACTACCTTGTCTGAAACCCTACTAGATAAATAATGAATGTCGTCATAGCTTTATATTAGATTAGAGCTATGACGTGAATAGAAAAACACGAAATTATATTGTTGTTTCTGATGACGTCATGAAATAATATTATTGCGCCATGACGTCAATAAAATCATTACGTCGTGACGTCATAATTACTACTTAAGAACAACAAAGATGTAAATTTTCTCAGTCTTGATTAGAATAATGGTTAGATCGAAGCCAGCTATACGCAATTTGAAAAAACAGTACTACACAAGCAACAGAGATAGTATCTTGAAAAGAGAAAAGCAAAAATATTCAACCGACCAGGCGCATCGAGAAGTAAAAATTAAGAGAGCAAAACAAAGGTATTCAACCGACCAGGTGTATCAAGAAGTAATAATTGAGAGAGCAAAACAAAGGTATTCAACCGACCAGGCGTATCGAGAAGTAATAATTGAGAGAGCAAAACAAAGGTATTCAACCGACCAGGCGTATCGAGAAGTAATAATTGAGACAGCAAAACAAAACAGCAAGATGTGTTATCACAATGATGAAGATTGTAGACATACAAAAATTGAGAGAGCCAAACAAAAGATCAAGGAGAGTTATCACAATGCTGAAGATTACCGCATCAAATATAAGAAAAACCAAAAGCAAAGGTATTCAACCGTCCAGGTGTATCGAGAAGCAAAAATTGAGACAGCCAAACAAAAGATCAAGGAGCGTTACTGGGGTGACAAAATCTATAATGAAAAAATTAAATTCTCTGCGAGGTTGTACCGAAGAACGCATAAGGACAGAGGGAAAAATTACATTCAGAAATACAAGAAGATGGCGAAAATGCAGGCTGATCTTTGTAAATTGAGAAACATTTTACGCATGTTTTATCGGGATCACGAAAAACATTCAAAATTAGAGATTAAAATTTTCTTTGAAAAAGCGGATGCTGTTGAAAAGTCGGCTAGAAATTCTTTGGCAAAGCTTCATAGTAATATCCAAAAGAAATGTTGTCAGTTTAACGAAAAGCTTCCAAGGTATGGATTGGCAACTGCGGAACAGTTTATAGATGCAATGGAAAATGTTCGACATTATAATAAAGATCGAACTCATCCCTATACTAACTTTCATACGTAACTTCACTATAGTTAAGACTACAGTATTTATATTATGCATCATTATAAATTATAAAAGGTTCAAATGTTCGAAGATTATAGAGTTAAAAATTTTCTCACCCCGGGAATTGAACCCGAGCCTGTTAAGTGAAAGTTAACTATCCTATCCACTAGACCATATTGAACCATAAAGAAGTATGATTTAAGAGCCATATGCGTATTATTATTTCACCATACGAATTATAATAAGGCCAAAACAAAATCGTTGACTTGCAACCTTACTTTTGACACATTAGTTAAATCTTCATCAGGCTTAAAAAATGTTTTGCTAGTTTTACATGAAAGAACGAACCTTAGTCCATATATATCCTACAATAAAGAACGACACCTTGCCCATGTTAACTAAAACATAAATAGGGATTATTTAATTTCCAATAGTATCATGGCTGTAGAGATGGCTGAAACCTAGTTACAATAAAAAACGATCAATGGAATAACAAAAATTGAATACCTTTGGAATTAGCTAGCTACTTGATTATTTGAGACTCGTCTCTTACTATTTAAAAGAAGAAAAAGCCGTAGGCTTTTTCCTGTGTGTAATCAGTTTATTATCATAGGCAGCGCGCTAGCACTGCCTGAGTAAAGAACGATGTGGGCACAATGTGTTTTTTTCCGGGTTGCAGCGATAGCTAGTTATAATAAAGAACGAATATTTTACCAATTATCTACTAATCACCATATATGACGTAATAAGTGACATGACGTAATATCTAAAACCTATTGTGTACTAATAACCATATATGACTTAATGAGCGACGTGACGTAAAAATTGAAAAAATTAATTTTTATTTTCGTTTTTAGTTCAGAATCGCTAAAGTTATAAACTGCAAAAATATTTATGGTGTCTGAACAATAGTTTTAATCTTTTAATTTAGACTAGAAAAATACCTGAAAATTAAAAAATTAGTTTAATTTTTTGTTAGGTTCTTGATACTTGATACGGGACATAAAAATTCAACTAATGGTTACATAATGGTTTCAATCAAGCAAGCTACACGCAAGTTAAAAAAAGAGTACTACCAAAAAAACAGAGATAACATCTTGAAAAGAGAAAAGCAAAGGTATTCAACCGACCAGGCGTATCCAGGTTCCAGCGGTAGCTAGCAACCTAGTAAGAGACGATCACGTCCAATATTAGAAAATATAAGAACCCATAGTTCCTAACAAAGGAGTCAGATCAAAATAAAAAGTACACCATTAGAACCGCCTTGTCCGAAACCCCTGTGTAGGAAACTTTCTGTCCCTTGGCTTGAACAGCAAGGGAAATATATTGGCTTGAAAATCAAGAAAATTGATTTTAACCACGTTATTCTCCCCAAACGGGATATGTTTTTCTCTTTTCTTTTTTTTTGTATCCAGAGTCCGGGTTGCAGTGGTAGCTAGCAACCTAGTAAGAGACGATCACGTCCAATGTTAAGAAATATAAAAACCCATAGTTCCTAAAAAAGGAGCCAGATCAAAAAAAAAGTACACCATTAGAACCGCCTTGTCCGAAACCCCTTTTTAGGAAACTTTCTGTCCCTTGGCTTGAACAGCAAGGGAAATATATTGGCTTGAAAATCAAGAAAAGTGGCAGCTATTACAATATTCTGCCTAAACGGGATATTTTTTTCTTTTTTTCTCTTTTTTGTATCCAGAGATAGCTTGGCACTGGAACATCGTAGAGGGTTGTTCAATAGCTCATTTTAAAGGAAATTATTTGGGTTAAAAACCTTTTGTAACTAAAATAAAGTATTTCTAAAAGAGAATAAATTTTCCACCAAAAACTGCATTTTCGATGTCTTTTCACACTGCAGTCTTTCAAACATAATCGTATACCAGCGGTAAGATTTGAACCCACGCCTCCGAAGAGACTGGTGGCTAACACCAGTGCCTTGGACTACTCGACCATGCTGCCTCTCATAAATAAACATATATGTGAATTTGGAGTGCAGCAGTAGCTAGCAATCTAGTAAGAGATGATCAGTCCAATGCTAAGAAATATAACAAAACTCCTAAAAATAGAGTCAGATCAAAACAAAAGTACATCATTAGAACTACCTTGTCTGAAACCCTACTAGATAAATAAAGAATGTCATCATAGTTTTATATTAGAGCTATGACGTGAATAGAAAAACACGAAATTATATTGTTGTTTCTGAAGACGTCATGAAATAATATCATTGCGCTATGACGTCAATAAAATCATTACGCCGTGACGTCATAATTACTATATAAGAAGTGTCAGAACCGTAAATGTTCTCATTTATAATTACATAATGGTTTCAATCAAGCAAGCTGCACGCAAGTTGAAAAAACAGTACTGCACAAACAACAGAGATAGTATCTTGAAAAGAAAAAAGCAAAGGTATTCAACCGACCAGGTGTATCGAGAAGTAATAATTGAGAGAGCAGAACAAAGGTATTCAACCGACCAGGCGTATCGAGAAGTAATAATTGAGACAGCAAAACAAAAGTTCAAGGAGAGTTATCACAATGATGAAGATTACCGCATCAAATATAAGAAAAACCAAAAGCAAAGGTATTCAACCGTCCAGGTGTATCGAGAAGTAAAAATTGAGACAGACAAACAAAAGATCAAGGAGCGTTATCAAAATGATAAACTTTATAGAGAATACAGTAAAGAACGATCTCTCTCCCATACTAACTGATTATATGGTGGTTCCAGGTGTAGTTAAATTTACAGTAAAGAACAATCGCTCATGCATAGTAACTGATATATGGTGGTTCCAGAGGTAGTTACTTGTGGTTCATCTCTTACTATTTCAAAGAAGAAAAAGCCGTAGGCTTTTTCCTGTTTGTAATGATATAGCATAAAACGAATTCCAAGTTGTAACTGACGTCATCCTGGTTGTTATAGTAAAGAATGAGCTCTTGCCCTTAGTTACCTACTATGTCATGTCAAATTAGCTAATTAATTTCATCTAATTTTGTTTAAAAATAATTCCCACACCGGGATTCGAACCCTAGACAATAAATTGAAAGCCAACTACCCTAAACCACTAAACCATATGAGATATATATACAAAGCTAATTAATTGTTTTATGATCTCTTATAGCATAAATTTCATCGGATATAGCTGAAACCTAGTAAAGAACAAACCAAGGCACATAGTAACTATTTCTGGGTTGCAGCGGTATACATAAAGGCTCGATCATTGAATATAAGCTGAAGTCAGTTGACATTAAACTGTTGTCAGTTTAATGAAAAGCTTCCAAAGTACGATTGGCAACTGCGGAACAGTTTATAGATGCAATGGAAAATGTTCGACAGCACAGTGAATATACGGATTTACAGTAAAGAACGATCACATTAAGGAACGAACTCAAGCCCATAATAACTGAAGTAATAAAATTACATTAAAAGAGAACCATTTGAATAACAAATCTCATTAAGGAACGAACTATAGTCCATAGTAACTGAAATAATAAAAGAATTCCTTATATATCCGGGTTGCAGCGGTAGCTAGCAACCTAGTAAGAGACGATCACGTCCAATGTTAAGAAATATAAAAACCCATAGTTCCTAAAAAAGGAGTCAGATCAAAACAAAAAGTACACTATTAGAAACGCCTTGTCCGAAACCCCTGCATAGGAAGCTTTCTGTCCCTTGGCTTGAACAGCAAGGGAAATATATTGGCTTGAAAATAAAGAAAAGTGGCAGCTACTACAACATTCTGCCTAAACAGGATATTTTTTTCTTTCTTCTTTTCCACAGATAGCTTGGCACTGGAACGTCGTAAAGAGTTGTTCAATGGCTCATTTTAAAGGAAATCTCTAGATCTAGCAGCTATTGCACTTAATTTTTTTTCAATTAATTGTTTTTTACGAAAAACTTAATTTTTTATATACAATATTGACCAATTACGTCATAGTCGTTGGATGTAGTTAGTATTACATAATCCGGGTTGCAGCGGTAGCTAGCAACCTAGTAAGAGACGATCACGTCCAATGATAAGAAATATAAAAACCCCTAGTTCCTAAAAAAGGAGTCAGATCAAAACAAAAAGTACACCATTAGAACCGCCCTGTCCGAAACCCCTGTATAGGAAACTTTCTGTCCCTTGGCTTGAACAGCAAGGGAAATATAATGGCTTGAAAATCAAGAAAATTGACTTTAACCACGTTATTCTCCCCAAACGAGATATTTTTTTCTCTTTTCTTTATTTTGTATCCAGATCTGGGTTGCAGTGGTAGCTAGCAACCTAGTAAGAGATGATCACGTCCAATGTTAAGAAATATAAAAACCCATAGTTCCTAAAAAAGGAGTCAGATCAAAACAAAAAGTACACCATTAGAACTGCCTTGTCCGAAACCCCTGTATAGGAAACTTTCTGTCCCTTGGCTTGAACAGCAAGGGAAATATATTGGCTTGAAAATCATGAAAAGTGGCAGCTATTACAATATTCTGCCTAAACGGGATATTTTTTTCTTTTTTCTCTTTTTTTTGTATCCAGAGATAGCTTGGCACTGGAACATCGTAGAGGGTTGTTCAATAGCTCATTTTAATGGAAATTATTGGGCTAAAAACCTTTTGTAACTAAAATAAATTATTTCTAAAAGAGAATAAATTTTTCCACCAAAAACTGCATTTTCGATGTCTTTTCACACTGCAGTCTTTCAAACATAATGGTATACCAGCGGTAAGATTTGAACCCACGCCTCCGAAGGGACTGGTGGCTAACACCAGTGCCTTGGACCATATGGCCATGCTGCCTCTCATAAATAAATATATATGTGAATTTAGGTTGCAGCAGTAGCTAGCAACCTAGTAAGAGAGGATCAGTCCAATGCTAAGAAATATAACAAAACTCCTAAGAATAGAGTCAAATCAAAACAAAAGTACATCATTAGAACTACCTTGTCTGAACCCTACTAGATAAATAATGAATGTCATCATAGTTTTATATTACAACTATGACGTGAATAGAAAAACACGAAATTATATTCTTGTTTCTGAAGACGTCACGAAATAATATCATTGCGCTATGACTTCAATAAAATCATTACGCCATGACGTCATAATTACTATATAAGAAGCGTCAGAACTGTAAATGTTCTCATTTATAATTACATAATGGTTTCAATCAAGCAAGCTGCACGCAAGTTGAAAAAACAGTAATGCACAAACAACAGAGATAGTATCTTGAAAAGAAAAAAGCAAAGGTATTCAACCGACCAGGTGTATCGAGAAGTAATAATTGAGAGAGCAAAACAAAGGTATTCAACCGACCAGGCGTATCTAGAAGTAGTAATTGAGACAGCAAAACAAAAGTTCAAGGAGAGTTATCACAATGATGAAGATTACCGCATCAAATATAAGAAAAACCAAAAGCAAAGGTATTCAACCGTCCACGTGTATCGAGAAGTAAAAATTGAGACAGCCAAACGAAAGATCAAGGAGCGTTATCAAAATGATAAACTTTATAGAGAATACAGTAAAGAACGATCTCTCTCCCATACTAACTGATTATATGGTGGTTCCAGGTGTAGTTAAATTTACAGTAAAGAACAATCGCTCATGCATAGTAACTGATATATGGTGGTTCCAGGGGTAGTTACTTGTGGTTCGTCTCTTACTATTTCAAAGAAGAAAAAGCCGTAGGCTTTTTCCTGTTCGTAATGATATAGCATAAAACGAATTCCAAGTTGTAACTGACGTCATCCTGGTTGTTATAGTAAAGAATGAACTCTTGCCCTTAGTTACCTACTATGTCATGTCAGATTAGCTAATTAATTTCATCTAATTTTGTTTAAAAATAATTCCCACACCGGGATTCAAACCCAAGACAATAAATTGAAAGCCAACTACCCTAAACCACTAAACCATATGAGATATATATAGAAAGCTAATTAATTGTTTTATGATCTCTTATAGCATAAATTTCATCGGATATAGCTGAAACCTAGTAAAGAACAAACCAAGGCACATAGTAACTATTTCCGGGTTGCAGCGGTATACATAAAGGCTTGATCATTGAATATAAGCTGAAGTCAGTTGACATTAAACTGTTGTCAGTTTAATGAAAAGCTTCCAAGGTACGATTGGCAACTGCGGAACAGTTTATAGATGCAATGGAAAATGTTCGACAACACAGTGAATATACGGATTTACAGTAAAGAACGATCACATTAAGGAATGAACTCTAGCCCATAATAACTGAAGTAATAAAATTACATTAAAAGAGAACCATTTGAATAACAGATTTCATTAAGGAACGAACTATAGTCCCTAGTAACTGAAATAATAAATGAATTCCTTATATATCCGGGTTGCAGCGGTAGCTAGCAACCTAGTAAGAGACGATCACGTCCAATGTTAAGAAATATAAAAACCCGTAGTTCCTAAAAAAGGAGTCAGATCAAAACAAAAAGTAAACCGTTAGAACCGCCTTGTCTGCAACCCCTGTATAGGAAACTTTCTGTCCCTTGGCTTGAAAAGCAAGGGAAATATATTGGCTTGAAAATCAAGAAAAGTGGCAGCTATTACAATATTCTGCCTAAACGGGATAATTTTTTCCTTTTTTCTCTTTTTTTTGTATCCAGAAATAGCTTGGCACTGGAACATCGTAGAGGGTTGTTCAATAGCTCATTTTAAAGGAAATTAATTGGGTTAAAAACCTTTTGTAACTAAAATGAATTATTTCTAAAAGAGAATAAATTTTTCCACCAAAAACTGTATTTTCGATGTCTTTTCACACTGCAGTCTTTCAAACATAATCGTATACCAGCGGTAAGATTTGAACCCACACCTCCGAAGAGACTGGTGGCTAACACCAGTGCCTTGGACCACTCGGCCAGGCTGCCTCTCATAAATAAATATATATGTGAATTTGGGTTGCAGCAGTAGCTAGCAACCTAGTAAGAGACGATCAGTCCAATGCTAAGAAATATAACAAAACTCCTAAAAATAGGGTCAAATCAAAACAAAAGTACATCATTAGAACTACCTTGTCTGAAACCCTAATAGATAAATAATGAATGTCATCATATTTTTATATTAGAGCTATGACGTGAATAGAAAAACACGAAAATATATTGTTGTTTCTGAAGACGTCATGAAATAATATCATTGCGCTATGACGTCAATAAAATCATTAAGCCGTGACGTCATAATTACTATATAAGAAGCGTCAGAACTGTAAAAGTTCTCATTTATAATTACATAATGGTTTCAATCAAGCAAGCTGCACGCAAGTTGAAAAAAACAGTACTACACAAACAACAGAGATAGTCTCTTGAAAAGAAAAAAGCAAAGGTATTCAACCGACCAGGTGTATCGAGAAATAATAATTGAGAGAGCAAAACAAAGTTATTCAACCGACCAGGCGTATCGAGAAGTAATAATTGAGACAGCCAAACAAAAGTTCAAGGAGAATTATCACAATGATGAAGATTACCGCATCAAATATAAGAAAAACCAAAAGCAAAGGTATTCAACCGTCCAGGTGTATCGAGAAGTAAAAATTGAGACAGCCAAACAAAAGATCAAGGAGCGTTATTATAATAAAGAACGACCTCTTGCCTATGCTAAATTTTATAGGCCACTTAACTATAGTATAGGCTAGTACAGTTATTATATTTAAGGTCAATATATTAAAATTTTCCACTAAAAGACGGTCATTGGAATAAAAACCCAATACATACATTTGATTTAGTTAGCTACTTGATTGTTTGAGGCTAGTCTCTTACTATTTCAAAGAAGAAAAAGCCGTAGGTTTTTTCCTGTTTGTAATCAATTAGAAAGAGTTCTACCTTTAATTACAGTAAAGAACGATCTCTCGCCCATATCAGGGTTGTAGCGGTAGCTAGCAACCTAGTAAGAGACGATCACCTCCAATGTTAAGAAATATAAAACCCCCCAACTCCTAAAAAAAGAGTCAGATCAAAACAAAAAGTACACTTACAGAACCGCCTTGTCCGAAACCTCTATAAAGGAAACTTACCGCCCTTTGGCTTGAATAACAAAGAAAATATATTGGCTTGAAAATCAAGAAAATTGACTTTTACCACGTTATTCTCCAGAAACGGGATATTTTTTTCTTTCTGCTTCATTTTTCTCCTCAGCTAGCTGGGCACTGGAAAATCATAGAGAGCTGTATAATAGCTCATTTTAAAGGAAATTGCTACATCTAGTGCGTTTTGTAATTAAAAATAAAATACTTTTTAAAGTAGTTACAGTAAAGAACGATCTCTCTCTCATACTAACTGATACATGGTGGTTCCAGGTGTAGTTACATAAAGGACGAATATAGCTCATCATAAATGGTGTTTGTCAATTACCTGGGTTGTTTACAGTAAAGAACGGTCTCTCATCTATAGTAACTGTTATATGGTAGTTCCAGGGGTAGTTACTTGAGGTTCGTCTCTTACTATTTCAAAGTAGAAAAAGCCGTAGGCTTTTTCCTGTTTGTAATGATATAGTATTCTTCAAAAGTTACAAGCCTGAGAAAATTTGCCTTATTTAAAAAAAAGGAAAACACCCACTAAAAACTATAGAATCTTAATGAAAATCTTGCCATCATATTCAGCGTATTAGAGAACTTTACAATGCAACAGAGCTCATAGCTTTTTGTTTTCGGATCCGGGTTGCAGTGGTAGCTAGCAACCTAGTAAGAGACGATCACGTCCAATGTAAAGAAATATAAAACCCATAAATCCTAAAAAATTACATTAAAGGACGAGCTATAGCCCATAGTAACTGGAATACGGGTTGCAATAGTAGCTTGCAACCTATTTGGGTTGAGGCGGTAAAATTTTTACGCAAATAAAAGCTGCATTAACTATAAAAACGATCAGAAATTAAATAAAAAAAACAAGTTTTTTGAACTGAAAGTAAGGAGCAACATTAAAACTTAAAACGAACAGAAATTATTCCGTATATGAATGGGGCTGTCCCCTCCACAACGCCTCTCTCTTTACTATAAATTTTGACTATGTCTAACAAATTTATTTTTTAAAAAAAAAAAAAACTTTAGCTAAACGAGCTCGGCGTTGAGGAGGGGACATCCCCTTTCATATACGGAATAATTTCTGTTCGTTTTAAGTTTTAATGTCGCTCCTTACTTTCAGTTTAAAAAACTTGTTTTTTTTTATTTAATTAGTGAGAAAGATCTAAACCTTCATGTGGAAGTATTTGACATGGTTAAGTGTAGTGATGGGTCGGCCGAGGTTCTGACTAACTGCATCAAACAAGTCATTGAAAAAACTTGCTTCCCTGGAAAAATATTGTTGAATTTTGTGCAGATACAACTAACGTTATGTTTGAGCACCAACGCCAATAGATCTGCTTCAACGCTTATGAAAGCCATGGTGCCCCATATCTTGAATGTGAAATGCTTATGCCATCTTATTCACTTATGTTCATCCAATGCATGCTTGTCACTACCCAAGACACTAGAAGACTTGGCGCGAAATACCGATGACCACTTTTCCAGAAGCGCTTCCAGGTGAGATAAGTATGCTGAATATCAGGAGTTCTTTCAATACAAAGCCCTCTCAATTCTTGCACCAGGACAGATCCACTCGTTGTTGCTTCACGCCTGCATAAAGAGGCTTATTGATCGTCGGGTTGCTCTTACTCAGTATTTCGTAGAAACCACGTTTGACGACCCAACTGCAACCAATGACCTTATCTTGCCAACATTACAAAGCATGTTGACTAAGCCATACCTTGAATTCATGGACTACTCTCTCGGCCTCTCTAACGAATTCAACACAGTTTTTCTATCTGTGCTTCTACTTCTTCACCCCCTAAAGGCAAGTGCCACGAAACTTGTGAATGATGTTGCGTCTAACTTCAAGAAACTGGACTATATTCGCAGTGTTAGTTTGTTTACCGAACTGGATCCTTACCTTTCAAGTGAGTACCTGCCTTTAGACCAAACATATATGGGAATAGATGCAACCGATTCAATTCAAGAACTCGTAGATGCTCAAGAGCCAAGTGATAATATTGATCTCTTTTACCAGTCTTGTCGAAAACACTATATAGTCCTAATCAAGCAGATTCAAGACCGTTTCAAGTTTGAAGACAAAATTTATTACATTTTGGCTTTGGTTGAACTAAGGAATGCACGAGATTTGAAGCAAAACTCTGTAAGGCCACTGTTTACGAGATTTCCTGTTCTAAGAGAATAGTGTTGCCTCCAGAAAACAGACGTAGAATGGAGGTCACAGGCAATGACTGGTGTCACTCAGCTTCATTTGGGAGATGCCCAAGTTGAAGACCTCTCAGTTTAGCAGTACTGGATGAAGATATTTAGTCTAAAGACTTGCAGTGGCGAAATCAATTACCCAGAATTGCGAAAGTGCACATCACGGATCTTCTCTTTACCTTTTATTAATGTACCAGCTGAGCGTTTCTTTAGTCTCCTGAAATTAATCAAAACAGACATCCCAGATAGTGTCGAGAATTTCACACTAAGTTCACTTATTCGAGTCAATTACTGATTAAAAAACGAAAATAAAACTTCATTCACTGTCAGCATACCGAAATCTGTTGCTGGCTTCAAGACAAAGGGAAACGCTACGTGCAATGAGGTGCTGGAGATGACACTTAACCCTTGACAGGCCACTATATGAACAAATACCAGGAAAAATCTACAACGCTTCCCATGTAATCTCTAGGTCAGACTATTGACGAAAAATTTTATTTTTGCATGATTTATTCAAAATTGTCAATTTTAGACCATGTTGTAAAAATACGACATTAGCCTCTCGAGAATATAAAAACGGGGCATTTTCACTTGGTGTGGAAGGCTTTAAAACAATTGTTTTTGGCAGTAAGGCACAGTGGAAGGTCAGATTTTTCGCATTCAAAAGTGGTATATCCCGATTCGCACTCTTTGCAGCGGCTCTGCTTTTCAGTCTTTTTTGGCCAGTGATCAAGTCCATCGGCTTGAGCAGATATTGCAGGTCGGATTCGATTGCGACTTCGAATGGGGCTGGGGCTGGGGCTATCTTCAACATCTTCGGATGGTCTACCACGTTTACGTTGGGGTATCACACGCGCTGAGGCATACAACCCTGCAGCAACTTCAGACCTGAAGGCTCTCAAGATCATCGGTTTGTCTGTCCTTGAAGTCAGCGCTTTGGTGTCTCACCTGAAAAGAAGCCAGCTATTGCAGACTGCTGTGTCAATAAGCCACCAGAAGATTCTCATATACCATTTTCGTGTCCAAAGATGAGTTCGGCACATCTCCGCCAGCATGTCTGCTAAATCTACGCCACCCAGATGACGGTTGTACTCATAAACAATGGCTGGCCTTGAAACTTCAACCCTGGATTTATCCTTAACGTTCCAGTGTCTGCACGTATCCTATGGCGTTATTCCTGCATACGTTGAAGCCAAGCAAACCGTGTTGTTATCTAACCATTTCACTACAATAACGCCCGAATGAATGTCAGTCTTGTAATCTGACGTTCCTCTCTCTCGTTTCTTCATTTCACCATCTGTGAGGAGCGGGCAGCCCTTCAGTCGCGCTTTGTTCAACGTACCAATGCAAGGGAATCCTTTAATTTTGAGCAAACTCATTAGTTTCCATCTCGAGAACCAGTTGTCAAAGTAAATCTTGTAGTTCATTTTCTCTGGCAAGGTACTCATAAGACGTAAAACTATGTTGCCTCCGACTCCAAGATCTGGCTCTATGTCATCTTCAACAAGAGTGCCCTTCCCTTGGTAAACTTCAAAATCATATACAAAACCTGACACACCGGCTCTTGTGAACACTTTTATTCTCCACTTCGTCGGCTTTTTCGGTAGATATTGTCTCAAGCTGCTTCGCCCCTTGAAAGGAATCATTTGCTCGTCAATTGAATAGTGTTCTTTGGGGCTGACTTCAAGAAACTTGGAACAAATATGACTCAAGACGGGTCAAATCTTGTATAGCTTGTAAAATCCTTGTTCTCCAGGTTTCTTAGCTTTATTGTTGTCGTTGAAATGAAGAAAACGTTTGATCTTGTCAAACCTTTGTCGGCCCATCTTGTCGGAAATTTGAGGGTATCTGGTGGCTGCCTCCCAGTGCATTCGATAATAGGGAACTTTTATCACTCCAAATAATAGAATAATGCTCATGAAAACTTTTAGCTCTTCGGCAGTGAGGCAGAGGTTGCATCCCTCAGTTTGAAGTGCAAAGAAGTTACGTTGTTCAACTATCAGCTCAAAAATTTCATCGTCAAAAAATTTTTGGAAGTATTTCAGTGGAGTCTCCAAGATGCCTTGAACTTGGCAAGGCTCTCCTTTCTAAGGCAGATCATCCTTTTCTATCTCTGCTTTTCTCCAGCCGAATTTTTCTTGGACTTTCGATTTCTTCTTTGATTTTCCAGTACTTGTTGTTACCGATTGCTGTTGCTGACTGGAGGGCGGAGTTTCCCCCGAGTCATCGTCAAAGGGTTCAGTGTTAGCCTCCACGTCATCCTCTTCCAAGAAGAAGTGGAGATTGTCCAGTAGAGGCAACAAGTCTGCATCAGGATCATCGATAAGATCTTCTGGAGACAGGAAGTCTGGATCATTGTCATCATCATCGTCGGACAAATCAGACAACATGTCTTCTCGAATGTCAAAAATATACTTGGTCGCCTCTTCTGCGTCAATTCGGCGATTTTGAGCTCGTTTTCTTAGTCTGTCGTAAGATTCCGCCATCTAGAAAGAAAACAAAAATTAGACATATGAAACACCCTGTCTACTCAATGATCCACCACTCCTGAGGGGTGCTTTGAGCTACTATGTAGGAGGGACTCCTCCTACATAATAGCTGATGTAAAATTATATTGTTTTCTTCACCCTTTTTATTTTCTTATTCAGTTGTTTGTTTCATAATTTTGAGCCACGATCGTCCGATGTTGTATTTTTACAACAGGAGGAAGTTTATCTTGCTACTGATCCAAATTCTTGCTTATTTCGTGAATTTCAACTACAGTAATTCTAAACGGTATATATTTTATACGCATATGACATGCAAGGAATCTCCCACCTTTTCGTTTTGTTTCCAGTTTCTAGCTTAGAAATTGCCTAACTTTTTATTCGTTTTTCTTATCCCTTGGTTTGGTGACTCACTGTTTAGGCCACATGTCACACAGCAGCTCCCCGAAGGTATCAATCGACTGCCATCTTTCAGCCCCAACGAAAGATGTTGATAAAAGCAATATTTTTTTACAGCAAGATGGCAGTCCAAGCTCGAAAAGTACAGTATTGTTTTTTTACAACAATTGCCTCTGTAGGGTTAATCAAACTTTTTTATGTGTTCTCGGTAGTGTAAAAGATGTTATATGCATCATTATCTGAAGTAAAAAATAACAATTTGATGCTGCGCTATGTTTTTTTCGTGTAGATTGTATGGAAATTTAAGTCAAAATATCTCTTTTTTCTTGGGGGAGAAATAAGACATAAATACAGGGAATTTTAGGGAAAATTGATGAAATAAAAATAGGGAAAATTGGGATCGAAAAGTGGAAGAACTGGATAGAATAGCCCATTTCAACGGGACGATTTGTGATGCATGGGTAGCACTGAAAAGGCCGAAGAAAAATATTCTCGTAAAGAGTTATGTGAATCCCTGTAGTAGACTGCCACTGTCAAGACGTTAAACCTTGCCTTGAGTGATGGCATCTTTGTCACTTCGGAGATACATAGTTATAAAAATTAAGGAAGATTGTATTATATGTTGTATTTTACTTCAATATTAAATAAAAAAAGTTTTTTTTAACTGAAAGTAAGGAGCAACATTAAAATTTAAAACTAACAGAAATTATTACGTATATAAAAGGAGTTGCATCCTGCTCAACACCTCGCTCTTTACGCTAAAATTTCTTAGCACTTTAAAAAAGCTTCTTATTGTTCTAATTAAACGACCCTTGTGTTTCTGGAGTTGTTCTTAAAGAATAGGGGCAAAATTCAAACTTTAGCGTAAAGAGCGAGGTGTTGAGGAGGATGCAATTGTTTTCATATACGTAATAATTTCTGTTGGTTTTAAGTTTAAATGTTGCACCTTACTTTCAGTTGAAAAACCTATTTTTTTTTATTTATTTCTGATCCTTTTAAGATAATGCTAGGAAATCTGGCCCCACCTCCCCAGAGAAATGCCCATCCCCACGGAAGTATCATCCAAACAATTCAATCCCAGTGAAGCTTTACCTCGGACAATTACCCTTAACATCTCCACGCTTAAAATTGAGACGGAAAAGAGAAAGCAAGACATACAAAAAATTCCTGCAAATTCCCCCAGTGTATAATTTCCCCTGACAACTCACCCCCTGGAAACTTCCCTCCCCATGGAAAATATCCCCCTTGGACAAAACTCCAGAAGAAAATTCGTCCTCCCCCCCCCCCCACCCGAAAATGTATGCATACTTCGAAATAACAAATAATATGCGTAAAAAATGGGCAAATTTTATACCTTAAAGACCTTTCCCCTGGGGATGTGAGGGGGGGGGGGGTCATGTTATATCCATAGATATAGTTATTGAGTCTTTTAGCTATAATGAACAAAATGGCTATCTCAAAATTTTGATCGGACGATTTTGGCGGAAAAGGGACGGGGGAGGGCACCTAGTTGTCCTCCAATCTTCTTGGTCACTTAAAAAGGTCACTAGAACTTCCAATTTTCGTTGGAATGGGACCTCTCACGATATTCTAGGACCACCAGATCGATACGATAACCCCTTGGAAAAGAAAAAAAACACGCATCCGTGATGTTTCTTCACTTTTAAGGGATGTTTCCTCCTTTTTTCAAAAATAAGGCAAATTTTCTCAGGCTTGTAGTAGTTAATGGATAAGACTAAACTTAATGAAAATTATATATTTAAATCAGCATAATAAGCCGATTTTTTTTATATATCTATTGGTATCAAAATTCCATTTTTAGAGTTTTGGTTACTATTCAGTCGGGCCGCTCGTTACTTACAGTTCGTTATCATGAACTGTTTGATAACTGCTGGCCCATTTGTATGGGGAGAATAAGTAAAGAAACAGCCCTAAACTTTATAGTCTAAACTGGTGATGCTTTAACCAGGAGATGCAATGGAGGATTAGGGCCAGACATCAGGTGCTTTCAAACACCGTTCGTGTTTACCTTCCCCAGGTTCCTCCAGGTACCCATTTTAGAGCCGCACCGACTCTGGCTGATCCTACAGAGTCACGCTACTGACCTCTGGACATAACAAAATAATTGGTGACACCAGGGCTTGAACCAAGTCCTGATGGATATAGGATTGCAAGTTCAGTGCGCTAACCACTCGGCTAGAACAAATACTACAATGAAAATATGCTAGCCGATTTCTACTAAAAATATTATGAATTTACAAATTTAAAAAATGCATGTCTTACAAAGAAAATACCATGTTATCATAAAATGGGAAACGATCTTCAAAATTGTAAAATATCAAATAAAGCTCTCACAAAATCGTAACTTTCGTCTAAGTTTAATTTAAAATCTCATTCTCATTTTCCTACATTGGTTTCTAAAGTTCTTATGGATTACAAAAAACCTTAGAATTCTCTGTATAAAAGTATTAAGATAATTTTTAATGAGTCATCTTGTAGGCAAAAGTATTTTCAAAAAAGGCTCATCCGGTAGTTTGTTACCGCCTGATACAATCTCTAAGTAGGAGCAGCCTTTAGAAGGTCATTTTCAATTTTTTCAGTTTCTTTCACCTTTCAGTTTCAACAGCTTTAAACTCTTGTTTTGCCTTCAATTAAGTTTACGCGGGTTTCATTAATATTAACACTCATCTAAAAAACATAGCAAACCCCCTCAGCCCCACCCAAAAATAATTGACCCAAGGTCTTGGAGAATATTTAATTCATTACAAGGAAAAAGGTTATCAGTTTTATACATAAGAACTCTAAAGACAGTCCTTGTCAGCTATCCTTGGATTGTGCAACTATTAAAATGAGTCGCTCTCTAAGTATTACTTCTTGGAACATAAATGATGCAGTAATTGATAAAATCCTCTTTTATGTCAGCTCATGGTGGATTGTGATGTACTTTGTCTACAGGAACATTTCTTATCGAAGAAAGGACTATCCCTGCTGCAACTTGATGGTTAGTTTGAATTATTTGGTGTGCCTGGGTTATCGAGTGGGAGAGGAAGACGCTCTGGGGGTGTGGCTCTACTTATTCGTGTCGAACTTATGCTAAAACCAATTTCGTCTTCTGATTTCTTTGTGTCGGTTCAACTCATAGACATTGCTGTGTTTTCTACATATATGCCAACTGATTACTGCAAATTGCGGAAGAGGGGAAGGTCAGTATAGCCTGTAATAAGCTTCCAAATGCTGCGTTAGAAGAACAGAAAAAGGCCATACTGTTATCGTTGCAGGGGATATGAACTGTAATGATATTTCAGGTGTGGATATATCACGTGTTGAAATTATTCGTTACCTTGGTGTGCTGGTTGACTCAAATTTGAGTTGGAAGCCGCATATAAATGGTATAAGATTGAAGCTTGGAAGGAGCGTGGGTATTATGCAACGTATGAAGTTCATTTTGCCGCTCGAAGCTATGCGTTCTATTTATTTCGCTCTTGTTCATTCTTATCTAAATTACTGCCCACTTATTTACTTGAATACTTTCAGATCCCATTTAATTCCGCTTCAGAGGCAACAAAATAAGGCGCTTCGTATTTTAAAAAGTTATCGTCCTTCCCCAGCGTCTTTCCCCAGTAAGTCTTCTACAAAGAGTTTATATTGTTTATTGAATATTCTTCCTGTTGAACTTGTAGTTACTTTTAACTCGATATTATTCAAGGTTAATCATAATCTCCTGTCACTGCCCAGTTGTTTCTTTTCTTTTGATTTGTTCCCAGTTGCTCCGCCATCTTCTAATCTAGCTTGCAGCATACGCAAACTACGCCAGCCGTTGATAATTTCAGAGAGGTCCCGGTTTTCTCTACGAAATAGTGTGGTTGCCGCGTGGAACCAATATGAATCTATTTTTGATTTTGATGTGTCGATTGTAATTTTAAAAAATAAAAAAAAATCATTCATTTTGGAAATTTATTAGTCAAATAATATTTTCATTATTTTTTTTTTTTTTTTTTTTTTTTTTTTTTGATCTCTTTCGGATCTTGATATCCTTCTTTTTGTCCCATTGCTGGTTGAGAGTTGTTTTTTTATAGTCGGGTGGGTGTCTGCCGTGATGTGGTGAGTAATTAACCTTACATTTATTGATTTATTTATATTTGTTTGTTAATTATAACATTTTTAATGAAAATCCGTATATTTCTTTATTGTTTTTCTTTTTTTATCTGTGCAAAACGAGCTTGTCTCACTGCCAGATATCTGTATATATTTAGCGTCATTATGTAAGATTGAATAATAAATGAACCTGAACCTGAACCTAACTACCCCTATAACTTGGCACAGTTGAAAAGGCAAATTTTTTACATGTATAGTTTCTGTTATTCTTTTTTATTCATATATTGAAAAATATATAAATCCTCTTTCAATCCTCTTTAATCTGAGTGATATTAATAGCCCCAGGACAGAGATTCTCCTTAGTTCCTGTCCTCAACTCACGTCGTTAACAACGACCTGGCATTTCCATACGTACTTAATACTTGGGTCTATATTTAATCTTGACTTTTTCCTTTCGACGAAACCGAATGTAATTCGCCCCTTTTCCCGTTTTAACACTGCAATCAGTGTTTCTGGCCATCGACCGGTTTCAAATACGTTCCGCGTTGTCTCAAGTAATCCTAGTACCCCTTTTTGGAATCCTAACCACTGTGTCTGGAAACAGGAGTGGCAAAAAATTGATGTCCAAACTAACTCGGGTTACGGTAAGACTGACAAGAAGTTATCATCGAATACCTACTGCTGTGAAATCGTACATGCGTTGAGAGTGGCCGAAACTATGGCTATACCTAGTAGAAAAATTCGAATCGGGAGCAGAAATACCAAGGGGGAACGAAAACCCCGAGCTTAGTGAAAATTGCCGCTGGTCGCAGTTTTTGTTTCAGCTGTGGCGTGACAATGGCATGTCTAAAGTGGGCACAGTGAATAAAATCAGATTGTACACGAAACGCAAATTCGCAAAATGTTTAGCTCAGCACCGAGTTCGGATTATTAAATAAAATATGGCTCTAATCAAGATCGACCCTTCCCGGGTTTGGAAATTTGTGAAAAATAACAGAGGCATTGAGAATTCTGGCCCTCTCCATGTAAGCCCTTCGGAGAAAGAATGTACTTACTACTATGCTTCTAAGTTTTGTGCACCTGATCCCTAGCTTGAACAGGCTTTGAAAAGGAATTAGACAAAAGATTCTCAGAGCCTACTTAAAGTCCGGCTTTATAGTAACTTTCTAGTGTCTGTTATGCCATTAGCAAAGTAAAAAAAAAAACTCGAAGAGAGTTCATAATGTTTTTGGCTTGTATCTAGCGAATGGGGGTCCCATGTTGTTTGAAGACTTAACGTTAGCGTACCGAACGGTATGCCTGCGTGGGTTAGTGCCCGATTCTTTTGGTATCGGTATCTTCACTGCAGTTATCAAAAAGGGGAAAAACCACCTCAGTGCAGTTCGCATCGACCAATTACTATTGCGTCGGTTCTATCTAAAATTTTTGAAATGCTAGTTATTGATGAGATAAACCGAGGGTTTTAGCGCCCAGCAACCAGTTTGGGTTCAAAAAGGGCAGGAGTAGAGAACATATGCATCATCTTATGTGTAATATTCTTATGGAGTGAGAACAAATTGATGAATCTATTGCAATTGCAGGGTTAGATGTAAGTCGAGCATTCGATTTTGGTATTCATAGTTAACTCCTTTTAAGTGCATATAACCGCAGTCTTGACAAGTCAGTAGTCCTTATGGTCTGTGATTTGTATGGAAAACTTCTAGTGAAGATTAAAATTACTACCGAGTGGGATAAAAACTCCTTCTACTATTATTTCAGTTCGAAAAGGGATCCGTCAAGGAGCTATCTCTTCGCCACCTTTTTTCAATAATAGATTAATTAAGGGACTGCGCTTGGTTAAGCCGAGCTTTATGTATCCTGGTCAAAATATGTCAGTAGTGGGGCCCTAGTTACTCCCATGGTAACATTTTAGCATAACCGGTTACTATTCCTATAACAGGGACGACGACTACATAATTAGAGCAATGACCTCCTTACATCAGCATAGTACAAGAGGTACATCATTGGCATAATCATGCCGGCATCTCATTTACAAGTACCTGTCTGGGCATGATTAACAAGGTAAAGCAAACCAGACGTATTTTATAATACGAACTGAATTTTAAGGAAACAAACAGTGACAAATCTATTACCCCTTTTTTCACGTGACACGCGCTTGGTTAAAGTAAACCGGCGAACTTATATTCCCCTATGAATCAATTGCTATGACCTTTTTTTAGTGGGAACTTATGATCAACCATATCCCAGCCTCCAAGGGCCCCAATGCCCCTCCCCCAACTTTACCCCTCCCCTTTTTGAACTTTGAATTTTTGGGATTTAGAATTTTTGGGATTTAGAATTTTTTGGGACTTATGATTTTTGGACTTAGAATTTTTATGGGGCTTAGGGACTTTTGGGATCTTTTGGCTCAGAATTGTTTGTGGGAATTTATGCTCATCCATATCCAAACCTCCAATGGTCCCACTACCCCTCTCATAAGTTTTGCCTCCGGACTTAAAATTTTTGGGACTTAGAATCTTTGGACTCAGAATGTTTGGAGGTAAAATATTTTGGACTTTTCGAACAAGCTGGTTCAAAATGTTTTGACTCTTTTTTGCACAAAGGTCGATGAAGATCCCTTTCTTTGAATCAAATGTGCGGTTCAAAATGTTTTCTACTCCGTTTTGCACAAAGCTCGATGAAGATACATTTCTTTCAATCAAATGTGTGATTCAAAATATTTTGTACTCTGTTCTGTACAAAGGTCGAGGAAGATACGTTTCTTTGAATCAAATGTAAGGTTCAAAATGCTCTGTTTCGCACGAGGCTTGATGAAAATACGTTTCTTTGAATCAAATGTGTGGCTCAAAATGGGTTTTACTCTATTTTGCACAAAGCTCGATGAACATACGTTTTAGTTAATCAAATATATGGTTCAAAATGTTATGTACTCCGTTTTGCAGACATGATATACTAGATAGGTTAGCGTGGCCGGCCAGATAACCTAACAGAAAAACAGTTAACTTAACCTAACCTAACCTTACGTTCGTGTGTCCTTTGTTTATTTGTGTGTCTGACTCTGTGTGTTTGTTGGTGTTCTCTCTCTCTCTCTCTCTCTCTCTCTCTCTCTCTCTCTCTCTCTCTCTCTCTCTCTCTCTCTCTCTCTCTCTCTCTCTCTCTCTCTCTCTCTCTCTCTCTCTCTCTCTCTCTCTCTCTCTCTCTCTCTCTCTCTCTCTCTCTCTCTCTCTCTCTCTCTCTCTCTCTCTCTCTCTCTCTCTCTCTCTCTCTCTCTCTCTCTCTCTCTCTCTCTCTCTCTCTCTCTCTCTCTCTCTCTCTCTCTCTCTCTCTCTCTCTCTCTCTCTCTCTCTCTCTCTCTCTCTCTCTCTCTCTCTCTCTCTCTCTCTCTCTCTCTCTCTCTCTCTCTCTCTCTCTCTCTCTCTCTCTCTCTCTCTCTCTCTCTCTCTCTCTCTCTCTCTCTCTCTCTCTCTCTCTCTCTCTCTCTCTCTCTCTCTCTCTCTCTCTCTCTCTCTCTCTCTCTCTCTCTCTCTCTCTCTCTCTCTCTCTCTCTCTCTCTCTCTCTCTCTCTCTCTCTCTCTCTCTCTCTCTCTCTCTCTCTCTCTCTCTCTCTCTCTCTCTCTCTCTCTCTCTCTCTCTCTCTCTCTCTCTCTCTCTCTCTCTCTCTCTCTCTCTCTCTCTCTCTCTCTCTCTCTCTCTCTCTCTCTCTCTCTCTCTCTCTCTCTCTCTCTCTCTCTCTCTCTCTCTCTCTCTCTCTCTCTTTCTTTCTTTATATCTCTCTCTCTTCCTCTTTGTCTCTGTCTCTGTCTCTCTCTCTCTCTCTCTCTCTCTCTCTCTCTCTCTCTCTCTCTCTCTCTCTCTCTCTCTCTCTATCTCTCTCTCTCCCTCTCACTTTCTCTCTCTCTCTCTTTCTCTTTCTCTCTGTGTGTGTGTCAGTGTGTATTGCTCGTCTCTCTGTGTCTCTAACACTAAAAAGAATCCGTTTCATCTCTCTCAGACTAAGGTAAAACTAACTAATCTATTTCAGACTCTAGTAAACCACTTGTGAGCTGGTAGTAGTGTCTGTGTCTGACTGAATCTTAATAAAATCCCCCTTCATATGTCTCTTACTCTAAAAAAAAGTCCAATTCATCTCTCTCAGACTTTGGTAAAAACCTAATGCCCCTATTTCAGACTCTAGTATAGCACTTGTGAGCTGATAATCATGTGTCATCTCTGATGAGCCAAATTCATCTATTTAAGACTCTAGTGTGCCACTTGTGAGCTGGGTGTAGTTTCTCTGCCTGACTGAATCTTAATAAATTCCCACTACATGTGTCTCTAACTCTAAAAAGAATCCGACTCATCTATGTCAGACTTTGGTAAAAACCTAATTCACCTATTTCTTACTCTAGTGTACCGCTCTTGAGGTGATATTGGTGCCTTTGTCTCATTGAATCTTGATAAATTCCCGCTTCACATGTCTCCAACTCTAAAAAGAATCTGATTCATCTCTCTCGGAGTTTGGTAAAAACCTAATTTACCTATTTCAGACTGTAGTATACCACTTGTGAGCTGATAGTAGAGTCTGTGTCTGACTGAATCTTGATAAATTGCCACTTCATATGTCTCTAACTCCAAACAGAATCCGATTCATCTCTCTCAGACTTTGGTAAAAACCTAATTCACCTATTTCAGACTATAGTATACCACTTGTGAGCAGATAGTAGTGTCTGTATCAGATTGAATCAATACATTCCCACTTCTTATGTCTCTTACTGTGAAACAAATCTGATTCATCTTTCTCAGACTTCGGTAAAAACCTCACTCACCAATTTCATAGTCTACTATAGCAATATTGAGTTGGTAGTAGAGTCAGTGTTTGACTGAATCTTGATAAACTCCCTCTTAAATGTTTCTAATTCTAAAAAGAATCTTATTCATCCCTCTCGGAGTTTGGTAAAAACCTAATTCACCTATTTCAGAATCTAGCATACCACTTCTGAGCTGATAGTAGTCAGTGTCTGACTGAATCTTTGTAAATTCGCACTTCATATGTCTCTAACTCCAAAAAGAATCTGATTCTTCTCTCCCAGACTTTGGTAAAAACCCAATTCACCTAGTAGGTCTGGTCTGTCTGGCAGTAGTGTCTGTGTCTGACTGAATCTTAATACATTCCCACTTCTTGTGTCTCTAACTCTAAAAAGAATCCGACTCAAGTATCTCAATTTTTAATGAAAACCTAATTCACCTATTTCAGGCTCCCTTGTCAGCTGGTAGTAGTGTCTGTGTCTGACTGAATATTGATAAATTCCCATTTCATATGTATCTAACTCTAGAAAAATTCGATTATTCTCCCTTAGAATAAGGTAAAAACCAAAGTCTACTATTTTAAACTCTAGTACACCACTTTTGAGCTGATAATAGTGTTTTTGCCTGACTGAATATTGATAATTTCTGCTTCATTTGTCTCTAACTCTAAAAAGAATCCGACTCAAACTCTTTCAGATTCTGGTTAAAACCTAATCCACCTATTTCAGTCTCTAGTTTACCCCTTGTGAGATGTATTATTTTTTCTGGCAGCTTGAATCTTGATAAATTCTCTCTTCATATGTTCCTAACTCTAGAAAGAATTGGATTCATCCCTCTCAGACTTTGGTACAAAAACCTAATTTACCTATTTTAGACTCTAGTATACCACTTGCGAGCTGGTTGTAGTTTCTCTGTCTGACTGAATCTTGGTATTTTCCCACTTCTTGTGTCTCTAATCAAACAGTTCGTGGTAATGAACTGTAAGTAAGGAGCGACCCGGCTCAATGGTAACCGAAACTCTAAAAACCGGAATTTTGGTACCAATAGATACATCAGAAGAATCATATTTTAATTTTGATTTCAAATATATAAGTTTCATCAAGTGTAATCTTACCCATCAAAAGTTACGTGCCTGAGAAAATTTGGCTAATTTTTGAAAAAAGGGGGAAAGACCCCCTAAAAATTATAGAACCTTGATGAAATTCACACCATCACATTCAGCGTATCAGAGAACCCTACTGTAGAGGTTTCAAGCTCCTATCTACAAAAATGTGGAAATTTGCATTTTTTGCCAGAAGAAAGATCACAGGTTCGTGTTTATTTGTTTTTTTTTCCAGGGGTAATCGTATTGACCCAGTGGTCCTAGAATATCGTAAGAGGGCTCATTTGAACGGAAATTAAAAGTTCTAGTGCCCTTTTTAAGTGACCAAAAAAATGGAGGGCAACTAGGCCCTCTCCCACGCTCATTTTTTTCTCAAAGTCACCCAATTAAAATTTTGAGATAGCCATATTGTTTAGCATAGTCGAAAATCTAATAAATATGTCTTTTACGATGACTTAATCCCCCACAGTTCCCAGGGGAAGGGCTGCAACTTTGCCCATTGCTTGCATATTGCACTGGTTATTGGGAAGTATATAGACATTTTCAGGAAGAATTTTTTTTGGTGGGGGGAGGGGGGCTTGAGGAGGGGGTTAATCGGAATAATGTTTCCGTGGAGGATGTTTCTTTGGGGTAAGGGACATTTCTATGAAGGGGGCGCCGGATTCCCAATCATTATTTAAAAAACGATCAGAAATTAAATTTAAAAAAAACAAGTTTTTTCAACTGAAAGTAAGAAGCAACATTAGAACTTAAAATGAACAGAAATTATTACGTATATCAGGGGTTTCTCCCCCAAGTCAATACCTCGCTCTTTACGCTACAGTTTTTTTTAGTGCTTTCAAAAAAGCTTTCTATTCTAATTAAACGGCCTTTGTGATTCAGGGGTGTGTGAATTAAATTTTTTTTACCTTTTAACGTAAAGAGCGTGGTATTGAATAAGGGGAGAACCCCATCATATACGTAATAACATAAACGTAATAAAAAAAACAATAAAAAAAAAACAAGCGATACTGCTCAATAGTAAGCGAAACTTTTAAAAACGGAACTTTGATGTCAATAAATGTATCAAAAGAATGGGCTTATAATGCTGATTCTAAATATACAAATTTTGTTAAGCTTAGTATTACTCATCAAAGGCTACGAGCCTGAGAAAACTTACCTGATTTTTTAAAGAGGGGGAAACATTTCCTAAAAGTTAAAAAAATTTAATGAAAATCACTGTCAGATTCAGCGTATCAGAAAATCTGCAACTTTGTATTTTTTTTTTCCAGAAGAAAAATATACGACTATAGAAGTTCGTTACGTAAGTTAATTTGTAAATTACGTCAGAACCAAATTTAGAGACAGCCATTTAGCAAAAGAAAAGTAAAATTTTTATGCAAATTTTGTCTACTTATTCAATGACGGCGAGCCAAAATAAAAGCTGCATTAACTAAAAAACGATCAGAAATTAAATAAAAAAAAAACAAGTTTTTTAAACTGAAAGTAAGGAGCGACATTAAAACTTAAAACGAACAGAAATTATTCCGTATATGAAAGGGCTGTCCCCTCCTTAACGCCTCGCTCTTTACGCTAAAGTTTGACTCTGTCTCACAACTTTATTTTTTTAAACAATAAAAAACTTTAGCGTGAAGAGCGAGGCGTTGAGGAGGGGACAGCCCCTTTCACATACAGAATAATTTCTGTTCGTTTTAAGTTTTAATGTCGCTCCTTACTTTCAATTTAAAAAACTTGTTTTTTTTATTTAATTATATAAAGAATGTGATTCATCTCTTCTAGACCTTGGTAAAAACCTCATTCACCTATTTCAGACACTAGTATACTACTTGTGCGCTGGTAGGTATGTTTTGTCTAACTGGATCTTGATAAATTCCCAGTTCATATGTCTCTAACTCTAAAAACAATCCGATTCATGTCTCTAAGACTTTGGTAAAAACCTAATTCCCCTATTTCAGACTCTAGTATACCACTTGTGAGCTGATAGTAGTGTCTAGGTCTGATTGAATCTTTATAAATTCCCACTTTATGTGTCTCTAACTCTAAAACTAATCTAATTCATCTCTCTCAGACTTTGGTAAAAAGGTGATTCACCAATTTCAAACTCTATTATACCACTTGTGAGCTGATAGTAGAGTCTGTTTCTGACTGAATCTTGGTAAATTCTCACTTGATATGTCTCTAACTCTAAACAGAATCCGATTCATCTCTCTCAGACTTTGGTAAAGACTTAATTCACCTATTTTAGACTCTAGTATAGCATTTGTGAGCTTGTAGAAGTGTCTGTGTCTGACTGAATATTTATTAATTCCCTCTTCATATGTCTTAAACTCTAAAAAGAATTTTATTCATCTCTTTCAGACTTTGGTACAAAAGCCTAATTCATCTATTTCAGACTCCAGTATACCAATTGTGAGCTTGTTTTAGTGTCTCTGTCTGACTTAATCTTGATGAATTCCCCCTTCATGTGTCTCTAATTATAAAAAGAATCCGATTCATCGGTCCCAGACTTTGGTGAAAACCTAATTCACCTATTTCAGACACTAGTATACCACTTGTGATCTTGTAGTAGTGTCTGTGTCTGACTGTATCTTGATAAATTCTCACTTCATATGTCTCCAAGTCTAAAAAGAATCTGATTGGCTTATATCTCAAAGTTTGGTAAAAACCTAATTCACCTTACTCAAACTCTAGTATACCACTTGTGCGCTGGTAGTAGTGTCTGTGTCTGACTGAATCTTGATAGTCTGGGATTCCCACTTCCATATGTCTCTAACTCCAAAAAAATCTTATTCACCTACTTTAGACTCTAGTATATCACTTTTGAGCTGGTAGTAGTGGATGTGTCTGACTGAATCTAGATAAGTTCCCTCTTCATATGTCTCTAACTCTAAAAAAAAATCCGATTCCTCTCTGTCAGACTTTGGTAAAAACCTAATTCACTTATTTCAGACTCTACTATAGCACTTGTAAGCTGGTAGTAGTGTGTGTTTTTGACTTAATCTAGGTAATTTCTCACTTTATATGTCTCTAACTCTAAGATAGAGCGATGTTCATCTCTTTGAGACTTGGTAAAAACCCAGTAGTGTGTTGTTGTCTGACTAAATCTGAATAATTTCCCACTTGATATGTCTCTAACTCTAAACAGAATCTGATTCATCTCTCTCAGACGACGGTAAAAACCTAATTCACCTATTTAAGAATCTAGTATACCACTGGTAAACTGTTAGTAGTGTCTCTGTCTGACTGAATCGTGATAAATTCCCACTTCGTATGCCTCTAACTCTAAAAGGAATCCAATTCATCTCTCTCAGATTTTATTAAAAATCTAATTCACCTATTTAAGACTAGTATACCGCTTTTGAGCTGATAGAAGTGTCCGTAGCTGACAAAATTTGGGTAAATTCTCACTTCATATGTATCTTACTCTAAAAAGAATCCGATTCATATCTCTCAGACTTTAGTAAAAACCTAATTCACCTATTTCAGACTCTAGTATATCATATCTAGTATATCATGTCAGCAAAACGTTTTTACATAACATTTTGAGCCATGCATCAAACAGTTCGTGGTAACGAACTGTAAGTACGGAGCGACCCGGCTCGATAATAACCGAAACTCTAAAAAACTGAATTTAGATATCAATAGATACATCAAAAGAATCAGATTTTTATTCTTATTTCAAATATATAAGTTTCACCAAGTTTAGTCTTACCCATCAAAAGTTACTCACCTGAGAAAATTTGCCTTATTTTTGAAAAAAGGGGAAAACAACCCCTAAAAGTCATGGAACTTTAATGAAAAACACACCATCAGATTCAGCGTATCAGAAAATTCTACTACCGAAGTTTCAAGCTCCTATCTGCAAAAATGTGGAAATTTGTTTTTTTTGCCAGAAGAAAGATCACGGATGCGTGTTTATTTGGTTTTTTTTTACCTGGGGTGATCGTATCGATCCAGTAGTCCTAGAATATCATGAAAGACCTCATTCGAACGGAAATTAAAAGTTCTAGTGCCCTTTTTAAGTGACCAAAAAAATTGGAGGGCAACTGGGCCCCCTCCCACGCTCATTTTTTTCTGAAGTCAGTCAATCAAAACTTTGAGATAGCCATTTTGTTCAGCATAGTCGAAAATAGGATTAATATGTCTTTGAAGATGACCTAATCACCCACAGTTCCCAGGGGAAGGGATGTAAGTTATAAACTTCGCCCATTGTTTATATATAGGCTAGTATTGGTTATTGGGAAGTATACTGGCGTTTTCAGGAGGAATTTTTTTCTGATGTCTGTCTGTTGGAGGGGGGGGGTCGGAGTAGGGGTTCCGGGGGAGAATCTGTCCATGGAGGGGGATTTGTTTCCATCGGGGGAAGGACATTTCTATGAAGGTGGTGCCAGATTTCCCAGCATTATTTAAAAAACGATCAGAAATTAAATAAAACTCAAGATTTTTCCAACTGAAAGTAAGGAGCAACATTGAAGCTTAAGACGAACAGAAATGATTACGTGTATGAGGGGGTTCGCCCCCTAGTCAAGACCTCGATCTTTACGCTAAATTTTTTTGGTACTTTCAAAAGAGCTATCTATTCTAATTACCCGGCCTTTGTGATTCAGGGGTTTGTTTTTCAAACAAAATTTGAACTTTAGCGTAAAGAGCGAGGTATTGAATAGGGGGCGAACTCCCTAATATACGTTGTTAAAAACATACGAATATAGCAATTCGTTACGTAAGAAAATTCGTAAGTTACCTCAGAACAAAATTTAGAGAATACCATTTAGACAAAAAAAGGAAAATTAATATGCGAATTTCCTTTTAATTATTTATGTACGGTGAGCCAAAAATCAAAGTCGTATTAATTCAAACGTTCAGAAATTAAATAAAAAAAAAACTTTTTTTTTAACTGAAAGTAAGAGGCGACATTAAAACTTAAAACGAACAGAAATTATTCTGTATATAAAAGGGCTGTCTCTCCTCAACGCCTCGCTCTTGTCTTCGAAGTTTGACTCTGTCTCACAACTTTATTTTTTCAAAACTTAAAAATTTTTTTAAAGTTTTAAAGATTTTAAACAATATATATATATATATATATATATATATATATATATATATATATATATATATATATATATATATATATATATATATATATATATATATATATATATATATATATATATATATATATATATATATATATATATATATATATATATATATA